>NC_083278.1:50962219-51273668 GCF_963506605.1 Zootoca vivipara | reverse complement strand
TTTGAGAAATAATTGTGTGGCCTGGGGAGAACATGCCAGCATGTTACTTATGAAGTCACAGTATAAACCCATATTGAGATGGAATTGCCACCCTTATGACTCTAGCTGTCTATATGTACTGACTGAAAAACAAGAACTCAGAACCCCATCAGATTCCTACAGGCAATATTTCGTTATTCTAATCTAAAAGCTTGCCTGGTTCTCTCTCTCTCTTCCTAATCTAGGGATATAAGAATCTTTCAGATTCTAAAAGAAGTATCTCCATTATCCTCCTCTGAACCCATTCCAATCTGTCTACAAAGTTGAAGTGACCACAACCAAAAGCAAATCCCCCTGAGACAAAAAACACACAACTCTGGTTCACATCAGAGACCCTGCTGTGTGCCCATCTATGAAAGCCATCAATTTGGTGGGTATGGAGGAAAGGGCTTCCTTGGCAGTGGCCCCACAACTGTGAATTGGCTTCTAAGCGAGATCAAGCAAGCCTCTCTCCACCCACCAGATTTTCAAGCAGCATCTGAAGGACATCTGTTCTCTGCCACTGTTACGGTGCAGTTTTAAGTGGGCTGCTAATGTGGCAATGTTGTTTTATGCTGTTTATATTGTGTCTCACAGCTGTGCTGGGCAGACTGTAGCTTTTATGTATTGGCAAATGTTAAGGTTTGGGGCTGTTTTATAACTGAAAGTTTAAAATTGCGCTTTGCATTGTTGCTCTATGCTCTGCTTGCCGCTTTGTGAGGAGATCCTTCTAAAAAGCGGAATTAAAATTAATTTTAAAAAGTAAAGAAATAAGTCAAATGAAGATGGAACATACAGTACAACAGTGTTGCCTATGATTGCATGCACAGCTTTTGATTATCCTTGAAAAAAGGTCTCCTGAAAGCAGCACAGATTGCATGTAAACAAAAGAAACATTTTCAAATAATGTTAATTTTCAAACAGTGTTAATTAATAATAAAGGTCTTGTAACTGTAACTTGGGCAACTACCCCTTGATTTCTATGAACCATATTGATTCTGCTACACAAGTTGACTTTTCTTATTTTTGATGGGACAGCTAAGCATTTGAATCCATACAATTATATCGGGGGAGTGGGAGACACAGCAGAATGGATCCTATCCTTTCCTGTCAACATATGCAGTTTGCAGGTCTGTGCCACTCCCTACAACAGGCATCCCCAAACTGCGGCCCTCCAGATGTTTTGGCCTACAACTCCCATGGTCCCTAGCTAACAGGACCAGTGGTCAGGGATGATGGGAATTGTTGTCCAAAACAACAATAATATAAATCCTCAAAAAATGGGTCAGTACTGGCGTATAGCCAGTGTGGTCACAGGAGAAGGGATGGTGCTATGGCTTCTGTTGTAATGTGAAGAACCCAACAGTAAACAGTGCAGTCCATCCGTCACTCCCTGTTTCTGCCCGTTTGCACTGCAGGGGACAATTGTGGGACCAGGAAGAGGTACCAGCTCTTGATATCTTTGAAACTGAAGTGTCGAAATGATGCTTCCCTGTTTCTCAAAAAATAAAAATAACATAGAAAATGGAGATTGGCAGCAAGGAAGTAGCTCTGGCCTTTAGCGTCTGCTGTCCAAAGCAATAGTTTCCTTCTGCTTCATCATTAAGACCGGACCTTCCTGTTTTCCTGGGAGGAAGTGCCATATAGAGAGGCACCTGGCTGCTTGTGGGAAGTTCTCTTTGGTTTACTGCCCCCACGTTCTGTTTAGCACACACTCTCTTAAATCGGCATACAGTACTTGGATAGATAAAGTTGTTTTGGTTGTTGTTGTTTTTAAAAAAGAAAAGCACATAATTTATGTGTGCCATTTTTAATCCTACGCAGACAGAAGTTCCAGCAACTTACGATTTGTCATACCAAACTGTGGATCAGTGGGAGATCGACCGAAATTCTCTACAGCTCTTAAAAAGACTAGGTTCTGGCCAGTTTGGCGAGGTCTGGGAAGGATTATGGAACAATACCACACCGGTGGCAATTAAGACACTAAAACCAGGTATGTCGAAGAACACCTCTGACTATTTCACCCTCAAAATCTGCATAAAATCTAAATATAGGAACATGGTGTGTACCCTTGGGCAGGGCGTCGCTACGTAGCACGCATGTGTGGCATCGCTACATATAATGCATGTGGCGTACATAGTGATGCCGCACAAGCAAGCTACATAGCGGTTTGCCGGCGGCGCGGTGCCAGGGTCCTCTGCTCGCGACTGCAGCCGTGAACGGAGGATCCTCCACATGCGGCTGCGGTGGCGTGATGGCTGCTCGCGCCGTCACGGTGGGGCACTGCCTTGTCACCCCCGGAGACGTGGCACCGGGAGCGCACCGCCCCCCCCACCCCCATTGCAATGCCACTGACTTCAATGTATGGATGATTGACACTGACAAACAAATTGAAAATGCTGTTTGTAGCCTCATTGTGTATACTGCATTTCCTGCTTATTCAAACATTGAATTTGATTATTCTGCTAGCAATTTTTATTTTGCTTTTGGTGCAAAAGATCTTACACAATCAAGAATGAAGGACAAATAGATTCACCACGGGAGTAGATGACGGAAATAGAACTGGTTCATCTTCTGCTCATGGCAGATATTATTTTAAAGCATATAATGGTTCTTTTTCTTTATGTTCTTGAAAATGCGCCCAGAACCGCAGTTATTTACTGTTAATATAAATTTCCATCAGCCTATCTCCTCCATTCTTTTAAAAGCTCTTATGTACAAGGATATCAGTCTGGAGTGCCTTCTTAGATATGTGCACGAGCTTTTGCAAAGCCAGAGGGGCTTTTTCAGTTCTCTATCCAAGCAACATTTTTTTTCCCTTCTCGCCCTATGTTGTGAGTGCCTTTTTAAACTTAGGGGAGTGAAAGCTTATGATGCAATATAATGTTTGGAAAAATACCCTTTTTTTGGATCAAGGTTAGGGGATTCCTCTGAACCTGGTGGGGCGAGGGCTCATTTGGTCTCTTTTCAGGGCTTCTCACCTATTTGATGATCATACGTTTGGAGAATCTAGTTGCTCCATTTATCACAATTTTCAGTTTTGCCAGTTATTTAGCCATGCACTGAATGAATAGCCTAAAGCAAGCCACTTTCCCACTTATGAAGTAACAATACACCACACATAAGGATAAATGAGAGAAGCTTGCAGACACCACGTGGTGTTTACTAGGACTAATACTGGTATAAGGCAGCTGTGATCGTTTGCACTTGCATAGCATCAATGTCAACAGATAATGATTTTAGGAATACAGTATAATAGTGTTGTGCAATTGTATCTGCATTCCCTATTCAACAGGCAACATCTCTTGCTTATGTATTTACTTATTCTCAAAAACCTAATAAAAATATTTCAAAAAAGGTGGGAATGGAGAAACAAATGCGAATGTAGCCATTTCTAGTGGAATCCCTAAACACTCCACCCACCAATCATGACATTGTGTACTGATGCAAACAAGGAACCAATCAACACACAGCTGCAACATCATGATTATATTGGCCTAGAGCAGGGGTAGGAAATATCAGGCCTTTGGACTTCTCAGTGTGGCCCCCACAATTCTCACCAAACCACTCCCTCCAAGCCAAACCCTTCACTGGTATAGCTTTTGCACCCTCCAGAATTGTTTATGCTGGAACGTATCATTGAAGCCTGATAGCCCTTCTTGTTTGCCTGGATGGTAAGTAGAGAGGGGTATCTGGCTGTATGGAGTCCATTATAGTTTCCAATCCTCTCAATCATAAATTCTCTTATATCTATTTGCAGTGCTAAAATGTGATTAGTGACATGACATTTTGGGCAGAGCGATGGTACAACTGAAGCTAGTGGCCACAGGATTTCACTTTAGTTTTTATTAAAGAGAAAAGCAAATAGCCACTGTCCTTTGAAAAAAATCACCTGAATACTGACAAGATTTACTTAAATTCTCCTGGCAATATACAATACATGGGGAATTTGAAAGTAATATCAGATGTATTTGCTCAAACCGTGTATGTCATGTGTTGCCTTTTAAAAATTAATTGTATTAACAGGCTTGGGAAAAACATCTATTTGTTTTAATTCATGTCTTTGAAGCACTTAGAGCACTTTATTTACAACTTATCATAAATATTTTTTAAAAATTTATTTTCATGTTGGCAGATGATTGGAAAGGCACCCGTCAAAGACTTGTTGAAATATATGCCCTTTATTGTACACAGTGTTGGTCTATTATAGAAGTGTAATAATAAAGTATTTATTGTGAAGTAGGGGAGGAAGCAATTTATCCATTTAATAAAAGATAGCATAGGGACATTATTTCTAGGAACACTGATGGTTGCAATGCCACACAATTAAAGAGTTTCATAAGATAGAACTGCATTTACTCCAAACCATCCTCCCTACCGAAGATTGGTTAAAAATTGATCTTTGATCCTGCAATTGCTGGATTAAAAGTCTAAATGATTAGTCTGCAGCCTCTACATTTTAGAAAGGGCTTCAATTAACCTCACAGAGAGAGGCACAAGATTCCTAATTAAACTGGCAGCAATCTTTATAAAAGCAATGCAGTCCCATGAAGCATTGAGATATTTTATTAATACATCCATGTTGGGTTTGTATTCCTCACCCCCACCCCCCAAAATGCTGCCAGATGCATTTGTAAGACAGGTTCACCCATCATGTTGTAACAGCCATTTATATGTACGTTGGCACCAGCTCTGCTGCTGGATTCAATTGCTGTTGAATATTTTCCAGAAGCCCTTTAATTTTCCAGAAGCTCTTGTAATTAAGGGGTGGGTGGGTTTCAGACAAAACAATGCCTTGCAAGAGTAGGCTGCATTCCATACTGACTGTCCAATAGATATTTAGCTAGAGACATGACCAGAACAACACTCTCCTTCTTGTGTTACCCAGGAACTGGTATTTAGAGGTACTGTGCTGCCTCCGACACAGGAGCAAATGGTGCCATCACAACTAGTTGCCATGAATATCTTATCTGTTTAACCCCCCCCTTTAAAGCTATCCAAGTGAGTGGTGCTCACTGCATTGTGTAGCAAATTTCCCAATTTAATTAACTATGCTGTGTGAAGAACTAATTCCTTTTGTCTGTGCTGAATCTCTATTCACCTTTATTGGTTGGTTCCAAGTTCTAGTATGATGCAGAAGGGAGGAAACAATTTCTCCCTACCAACGTTCTCCACATTTTCTGATCATTTTATATACCGTACATCCATCACGTTCCCTCACTTACGGTAGTCATCTTTCCTATTGAGCTAGGTAAAGGTAAAGGGACCCCTGACCATTAGGTCCAGTCGTGACCGACTCTGGGGTTGCGCGCTCATCTCGCATTATTGGCCGAGGGAGCCGGTGTATAGCTTCCAGGTCATGTGGCCAGCATGACAAAGCCGCTTCTGGCAAACCAGAGCAGCACATGGAAACACCATTTACCTTCCCGCTGTATTTATCTACTTGCATTTTGACGTGCTTTCGAACTGCTAGGTTGGCAGGAGCTGGTACCAAGCAACGGGAGCTCACCCTGTCACAGGGATTCGAACCGCCAACCTTCTGATCAGCAAGCCCTAGGCTCAGTGGTTTAACCACAGCGCCACCTGGGTCCCCGCTCCTACTGAGCTATAAAGCTCCAAATGTTTTTCTAGCCCCCTGATCATTTTGGTTGCCTTTTTCTGCTTTGCAATATTCTTTTTGAGGGGGGGGGAGACAAGAAGTGTACAGTTTTCCAAGTGTGGTTGCACCATAAATTTGCATAAAGGCATTACGTTATTGGGACTTTTATTTTCTGTTGACTGCCACCATTGAGCTTTGTATAGTATTGCATTTTCCCATCTATATCTGCACTACTTTTATAAGTCCTTTTCAAGTCTTAACTCCGTCTGGCACATTTACGGCATGATAGGTGCATCAGAACTTTGTGTTTTGCCCCTTTGCTGATAAGGTCAATAATTCTAAGTAATAAACATGCTCTATCCCAAGGTATAATGAGCTTCAACAATGTAGCTTGGAAGAAGTGAATCATTATTGCTTGGGTTTGTACCTAGAGGGATTGATCCGATGCAGGCAACTTAAGATGTTGGAAATTATTGCACTGTTTCTAATCATGGTTACATTTCTAGTACTCCGGGAACAGCAGTTAAACCAATAAAACATTGTGACTACCATTTTAGTCATAAAATGACCAATAGCCTTTATGATGGGCGAAAAAACCCGATCTACAGTTATTAGAGTTATTATTTTTGTATTAAACCCCGAGAAAATTACAAAACCTGTGTTCTCCTTTTTCATTTCACCTGCATGAATTCCTTCCTTGAACATCGTACTTTGCAAAGCGAAAGGCAGTAGCGCTCGTCATTTACACAAGACTGCGGGGCAGACAAGGATGGCCCTTAATAACAGGGGCTAATTTTCTTTTGTTGCTGTTCTCATTTCAGGTTCAATGGATCCAAAAGACTTCCTCAGGGAAGCACAGATGATGAAGAATCTGAGACACCCAAAGCTCATACAGCTCTATGCTGTTTGCACTTTAGAGGATCCAATTTATATTATTACAGAACTGATGAGACATGGAAGTCTGCTAGAATACCTCCAGAGTGAGTAGGAAACATTTCATTTAGCGATACTGTGTACTGCTTGTAGTATAGCAAATGCGCTAATAAAAAAGAGAGGGAAAAGAGATGAGGACCTCAATAAACTCTGACAAGCTGTATAGATTGGTGGGGAATCCACAAAATGGACAGGTGGTCTTTTTCTATGTTTAGATAGACTATTTACATTTTTAAATATAAATTTTTTTCTTCACAGTTCTTACATTTGAAACAATAAAAGAACTTTTATTCCAAAACATTTGGAATAAATCAAATTGTCCCTTTCTCTTACCCATCCATCCCTTTCTGAAGGGAACGTTTTTTTCATATGTGTTGGGCATGTGAAAAGATTACGGCCTCGGTGTTGGAGATTCATTCCCCGTGTGCAGTCATGGGTTTGTTGTCTATCACATGACGGTATGTGTTTTGTTTTCACAGGAATGGGAAGTGACGTAGACAGGATGTTTGTCTTACTGTGTTCTTTGAAGTGGAACTATTGTCCTTTGTTCTTTCTCTTTGCTGTTTGATGCTAGAGAGAGAGGGAGCCATGTTGCAGTGTTCCATGTGTGTTTATATGTAAATAAACATAGATTAGCCAAAATGCTGTGCTACTGAGTTCCTCTGCGGATACGTAAGTGTGCTGATGTCTCCAAGGCATCAGTCACTGTGATGTTCAGGCTGAAGGACGCTTTTGAAGCTCCCGAACGATCTACCAGGAGGGAGAGAACGTGCCAGACGGGCATGTGTCTCTACCAGGGTCCTACTCAAAAGTAGGAGATCCTGACACTCAGTCCAGTATACCTGAAGGAGCATCTCCATCCCCATTATTCTGTCTGGACACTGAGGTCCAGCTCCAGGAACCTGCAGACGTGAGCCCAAACTACACTGCCGAATGGCGCTGGAGCTCTACATCCCCAAAGCTTACCTTTGCAAGCGAGAACTGCTCTTATTTATTTTGCAAGCAGCATAACTTCACTGAGATTGCTGGAATGTGTGGTGAGGATGATACAGTACCTTGTTTGCCTTTTCTTTCCAGTACATGGCTATCCCATCACAGATGGTCTGTAAAATGCATGCAGGTTTAAGTACTGATTGACTACTTTTCCTTAACATGTGGCAGATTTAAAATAGATTAACAGGAAATGATCTGTGGGGTAGTTTTCAAAGGGAAGTGTAATGACCGATTTGGAGTTTTCATTTTATTTCTTATCCACATTTCTGTATTTCTGTTTATATACCCTGTTTCTCATATTTTAAGACATACCCATAAAATAAGCCATAGCAGGATTTTAAGCATTCAAGGAATATAAGCCATACCCCGAAAATAAGACATAGTGATAGGCGCAGCAGCAATGCCGGCCGCAGCAGGAGGAGGAGGAAAAAAATAAGACATCCCTTGAAAATAAGCCATAGTGTGTTTTTTTGAGGAAAAAATAAATATAAGACGTGTCTTATAATATGAGAAACACGGTATATTCTATCCCCACAGCACCCCTAAGGTAGTTTAGATGAAGAAATGCTAAGAATTAAGCAGGGATTTGAACCCAGATCTTCCTGGTCTTGAGTCCAGTTCTCACACCACTGCTTGCACGATACTTCTGCCTGTCACTTGAGCATGCATTTGTGGAAAAAGTTGCTTTCATCACATGGAAAGAGTCATCACATGGAAAGAGGTGATGAGAGTGAAGGCTCTTCTTCATGCTGTGTTGAAAAGGTTTTGGATGGTGCACCCTTGTGAGTCATATTGTTTGAACTGTTTGTCAAACAGTGCTGTGAAAATATCTGTATTACGGTGTGTTCTTTCCTTGTCACCAAGATAGCATAACTAGCCCCTACACACCTGTGGTTAGGAATGAAGGCTTCCAAATCAAAGCATGTAACTTTAAAGCATGCTTGGGCCTTGTCAGCTCATATTTTAGATATCAAGGTCTTCTACGCTTGTTTGTCCTGTCAGAGAGGTGTATTGTCTTCATAAGAACAGAGACGTGTGGTTGCCTTGAAAATTACAGGAGAGTCATTGTACAAACAAAAGATAAAAAACAAAGACAAATAGCCCGTGAGTAGATGTGCTCAGGAGCAGTTCTGACGCTGTTCTCTCAGAATTTAGATTAGACATAAAAAGTAGTCTCTACTTTACCTTTTAAAACTTAACTTTCATTTGTAGAGAAAATGCATGGGGTGGCAGCAGAGAGGAGTGTGCAAGCTCTATCCCCCCCCCCCAAAAAAACCAATTGTTTCCATTGCCTTTCAACACGTGGAGGGTGCAAAGTGGAAAGCCTTCTGAGTTTATGGAGGCCCTGCAAGCATTTTAGAAGTCTGGTTCTCTAAAATTCAGGGGTAGCCACAAGGACAAAGGAGAGGCCTTGGGGGACCTGTCCTTAACTAGTAATGATGCTCCTAGACATGCTAGTGGCATTTACAGCTTTCTGTGCCTTCTGAACTGAGCTGAGAAGCAGATAAAAAAAAACCCTTCACATTTTATGCTCCTTGGGACCTAGTTCTGATTCAAGTACGTACTATAATGCTTGGCAAGAAATTATACTTCTGCAAATAGCCAGAAGCATAGCTTCATGTATGCCAAGTCCTTTTCTTTGTGCAAGAAATTTTTTTTTGGGGGGGGGGAGTAGACATAACTAGCCAGAGAGGGAAGTTAGCAAGTGGGAATGGGGCTTGCAGCATTTCAAACCAGACCGAAATTTCCGGGACCAACTTGAACCAAGTGAGACTTTTTGAATCTGTGGGGCATTTGTATTCCATTGCCCCCGTTCCAATTTTGTCCCATGTATACTGAAGAAACTCAAGAATTTCCAGACAAAGTATTTTCTCACAAAGATGAACTTTTCATTTAAGTCTCCACATGTGGATCCATGTGATAACGGAAGTAAAATGCAGCCCTGCTAAAATGCCACCCCATTGTATCTAACTTTCATGCTCAGAGACAAGTAATGTCACAGCAGTGCGTGCACATCCTGAGAGCCCATTTAAAAGCCCAACCCTTTAAATCACATAAGCAATACTATGAAGCAGACCGTTTTCTTATGAGATCTATAGGCTGGGCAGAAAGTAAATACAGTACATGAAACACCACTTCTTTGTGGGTGTGCAAACAAATTGATGGAAAAGCTACAGAGGAAAAGTTGCTTCTTCAGTGTGCAGAATGTATAGCAAATAGTAAGTTGCATTTCAAGGTGAAACAAAATTGCCATAAGAAAGACACAATGATTCTTGTTACAATAAGACAAATACTCTCAATTAGGAAATGGTTGTCAAGGAGAGCCTATGCAGGTTTCTGTTCGCTATGGAGACCTTGCCTCACATAATACGGTGTTTGTAATATTTCAGCTACACTTGAAGATAAATCTTAACAGTTGCTGAGCAGCACAGTCCTATCCATGTGTTATTTATTTCATTGGGACAAGGCTTGTAGTTTCCACAAGCGGTGTTAAGGTTGTCAGTTTCCTCATTTGGTCTTGCAGATCTCCTGCAATGCTTTTGCAAAGTTTTTTTGCAGATAAAGTCGCTCAGATTCGGAAAGAGGTAGACTCCTCCATGGGAGCAGGGCCGGGGCGGGAGAGCCCTGTGTAGTCATGTTCTGGGATCAATTCCAATCTGTTACCTCCGAGGATGTGGACAGGCTGCTTGGACGAGTGAAACCGACCACCTGTCTCCTTGACAGGGGGTTTGGGCTGGGTGTTCATCAGATACCCAGCTCTACCTCTCTTTCAAATCAGAACCAGTGAAGGCGGTGAAGGGCCTGTGTGAGTGCCTGGCGGCAGTTGGAGGATGGATGGCAGCTAACAGATTGAGATTGAATTCTGACAAGACAGAAGTACTGTTTTGGGGGGACAGGAGGCGGGCAGGTGTGGAGGACTCCCTGGTCCTAAATGGGGTAACCGTGCCCCTGAAAGACCAGGTGCGCAGCCTGGGAGTCATTTTGGACTCACAGCTGTCCATGGAGGCTCAGGTTAATTCTGTGTCCAGCACATCTGTCTATCAGCTCCATCTGATACGCAGGCTGAGACCCTACCTGCCTGCGGACTGCCTCGCCAGAGTGGTGCATGCTCTGGTTATCTCCCACTTGGATTACTGCAATGCGCTCTATGTGAGGCTACCTTTGAAGGTGACCCGGAAACTACAACTAATCCAGAATGTGGCAGCTAGACTGGTGACTGGGAGCGGCCGCCGAGACCACATAACACCAGACTTGAAAGACCTACATTGGCTCCCAGTACGTTTCCGAGCACAATTCAAAGTGTTGGTGCTGACCTTTAAAGCCCTAAACGGCCTCGGTCCAGTGTACCTGAAGGAGCGTCTCCACCCCCATCGTTCTGCCCGGACACTGAGGTCCAGCGCCAAGGGCCTTCTGGCGGTTCCCTCACTGCGAGAAGTAAAGCTACAGGGAACCAGGCAGAGGGCCTTCTCGGTAGTGGCACCCGCCCTGTGGAACACCCTCCCATCAGAGGTCAGAGAGATAAACAACTACCTCACATTTAGAAAATACCTGAAGGCAGCCCTGTTTAGGGAAGTTTTTAATCTGTGATATTTGATGTATTTTAATGTTTGTTGGAAGCCACCCAGAGTGGCAGGGGAAGCCCAGCCAGATGGGCGGGGTATAATAATAATTATATATTATTATTATTATTATTATTATTATTATTATTATTATTATTATTACTTGTGCCTGCCCGGGAGAAATGATAGAAAATTGGCATTCTAGGGAATGATTTTTTTCCTTTGATTGACAGATGTGGCAAGGGAGATTCTAAATGTGTGGGGCTAGTGCCTTGAGTGGCTGCCTTTGGACACATACCAGGGGAAGGATAATATCTGGGGGGGGGGGATCTGGGTCAGAGTCCTTGAGCCTATGTTTCATTGAGGATGGCATGAGGAACAGCAGGTGCAATATACTTGCTCCTGATGTTATTATATTCCATATGGAATTTTGCATTTTGTATAGTCAACATTATATATTGCTGCTTTGTAATTGCATTAGAAAAGTGAGATATACATATTAAATCTAAAACAAAAGTAGGGTAAATACAATAAAAGCCCAGCTTCACATGCATGAGAATTTCATTGTCATCTTCTCTCTCCTGTGCTAATTTTAGAAAGCAACTCTTTTCTCTGTATTTGCTGGAGAATTGGGGGGGGGGGGGAGAATGTCGAAAAACTTTTCAAAGTAGCACTAACACAATCCTTGACTTTGTTTTCCGAAATCACATTGTCGTTCCTGCTGACTAGCTGTCTCGGGCCTTGTATATACATATGTACCTGCACAATCACATTACAATTTATTCACAGATGATGCAGGAGCCAGGATCCATTTGCCACAACAGGTGGACATGGCTGCTCAGGTTGCCTCAGGAATGGCTTATCTTGAATCTCAGAACTACATTCACCGTGACTTGGCAGCCAGAAATGTCCTTGTTGGTGATCACAATGTTTACAAAGTGGCAGATTTTGGACTTGCCCGAGTTTTCAAGGTAGGCTGTAGTTCACAATTTACTCCAGTCACTCATCTTTATCCTGCTCTATGGTTAGTCATGATGCTGTTAATTTGAACTAGGTCTTTGAGAACCCCTGATGTGTTAAATGGTCTATTTGAATCTATTATCTTAATGTTGTTTTGTGTTTAAGTGAGAGTTTTTTTGGGTGTGTGTGTTGTTTTATATTATTTGATTGATGCTGTATATCTTATATTATTACAGTACTTGTGAATCACTATGTGATTTTTTTAAAATGAAGTATAGTCTGTGAATGAAATGATAAATAACAGTAACATGGGAGTTCTTTTCTTTTTTAAAATCTGGGGATAAGTATACTCTTCCTTTGCTTTGTGTGTGTTTTTTTTAAATTGGTCCTGGAGATCAAGAAAATGAAATAAAGACATGCTGTTTGCAGCAGCACCTGCAGTCTTCATTTAAAAATTGAGAAGCATCCTAATGTGCTCCCAACTCTTAAGCAATAAAAGTCTTAGAAAATGGGTCTCAGGAAGGAAACAGACTAACCTCTGAAAACCTCAATTACAAATAAACAATTCTCCATTTAGTCTCCAGTGTCTGTCAGCTTACTTTGCCTAAATTAATTGGTGCCACTCTGAACCAATATATTAATTTAAATCTTTCCCAAGTCTCAAGCAATAAAAGTCTTAGAAAACAGGTCTCAGGAAGGAAACAGACTAACCCCTGAAAACCTCAATTACAAGTAAACAATTCTCTATTTATTCTCTGATGTCTGTCAACGTACTTTGCCTAAATTAATTGTTGCCACTCGGAACCAATATATTAATTTAAATCTCTCACAGTCTGTATTTTTTAGTCCTGGAACTGTTTAAGCGATGATTATCAAAGTCAATGGCCCTTTGGTGCCAGCAATTAATCACAAAACAAAGGTTCCTGAATGCATTAGCTCTCGCTGTCGCCTTGTCTTCTCACGGAAGGCCAGACATGAGTCCTGTGCCTCTGGTGCCAGCGGGAGGCTTGTGCTGCTGTCATTGCCAAAGTCGGGATTCTCAGTAGTAGGCCCCAATTAATGATGGGCGTTTCAATACTGCATGTACGCTTGGCAAAACAAGGCCAAGGAATGAACGAATGAATGAAAAATTCTGTCTCCCTAGCTCTGGCTGGCAAGGCACATCTTTAAAATCCCATTGATTTTTGACATTGTGGTTAACAATGAGTGAACAATTTTGCTATAATTAATACGAGGTTTATAACCTGTACTCTCCATGGAGCCCTAAAAAGGAGACAACAGCTTTTTAAAACAAGGAAAATGCTGTTTATTGGGTGGAATCCAAAGCTCTGCATGCATGGTTCCACAGTGGGGGCTCCCCCACCCACCTTCTGGAATTGATTTTGAAAGTGCACAGGTAGCTGGAAGGGACAGGAGAGGGGGAAAATCATGGTGTCCATGGAAGTCTGTTGCTCTAGCTTGAATCCTAAGATAGGTTAACTTCCCCAGAGTGTCTGAGGAAACCTAGCCAGATGGGTGGGGTATAAATAAAATTATTATTATTATTATTATTGAAGTTCATGAAAAGAATGTTATCCATCCCTTCCCCCTGCTTACAGCTGGCTACTCCCCCCCATTCAAAGTCTATTTTCTTAGAACCCAAGCAACAGGTTTTTTAAAAATATAAATTGCAGACAAGACCAAAAAAGCTTTTACTGTCACCGTGACCATCCTCACTTATCTCAAGAAGTGCCAATCATGGGCCTATAGCATATACACCAGTTTGGCAGATTCTCCATCCTTCAATTCATTCCTATTTTCTACCTTGAAGATCTTTTCCACCTCCCATTTGATGGGCACAGCTCCATCCATGCATATTTTTAATCCCTCCATTTTGTTTGGCTGTTCCTAGAACTTAAACCACTGTATGGCTGCTAAAAGCTGCAATTTTTGCCCCAGTATTCCTTCTCCCACATTCTCATGCCGTTTTGATTGCTTCCAACCCCATCCCATTTCCCTGTGTCCTTTTCTGAGGAACTGTACAGTTACTCTTACTCCTTTCGTTATGTGGGGGTGGGAATGTACTGTATTGTGACTTATGCAACCTTAACACCAGCAGTGATGAGTTCTTTGAGGGAAAGCGCTTCAATTGTAGTTTTTAGGCATCACAAAGAGGCATAAGGAAATTGAAGGATGTGTTTGAATCAATTTCAAATTTCAAGCTCCCTTCTCTTCTACGCAAAACAAAATGTATATAGAACCAAACACTGTTGAAACCATCTAATCCTATAAATTCACTGTTTGGAGAGAGCCAGTGTGGTGTAGTGGTTAAGAGCGGTCGACTCCTAATCTGGGGAACCTGGTTCGCGTCTCCGCTCCTCCACATGCAGCTGCTGGGTGACCTTGGGCTAGTCACACTTCTCTGAAGTCTCTCAGCCCCACTCACCTCACAGGGTGTCTGTTGTGGGGGAAGAGGGGAAAGGAGATTGTTAGCCGCTTTGAGACTCCTTCGGGTAGTGATAAAGCGGGATATCAAATCCAAACTCTTCTTCTTCAGCTCTTCTTTATATTCTGACATTGTGTTTTTGTGTGTGTGCATATGATAGCTAGAAAATGAAAATGTGTACGAAGCCAAACATGAAACAAAACTGCCTGTGAAATGGACTGCTCCCGAAGCAATCCGCTCCAATAAGTTTAGCATCAAATCTGATGTCTGGTCATTCGGAATACTCCTGTTTGAAATAACCACATATGGAAAGATGCCTTATTCAGGTGAGTGCTTTGTTCAAAAGTAGTAATTGCAAAGCCATTTCCTTGGTGGGTCTTGCTAGACTCCCCTCCCCCCCACTATATTGATCCGAAGGATCCAGTCTTCCATCGAACCAATTCAGTTTTCTGTGATTTTTTTTAGCCAACTGGCTGTGCACCTAGGCCAATCTGCTAGGAAGGAAAGAAGGAAGGAAGGAAGGGAGTGAGTTAAAGATGCTGATTCTAGGTTCACACAGAGATTAAAAAGAATTAAGTGGAGGTTCCTATAATGAATGCATTCTAGATCAATGATGTTTGTAGAATCACCACAGAGAATTATCTGTATGAACTATCACTTTATACATGCTTTAGTTTCATCATCATCATCATCAATTATTGAAAACCACTCTATTATTTTGAAAACCATTCTATTTTAGGTTTGACAGGTGTTCAAGTACTCCAGAGACTGGATCAAGGGTACAGAATCCCTCAACCAGAAAACTGTCCTCAAGAGCTGTATAACATCATGCTGCAATGCTGGAATGTTGAGCCCAAAGAACGACCCACCTTTGAAACGTTGCATTGGAAACTGGAAGATTATTATGACATGGATTCTACATCCTATGCAGATGCAAGTGCTTTCATAAAATGAATGACACAATCTTGCTGCTGGTCATTTAAGTGAGGATGAAACCCCCCAACTCTGTTCCTTTAACAAATACATTCCTTCTACATTATAATGTCACATTGTAGAACATATATTCATACACAGAGACACACAATGGACCAAGATGTGTGCAATATATACACCTAACTTCTCTCCAGTCTGTTTCTTCCATTGCCAATGAGAGCAATTCAGTTGTTAGGCTGCCAAGCCATCAAGCCATGTAAAGCTGCTATCTCTCTGCAGCTTTTCCGAAGTAACTTCGGGAGCATTCTAACCGCAAAGTAGATGAATGGAGAGGTTAAAATAGTGGTGAATAGTAAGGAATGAATTCTTATTAAAACCTGTGACAATACACCAAGATCTTGATGGCATCAGTTTGTCTTAACAGATTAAGCAATCTGAAAGGCAGGATTTCTTAAAATAACTTTTTGCTGTACAATGAAGTTTCTCTTCTATTTATTATTTAAACGGGAGATGGCAAAAAGCGACAAGAACACAAATCATAAACAGATAGCTTCTGCACAATAGGCAATAAAACACTGCACTTTTTATGTATAGAATTTGTTATTTGTTACTCTTCAGATTCCACTGCTTATCTGCTAAATCCCATCAATCAGTGATTATGAAGGAATGTGATTGCTGTTATGCACAGCAGGACCTGTGCATCAAGATGTTTTCTTTTTTCTCCTCTAAATATCATGTGGCTACAATTTTGGTAATGCTGCCTTGAGCATCTTCATTGTACATGGAATAAATGTATATTCACTTGAGAGGGGGGGAAACAGATAGTACATAGAAAATATAAACATTTGTCAGAAATAAAGTGATTCTTGAAAGAAGGTCTGTGTTATGGTTCGTTGATGAGCCAAAGATCATAAATGTATGTTTTCCTGTGAATTGCTTTTGTAATACATGTGAACCCAGCATATGCCACTGCAGTAGATCCTTTATTCATTTTAGGGCTTCATTCATTCATTCATTCATTCATTCATTCATTTTTGCATTTCTTCCAAGCAGTGGATTGAAATACTACGGAAGAAGTCCAATTGAACTGACTGATTATTTTGTTTTTATCTCCTCCATGGAACGTTATCCCTGTGTGGGCTTGCTGTGGACACCAGCAATACAACAGATCTGTTGGTGTTTGTACCAATGTTGAGTGGTTGGGCCCTTCATCCAAGGCTCCTATTTTATGCAGTGGCTATGGGTAAAATAGACTGTATTTGTCGGGATATGGTAGCGCTCTAGTGCACTACTGATAGTGACACCTGTTTTGCCCTGCTGCAGATGCTATTTGTTTAGAATGGTTGCCTATAAAATGTCTCTCTCTGTGTATGTATGATGTGCTTACTTTTTAAAGAAAGGAAATAATTTAAAATTGTTTATTGTTTACATCTTGGGGTGTTTTTTTGGGCTGAATTGTTTTCTATACGCATATGCTGCAGTTGACTCCAAGGGATTCTCACACAACTAGGTTGATGTCGCTAGCCTTCATGCAATGTTTGCAGACATCTTTGTAACACAGACTTGGTGTGGCAATGGGCCTGGTGCCTGAAGCCAGCTCCGTGTAGAACACATCCTTGGCGATCCTGCAATCTTCTGTTGTATGTACACAACCAAACCAGCATAGACATCGCCGAGACAGGAATGTGAACATGCTGGGAATGTGGACTTGGGAGAGAACATATTTCTTTGAGACTCTGTCCTGTCATGTGAGGCCCAAAATGTTCCTGCTACAGTGCATGCAGAAGGTGTTGAGGCATTACTTAGGAGTAATGGGTATCAGTTGCCTATGACTCACTTCCATAAAGCAGTGTGCTCAGCATGAAAGCCTGGTAGAACTTTACCTTGGTATTGGACTTCAGCATCACATTCTCCCATACCCTTTTGGAGAGGGCAAGCCATTGCCATAGCTGCCTTGCCAATACGCTTGTCCAGCTCAGCATTGATGGTTGATGAATCTCTGTGGAGCTTCCTCAGAGTATTGTCAATGCCGCATCATCTGCAAACAACATCTCACAGATAAGAACCCACTACACCTTTGTCTTGGCATGGAGATGTCTATGACCAACAGTTCTTTTAAAATGTTGTATCCTTTTCCCCCCTGTGGCACATGTCGTTCTCTAACCTACTGTTTATCAAAAGCTGATAAATGAGGCTTTATGTTAGAAAGTTTTAATCCTTACAACAGCAAAGGATCTTTTGGTTGAAAAAAAGAGAGAGAAAAAGTAATAAAAGGGCAGTATTCCTTTATTGAGGCTACTAATCTAAGGATGATGAGTCATCTAGCCAGTAAAGGTCAATATTTGAAGCACATGGTCAAGAAAACACAGCACTAGAAATTGCTTCTTAGGGGAGGTCTAGAAGTGGGGACTTTTGAATTTGTAGTCCAACAAAAATAAAATAGTATAGGTTTTGACGAACAGAAATAGCAGATGAAATAAGATAAAGGTGCAATCTAGCAAAAGCAATGCACTGAAAGCAATGGAATGGGATTTAGTCAGAAGCAATTTCTGTCCCATTCATTTTGGTGTGAGAATCATGACTATATTTCAAGGGACTGTGCCCAGATCATTGAAACAATTGGGGCAATGCATTAGTGAGGGAAAAGTGTGCTTAAAAATGCATATATTAGTGCATATTAAAATGCATATATTAGTGCATAAAATGCATATATTAGTGCATATTAACATACATAAATGGGAAATGGCCTTTCAAAAATGTATGTATATTGGGCAAATTTACATACAAAAATGTGTATATTTGAAGAAATGCTGATGAGGACTGTAAAAAATCTCTGTTCATGGGAGAACAGCATTTGGAAAAAGGAGAATATGAGAGACACAGAAAACGATAGTTTTGCCTATCCCCAGTTACTGAGCAGTATCCATGGGGGTGGCTGAAGTCAAATATGTGGCTATCTTTTAACAGACCCTGCAAAGTGTAGCTCAAAATCCTGAACAATGGCAGGGATCACTTATTTTGCCTTTCCCGTGGCATATTCCTTAAACAAACGTAAACATAGCCTGAAGTGTTATTTAAGACCTATTAACAATTCTGAAACTCCCCAGCAGGTGGAGGTACAGATTGCTGCCTCAGTTCATCTTCAAAGATTACTGAACAATCCAAGCAGACCTGGTTCATTTAGGCACCATACTGCTATGTTTGCTCACTTATAATCTCAAATCTGGCAATTGCAGAAGGTGTAACTACTGCTTCATGAACAGCACAAAGACTTTATGTTTGCACCACCAACATTAAGGAAAGTGAGTAGCTACCAAACACATTCTAAAACCATACAGGAAATCAAGGAATTTTCCCACACAAAAACCAACATATCAGATCCAGAAAGAGAAGTAGCCTTGCATGCATGCAGAGATCAGAGGTGACTGCAAGGGAGCACAAGAAGGGCTTACTAGAAGATTCAAGGCTGTTACTCCCATTTCATGTGTTCCTTGTGCTCCCAAACCCTCTGTCTTGGCTCCCATCCACACCACGACGAAAGGAAAGTTGCTATTGCTCATAGCTGCTGTGCTGAGACCAAATGACAGGAGGAGTGATGCTAGCCAGGCTAAAAGCAGCAGCCCAAGTTCAAGGAGTTCAAGATCAGGGCAAGGAGAAAAGAACTGCAAGGAAACAATGGAGTTGTCCCAACAAGTTGGCACAACAACCCATCAAGCTTTTAAAGACAGGGCAAGGCTAGCTTATCTGCAAGAGAGCCAGCATGGTGTAGTGGTTAAGAGCAGTAAACTCGTAATCTGGTGAACCGGGTTCGCGTTCCCGCTCCTCCACATGCAGCTGCTGGGTGACCTTGGGCTAGTCACACTCTCAGCCCCACTCACCTCACAGAGTTGTGGGGGAGGAAGGGAAAGGAGATTGTTAGCCGCTTTGAGACTCCTTAGGGTAGTGATAAAGTGGGATATCAAATCCAACCCCTCCTCCTCCTCCTCCTCCTCCTCCTCCTCCTCCTCCTCCTTCTGTCTTGTGAGACTGTTGAGTGTGGCAGGTGCTTGCTGCATTCAAGAAGATGCATCTGCTGCCAGTGATGGGCATGGCACCATGTCCCATTCTTACTCTAGTTCCTCCACCCCTAGCAGTTGGCTGACACCCTCCCCGTATTCCATTACTTTGCTTCTTTCACTGGAAGGCAAGAGGGGAGATGAGAGTCCTGCTTCACCAGCTGGGGCAGCTATATCCTGGGAAGGGAAAATACCCACTGTTCCCTGATTTCAGCCACTCCCAATCTGTGGGATAACCAACCTCATATCACCAACATGCTTAAGTCTAAGTAACACATGAAGTAATAGAATTGTAGAGTTGGAAGGAACCTCATTTAGTCCAATCCTTTCAATGCAGGAATCTCAACTAAAGCATTAATGACAGTTGGCCATCCAACCTCTGCTTAAAAACCTCCAAAAAAGGAGAGTCCACCACATTTTGAGAGAGTCCATTCCATTGTTGAACAGCTCTTCTTCCTAATGTTTCGTCAGAATCTCTTTTCCTGTAACTTGCAGCCATTGGTTTGGAGCCTTTCCTCCAGAGCAAGAGAAAACAAGCTTGCTCTATCTTCCACAAGGCAGCCCTTTAGATATTTGAAGTCAAGTTTAACTGCCTGTGCAACTTTTTATGAATGCTGTATGGAAAAGCACATGAATTTGACCTTTGGAGAGTTTGTAAGTAAACCATTCTAACTTACCAGATATATGGTATTTTTCTATACTAAGGGAAGAGGAAAGTTTTGGAACCCACAAGGGCACATTTGAAAGGTCTGACAACCTATATTTCCACACTTTACTTTGCTGCATATTTTGTGATTTAAAATTTCTGCTAGGGTTGTTTCACCGAAGCTCGGAAATTGGAACTCTGCATCCAGGGAATTCTCTTTTCTATATGCCCCTTTCCCCTTGAACCAACACTATCATCCTCTACCCCCCCTTGTTTGTCTTAGCCAGCCACTCAAATCCTGAGCCTGGTGACACTTCATGACACTCTAACCTACAGAATGCTTGATTTGCAGTGCTAACTTTGTTGTACCTCCCACACTTGTGTATTAATTGAACATTAATATCAGAAAAAATGAATTTATTTTATTTTATCATTTGTGACCCACTTTGGGGGAGATACAGTGCTTTTTCCCAGGGGTACTTAAGGGTACACAGTACTGGCAAACACACCCCCATTAAAAATGTGGCATTTACTGTAACAACTTCAGGGTGAGTGCCAGCACCTTTTTCCCTTTTTTAAAAAAAAGCACTGGGGGGGGGGATATATCATTTCAGACAAAAGCTGGCATGGGAAAGCATTATAATATATCCTAGCTTGCATTTGGATGCTCATTTGCACCTGCTTCCTTGTACTCCTGATTCCCAGGGCTGTCTGAGGCAAAGGACAAGACACCAGTTCCATATATAGAAGCCAATTAGACCACAGGGAAGTATTCTTTATGACATCTGAGGCCAGCAGGCTCGCTTAGGAGGTGCAGGGCAGCCATCTGGCACAGACTCCTCTATCATCCAACATCTCACCACCGCTTCCTGCCCAGCAGCATCTGCCACCTGAGGCAGCTGCCTTACTCTGTCTAATGGTAGGGCCAGCCCTGCTGAGTCACACTGGAATTGCTGGATATGTCTATTGATGTAGAAGGGAAAGCACATTCTTATTCAAGTTGCTATGCTAATCATGGCTGCTGAATTTTATATTAGTTTTCTTACAAATGGGAAATGAGAACCATATTCTTTAGTAATCTATTGCATCATGGAATGTACCCAAAGGGCACAGCTGAAATTAAAAAAAAGAAACGTATTTGGAAGGTATACTGTACATTGTTTATTTCCTGAATTTCTTTTTTGTTTCATAAGAGGTGTCAGAATTTTTAATGTACTTTTCAGCACTGTAATTTAAATATAGTACAAGCTTCAAATATTGATTTTGAGTTAACTTATGTCCGATATCTAAATCATAATGATAGTATTTCCTAAAGCAAAGCACTGCTGACCTCCATACTTTATTGTCTTTTATATTTTATGAGTAAAATTAAACTGCTGTCCCAGAATTAAGGTGCATCGTTATATGCCCTGATTATCAATGCATTTCAACCAACATGAAAAAGTACTGGACATTTTTCTTCAACTCTCTAGTGAATTTTTTCTTTAATAAATTAAAAAAGTTATCCACTTCTAAAATATTTTGGTTCATGTATGGTGAAATGCTATGGAATTTAGCTTGGAATTAAATTCCACTTTTTTTGAGTATGGTTTATTCCCTGGTATGTATGTTTAGAATTACAGTTTTAGGAAAGAGATTTCATCGGGAATAGTCAGCTAGGACTGGGCAAAAGTCCCCACTCTCCATCTCCACTGGGTCTTGTTCACTATGAAATGGGGAGGGTTGAATATTGGAGATCTTCGGAATGGGAAGGGGTGAAAGTCTGAGGATTTGAGCAACTTACTGATATGGGTTAGAAGGCAGTCAAGCAAAGTTATTTTCTTTTCTACCTTGCTTTAAAAGCCAATGTATGGACTATTCCAAGCTTGGTAAAGTATACTTGGTAGTCCCACTGCCCCCAAGATGCACTTTGAAAACAAGAACCCAAAATGTTTCTGGGCCACTGCTCGGAGTAGAACATGCATGTGCTCCCTGATGTTGTTGGACTACAAAGCCTTGTGTCCCTGATATTATCCATGCTGGCTGGCACTGAAGGAGCCCCCCATCCAAATGTTCTGCCCCATACATCCACCCACTCCCAATCTCTGGGAGGGATTCTTTCCGACATAATGATCTCAAACTCGTCAGTAAAGGTTACCAATTGCTTCCCATGCTTTCCAAGCAAAGAACGCTGATATTCAGAGATGACATGCTCATACAACATGGCGGAGCACAGAAGCAATGTCGGAGCACAAAAGTGAAAGGGACGCATTGATTTATTTCCAAAATGCATATCATGCCCACCCTCCCAAAGGAGCTCAGGGTAGGAAATGCTTTGTTAGGTTTGCTATTCAGGAAAAGAAGACTAAGAAACAGTTGGGCTGTTAGCTGAAACATCTCCTGCATTACAGGGCGCTAGACTAGATGAACCTCATGTTCCCTTCCAGTTCTATGATCCATGGTCTCCTTTTACATCCTAGGGCAACTTGGTGACATTTCCGAAAGGAGCTGGCTAATGTTCAGCTTCATAAATTACAAAGGTTGTTTTCTCACTGTTGCCCAGCCCAGCAATCCTGGGAATCCATTTTGACTGGACAGCTTGTCACACCAAGAATAAAATATCATTCCTACATTTATTTCGGCATATTAATCAAAGGAAAACAAAACTGGAATAGTAAGAGTAATTCTGACAACTCCTGCCATATACCTGGGGTTTCAGTGTCTGCTATGCTTTTTGAAAATGAGTAGCAGGAGCAATCTCCGCGGCGGCTCAGAAGCTTCAACACAGCACAGTGATGTTCATGCACACAAGGGTTTTTTTGTGTGCAGAGTCCAGATGTTATCATCATCAAAACTATGTTCCATATTATTTCCCCATTTAATCCAGATCTACTGTTTCTGCAGACAATCTGTCTTTTGATGTGGAGACTGCAAAAAAACATGCTTGCATGAGCAACACCAAGTCCATAATAAACAGACCTCAGATTGTTTCTTCCCTCAAAGTGTTATAGATTATACCTTCTGATTTGGAAAACTTTCTAACCAAAACATTTTTGCAATGTTTTTGAGCTGTTATCTATTCCTTTACAGTGAGTGCCAGCCTGCTTGCTTTAGATTAGGATTTTTCCAGAGTGTGTAATTTGCCTATTGCAGAATTGCTGCTGCTTGGTTTTAACAGCCTGCAATTTTTTGAACTGACCTCCCTGTTCAACATTTAGGAGCATTTTTTGGTTCATTTTCTAGATGAGGACTTGAAAAAAAGGCACAGAAGTGTGCAGGCAGACAAATCACCAGGATCCTATTTGAATTTCTTTCTTTCCCCATTGCAGCCTAAAGGGGCTTGGAAAAAAGTAGAGCAGAAACACACAGCTGTAAATTATTCAAGTGATTCTGCCATTTCTAGAAGCAGGCAGGATGGTCTGCCCATAAAACATTAAAATGACATTTCCAAGTAGTGACAGGTGGTTTGGGAGAACGCTTATGAATGAACAGAGCAGGGCTTTGTGGGCAGAGAAATGTGTTCAGCTGTAAACAAAGTCATACCCCGTTGCTTATTTCCACACAAACATCCTATTGAATTTTGAATAAGGATGCATGAACATTAATGCACAAAATACTATCTTGTACATAAATTAAAGGAGGTTTGCTCAGTGGAACTCTGAGCTGCAAAATTGGGACAGAGTTTATATTCCATCATCCATGCCTCACCTCTGGAAAGGCAAGCTGTTTGTCCTTGTTCAGAACTGAAACATCCTGAAGAGTATTAAACACTTCTGACTGGAAATATAGAGACTTGGTTCAGTTATAACTGCCCTTGTTTCCCCTAGTGCCAGTTGAAAAGAACAGATGCAAGGAAAGTTAGGACTATTTTTTTTTTTACCTCAACAGACAGTGCAGGGTTGCCCAATTCCCTGACCGGATAATCACATTTTTCAAGAGGGCAGCCTCACGGCAATGTCAGATGCCCTTCCATTTAATGATGTTTGGGCTTTTTAGAACTAAAATATTACATTGGACAGTCTGGACAGACTTCCTGTCGAGCCGAAACTCTCACCGGGCTAGCAATATCAATGAAATCTGTTATCTGTCGAGGCTCGTGGAGTTGAAGGCTTAATAGATCTCTTCAACTTCATCATAGCATACTGGTTCTATTGCCCACATCACAATTCACTATGCTTTTTTATAATTTCAGCTAATTCTACAATGATGGAAGACCTACAAAAGCACACGAAAAGGAGGGATATCATATGTGCTTCTGTCCAGGGAGCTGGAAGGGTGGTGGTCTTTTCCTAGTGATGCTCCACTGGACCTGTAGGGTACAAAAGATCAACACTAGCAGCATGCCCATTAAAGCTACTCCCACTACCAATACCATGTTGGTATGTCAGTCCACTGCAACAAAGGCATTGGAAGGCCAGGTGGTACCCCGGGCGGAAAATTTCTTGTCACCCCCCCCACACACACATTGATTTTATTATTATTATTGCCTGCAAAAATAGTTTTTACGTTATTTCATATTTTCTTACAAAGTAATGTGGATTATGGGCCTCTGATAACAAGGAGGCGACTGTGGACAGATACGTAAATCTACAGGATGGATTGTGTTTTTGGCTCCACTGAATTGAAATTTCAGCCTTCACGACAAATGAAAACTGCCAAGTAAACAGTTATTTTTGTAGAGGAGGATCAAGATATTAATTGATATGCATGAAATTTCAGATATAGCTATATAATCCCTAGTGTAGTAAGATAAGACCTTTGGAGCAGGCATTTTTTTAAAAAAAGGTGTTTTTTTTTATGAACCGCCCTAGTAGGGCAGTAATTGTTCCTTTTTGACACCCCCCTACATGATGGAACAGGGGAGGCTCACACCCCCGCCTACGCCCCTGCACTGCAATTAGAAATGGGGGAAATGGTACTTCTGAAGCTGTTTGCATCCATCAGAATGGACACCCAGGGCTGATAATTTGACTGAACTACTGAGGAAATTTTGTTCTGGAGCTGAATATAACTTTAGCTGGCGATACTAAGTTCTGAAACGGGGAACTGAAAATGCATAAAATCTATGCTCTTCTACTGAGCTATGTAATGTCCCCTGATAATTTTACAGAACCATCTGCAAACACGCATGGACGCGCACACACAAGTTTAAGAATCATTTGCAAAAGAAAACGAGGAGAGAAAGCATATTTTACTTTTGGTGTTCCAGTGCTATTTTTCTAGAAAAAGAGGTGCCAGAAATCACCATGAACACCTCCCTTGTTCTCTTAGAATGCCAATGGCACCCACTTGAGAGGTGCTGGAATGGAGTTATGGTAAGTTCCAGCTGAACAAAGCCTTGGTGTTAACTAAAGTTATCATGACGAACGCGGGTGGTGCTGTGGTCTAAACCACTGAGCCTCTTGGGCTTGCCGATCAGAAGGTCGGAAGTTTGAATTCATGTGACAGGGTGAGATCCCGTTGCTCTGTCCCAGCTTCTGCCAAACTAGCAGTTCGAAAGCACACCAGTGCAAGTAGATAAATAGGTACCGCTGTGGTGGGAAGGTAAATAGGGAAGGTAAACGGCATTTCCTTGTGATCTGGCTTCCATCACGATGTTCCGTTGCACCAGAAGCGGGTTAGTCATGACCCAGAAAGCTGTTTGTGGACAAACACCAGCTCCCTTGGCCTGAAGTGAGATGTGTGTTGCACCCCATAGTGGCCCTTGACTGGTCTTAACTGTCCAGGGGTCCTATACCTTTTTACGTTTTTACCCCATGACTAGCATCATATATATATACTTCTCAGAGTTCTAGACACCATGAAAACCATCAGCTCAGGGAATTGTCTGACATTTATGGCTTGACACCTTTTAGTTTCTTAAAATGGACCTAGGCTTCCTTCTTTCCCCCCTCCACCCCTAGAATAGGCCACTTCTTCCTCCCACTCATCTATCTGTCCACTGGTGTCTGTGGCTGCTGGCCTGTATATGCAGGTGATAGTTGAGAGAAATATTCAGCAGGCTTCTCTGGCAGCATGTTGTGCTGGTTTCACAGCCATGTGCCAGCCGAACGTTGCCAGAGCACTCCCCCTGTTCTCTGTCCATTTTTATCTTGGCTCATGGATTTACCACCTTCCTGCCATGTCTTCTACCTCCAGAAGTAATAATTTGGTTTGCACCAGGATTGCAAAGTGCAAGCCAAGCCCAGCACTGAGGCCAATGGCATAATAAACTTGAGCAATCACATTTATTCAGCATGGCTTTCTCCCACATACACTCTAATATTTATTTTCATTGCCATTCCGCTATAAACACACACACACACACACAGAGAGATTTTATTTTAATGGAACTGAATGCAGTTAAAAAACAAAACACCGCAACCCTCATTCTTGAATTAGTGTAGAGCTTACTTATCGGGGATAGCAAGCCGTAATGAGAAAAGAAGGCAAGTCTATAATGAGTTCTGCCATTATTGGATGCATCAAAGCATGTTCTCATGCACGCGTGAGCAAACACTATCCTGAGACCGGCTTGCTACTTGTAAACAGTGGGTTGTAGCATCTCATGGGGAAACCATGAGTAAGCTTGTCCTTTTTTCCCCTTTCCCAGAAGAGAACAGACATAGGAAAAGCCATAATGTGCTGAATTGTTGGCATGACTGAGTTGGCGAAAGCACTGAATGGTTCTTCATTCCCAGCTGCTGGTTGATTGATAGAACTGAATTGGTAATAACTCTGGAGGGAGCAGTTTGCCGTGTCTTCCATCTGGAGCTGCTGTGCTGCGAGACTCATGAAGATGGCGACCAATCAGGCCGATTTGGCAGCACTTCCCTGCCAAGCCAGACTTGTTTGCTGGGGAATAAGCAAGTTGTCAAGAGGTAGGGATCTGGAATGAAGGGAGTTTTGATGCATCTAATGGTAGTCTCTTTCATTAAAAAAAACACAAATGAAGTGACTGGAAATGGTAAAGGCAATCTAAACAAAGGGCCATTTGTTACTTGGAAAGCCAAAGGAGAACTTTATGTACTGAGCTTCTTCCTCTCCATATCTATTGACTCCTAATGGGCCAAGTTCTGACCTTAGATTTGCACCATACACTGTCATTATGGGCATCAATTAAACATATGAGGAGCCAACAGCTGCCACTGTCTTTAAATTGCCATCAAGCATTTCTGTTCCATATGGCAAAACCCAGGTCCAAATGCTCTCCACAGTTGCTCCCCAATGAACTGTGTGTAACTGAAAGTTTTAAAGTGGATTTCTGCTACCACCGGAAACAAAGGGATCTGAAAACTGTTGTGACAAAGTATGTGTCAGTTGACCTTCAGTTGTCTTCCTATTGTTTTTCTCCCTGGATATAGACAGGAATAAATAATTCTTCCAATAGATGTGGGTATGTTTTATTTTGTGGAGCCAATATACAGTACTTAGAAACATTTTGTTCAACGATCGAGTGATAAAATAGATATTGAAGTTGAATAAGTATGAAGCAGCATATACTCTAATGCTCCTTCACCAAACTACAGCGCTCTTAATTTCTTGATATGACTATAATATAACAGACATTGCAGTACTTTAATTTTAGTTTTTAACTATCTAGTGTGTCTGCGACTGGAAAAATTGAGAAAGTAAGAACATGTGCTAGATCTGTGCCCGCACTGATTTCCACAGGTATTAGTAGAATTCCTTGGAAAGACTTAGAAGCTAATATTGCCACAAATCTGTTATTATCTATAGTTTACTAAATCTATGGGCTCAGCCATACTTTTGCTTGACCCATATTTTTGATCTTATTGTGTACTGATTAATTCCCCCAGATCTGAAATTCCCCCCCTAATTGTTCCATGGCTGTGCCTTTGCAAAAATCCAATCTTACCCATTGAATTGTATCTTACAATATGCACAGAAAATCCAAAGAGAGATTTTGCATGACTGAATAAACAGGAGTGTTTACACAGCCTCATTCTCTATGTGGAGCCTTATGTAGCCAGAACAACACCACTCAAGCAAACTAGGAAAGCATTAGCAAGCGGAGAGGAAGCCTAAGGTTTGCAAAAGTACAAAAACAAGCAATACCCTTTAGGGAAAAGGAAAACATCCCCCACCCCAAAGAGTCCAAATGGGACTGAGCATGTTCAATGGACATGGAAAGCAGACTGTTGAAAAGAAAAGAAAAATTGAGAAAAGGGATAACTGGAATGGCATGTACCTGGATGTTGGCTTGGCTGGCAGGCTGAATCCTTGAACAGGAGTGTGCTGCATTGCTGCACTGTAATATTTTGTTGCAGGCCCCATAATAATGCACTTTATTCAAAGGGGAGTGCAAACGATGTAACACAGAAACATGCTGTGTGTGTATGAGAGGGAACGGTACAGCTTTACTTTTCTTCCTGGCCCTGTCACCTTTCCTCAGCAATGCTGCATCCTTGCAGCACATAAATAACATCTCATCTACTGCAGATATTAGTTTTCTAAGATTATATATTTATCCAGGTAAGTTTGATTTGCCTCCTCAAGGTCAGTGTGCTCTTGAGAGGAAACCTTCTTCATGATGTCTTCCTATTCCCTGTTTTTAGAAGTAATTGCTGGGATGTTTACGATATAAATCACAGCCAATCTTAAGAGTCTTGTTTTCTCCCCGGTGCTATGTTTGTATATTATTTCTCTTAAAGAGAATGAGTCAGTGTAGTCTGTGGTTCTCTGTGACATGGAAGGTTGGCATTGCCACAAGTCAACTCCAAGCAGTTGGCAGGGACACATCTTTACAGGGTAACACTTCAGATTCAACAGAGGGAAAAAGCTTTCACTTGGCTGAAGTGCTTTTCTTGCACAGGAAGAGTAAGAAGATAAATTAGACTAGGGGGCCTGATGATGCTATGAATAAGGTTCAAAGATGATTGGACAAGAGACAGAGAGCTCTTAGATTTTAAGAGGGGAATTTTGAGGCCAGGAGGCACATTTGGTGTTTTGAGGAGGCACTGCCACAAAATTTGGGACATTAGAGTTGCAATCATACAAGAAGCATCTGCTCCAACATGTCCAGGCCAGAAACTGGGATGCCCGTCTTCTGGGATGTACTCCTGGGTGAGTCATATAACCAATGTGAGAAAAAGCTTTCCCACGAGAGCATAGCGCCCAAGAGTGTGTGTTCGGGGGGACGGCACAAGATCATGGTCCCGAAAAGTGCTTTGTTCAGGGCAAGATCACGGGAGATCATGGCGCCCAAAATGGCTGCTGTACTCCCGCATGAAAAAACGGGATGTCTCAGTTTTTCCAAGACAGTTGAGGGGTATGCAAGAAGTATACTACTCATACCCATTTTTCTGGAACAAATTTCACTGAACTATCTAGAGTTCAGTTTAGGAAAAAGGAGAGCAAGATTATACAAGATGTGGAGAAAGTTGATAAAGAAGAAGTTTCCTTTCTTTTTCATAATACTAGAACCGAGGGCCAACTAGTGAAGTTCAGTATCAGGAGATTCACAAGAGACAAAAGATTGTTTAATAGCAATCGGCACTGCTGCACAAATTCCATATTGTGGGTTTTAGCCACAGCAAACATTGCACAGTGTTACTAAGAATGCCTTGCCTAATTATCTTGGTGGTCAGGCAGGGTTGTACAGCATAGTCCCTCAGGTAATCTGGTGCCAAGTCATTTAAGGCTTTGCATACCAAGAGCAAAATTCTAGATTTCTGCCCATAGCATACTGGCAGATAGTGCAGATCTTTCAGCAGAGGTGTTCTATACTGTGAATGCCTCATGCCAAACTGGACCAAACTATGTAGCCCCACATAGAGTGCATTGTGTAATCCAATTTTGAGGCTACCATTGGCTGTACCACCACAGTTCGGAAATAGCCACAGCTTTTATACCAGTCTTAGTTGGTGGAGGACACTTACTTGAGCCAGCAGAAACAAAGATGGATTCAGGAGCAACCCCCCGGTCTACCTCTGAATAGATATGTATAGGATTGCATTGTAGGAACATAAAAATTAAATAGCCATCAAAACTCACGTCTCCATATGAAGGGTGAAGCAGTTCTAATGTTGGTGGCCTAGCACATTTACATGCAGTAAAGTTTATTTGGACTGAAGCCTTGAAACTAGAACAACAGCAATGGGAATGTATGTAATTGGGGCAGGTGGGGATTGCATTTCAGGTAATTGCAGCCTCATTGCCTCACAAATGTAAAATTTATATAGCATAATATCAGATGATTCCTATTTATGCATTCCCTTCGACTCACATTAAGCAATGACATGCCAATTACCAACATTTCAAATCACTTAGTGTTCCAATTACTGCATACTCCAAAGTGTGTGGCTTTGATTTATGGGGCCGGATCACAAGATCCCCATAGGAACAATGTTTGACTCAAAGCCAATGACAAACTTTCTTCTCACCATTAATTCTCTCTGTGCTTCCTGCATGTCTTGATGGATGAATATTTCGGATGTTTAAGTTGGAAAAGGGTAAAGACACTAAAGACAGTGACATGACATTTATAGATTGCCTTCTGATCCCGTCTCTGTCCTGACTGGGAAATGGCCCATTGTTAGATGCTTAAGTGTGAATAGGCAGAGCCCTCATCAGGAAGAAACAGTAACGAAATAAAAGGGTTCTCTGTATTAGGAAAATATAGAGGGCATATAGATTTAGTGGCTGTGATTTGTCTATTGATATATTCACAATACAACCACATCCTGTTCACAGTCCCTAAATTTGACTACATACATATGTATTGTTATTATTATTAAATTTTTTTATTTCCCTTTACTCACAAAGTAGCCAAGGGTGGCAAACACACATGTAGAAAACCATTAATACGTCTACAAATGTCTTAAAATATTTCAATGCAAATTCAGACTGGGAAGATCTTCAGTAGGTGCTGAAAAGACAACAGTAGAGGTGCCTGTTTAATATTTATTGGGAAGGAATTCCACATGGTAGGTGCCACCACACTAAAGACCCGATTCCTATATTGTGCAGAAAGATCTTCCGGGGGGGGGGGTAAGGTATCTGCAGGAGGTCCTATCCTGCAAAGTGCAGTGATAGACTGAGTATATAAAGGAAGGGATACTGGAATGGATCCCTAACTGGAAGATCTCGTTTCAATGGTGGAGAGAACTGGGCCCAGTGGAGACACTCTGATCAAGGAAGGGGGGGTGAACACCTTTTGTCTCCTGTAGCCCCTAGTGTCACCTCTCCCATGCTGTTTCACACAGTCTCTCATCCAAACCAGGGGTGGATCTACACTCATGGTTTATAATGTTAAGGAAGGTTGAGGGAATGATAAATCCTTTTCATAATGTAGAAGATGGACACATGACATTTTGCCTGTAACACTAATAATGCTTTATCAAAATGTGACACAAGAGGATGTTGCAGAGCAACCAGGAACTGGCAGTAGGGAAAATGTGTTGTTACGGACAAAACAAGGTAAGCAAAGTTTTAAATTTACAAGTATGCCCTGTGACATTTTAGAACAATATATCTAATATCATTCTTATAATGCTAAAATGGTTATTGTAGATCCAGCCCAGCTTTTCAAGGATCTGCAAGGGGAAAGAGGAGTCAACAAAAATGACCTTCATGAACTTTTCTTCAGTGTGAGCTGAATTGTGTTGAGTGCATTTCTGAGTGCATATCTGAGTACAACTCTGTGTACACTGGCTAAGAACTTCCGAGCATTGCTCATGGTTATAAAGCCTACCTTCTTTCTGGGGTACAGTGCCAGGATATAAAAGAACCCTGACAATTTTTTAAAAGGCAGAAATGTCATAATGAAGTGAGAATTCTTTGTGACTCTTCCACATTGTTTACTTGTTCTTATAAACCAAGCATAAGGAACCTGTGACCCCCTGGATATTTTGGACTACTATCAGCCCTGACCATTGTCCATACTGGCTGGGCCTGATGGAATTGGAGTCCAACAACATATGAAGGGACCATGGGTTTCCCCAATGCCTTTTATCCACATAATGAAAGGAACAGAGAAAATGATGGTTTCCCTCTACTAAATACTATGCTTTCTCCCCACCCTTACTTACAGGGATTTTATGACTATCACGCTTGTGGGAATCGTGATTCATGCCTCAGGCCTGCTGATTTTGTAGGTCAGGGTTAAGTCAGAAGAGGTTTGAAGGTTTATAGCCATTATTATTTTAATTGAATTTCAACAGGACGTTTTATATTTGGTTTTTAAATCTATGTTTACTCATGCTGATCTTTCAGGATGGAGTGGGCTACAAATTCAGATGAACAAATGAACAAAAATATTAAATGATTCAAATGCTTCTCCATAATTCTTTGTTCTGAAAATGCATGCATTCATTCACAAATGTTTTTCATGGGCTGGCAACTTTCTATTACTATTAATTTCTGCCTGCTGTGCTGCACTTGGTATAAAAGTTGTCCAAATGTAGTGAATGTTGGCTGTTACGTCTGTCTTGTAAACAGTATTTAATGCATACAATTTAAACTCCTTTCCCATTATATTATGTTATCAGAGGACTGAATATAATTGGCTCTTTGGAGTACCGTTTTGTTTTTTCCTGCCTTAATTAACTTCTGCAACAAGAGATTAGACAAGGGAAAAAAGGGAAACTGTAGGCCTTTTCTAATAGGGGGGTCTAACCTTCAATGATAAAAACGAAAAGCGTGGAAAGGCTTGAAACTTTAGCATTAGAAATGTTTCTTCTTAGCACACAAAATAGCTATATGGCATTGATTTAGAATTTAGAACTCAGATTGCATCTTTTAAGAGTGCAGCATATGAATGATGAGTTTATGTGAAGATTTACATGAGAATTACTGTCGGAAAGGTAGATGCCATTGTCTTTGTAAGCTGTTAGTTTAGAAAAAATTGTGTGCGGTGTTATTGTCCGGGATGTGCACAACGCCTCTCTATGAAATCCAGCTAATCTTACTGACACTAGTTTGGCTTTCCTCGAGGTTTGTCAGAAGTTTTCCCTAAGGAGAACACCCCCCCCCCCGCCCTTTCCCAATTTGCTTTGAATATCACTAAGTGAAAATATGAGGGCAATTCTAAAATTCCTTTTAGATATCAAGACCCTTTTGAAGAGTGACACTAAAAAACGGAAAGCAAGCTGCAGCTCTCCCCAACACTTAGATCTGAGTGCTTTATAGATAATATTAATAACAGCAAGCACAGCGCTTGAGACTCTCTCATGCCGGAATACTACCTATGCGAATATTGTCCATACAGTAAAGAATGTGAAAGAGAATTCAAATATACAATCATGTCAGGGGACAATTCTGCTTCTGAGATTGTGCACAAACCAATTTAAGGCTTAGAAGATGGAGTTGGAGGATGGGGGAGCTACAAGGTTGTCAACGAGAGATAAAATGCTACTTTGAATTGCAGCAAATGGAAGATTTGAATGGAAAAGCAGGATTAATATAAGCGTCTCAGACATGTTGGCATTGAATTCAAACTCCTACCACTGACAACAAGTTTCATTGTGATATTCTGTTTAAGTTTGCAGGGTCCACTGAGGCAGAGTTGCATGCGGAGGTGTCCAACTGGAGTCAGTAGAAGTCTTCTCCATCTGCTGGGCCACAGTCACACAGCACGGTGGCCAACAGATTTGCTTCGAGGCAGCATAGCTGCCTACAACTCCCTCACATGAAATCTGATACATTTGTAATGGGAAGGCAAACCTACATCAAATGCGTAACTAGTTTTAAAAAATAGCCTTTCCCCTCTTTCTAATTAATCTAATGCACACAAACCACAAAATAGTGTTTTTTCACATCATGTGTGATGGATGGCATTTGCAACATTATGCTGTGATAAACTGTCACATACAAACCATATAGTGTTGCCACAAGTAGACACAGAGGTTCTCTAGTAATGCAATAAGGGCCAGATACTTCATAAGACCACAACAATGTGGGGCACCTCTGCTGGTCCCAGACATTCCTCCCCCCACATCTGGATTTAGATCCAAAAGACCAAAGAAAAGTTTGGACTCATAGAGTTTAAGTTGTAAGTGAGTGTGACATTCTATGGCCTCATTTCTGATCATGGAACATGCTCATGCAGACATCAAGCTTGCCTTCCAGTTCCCCAGCTTTGTGGAACTTGAGCCAACATGTCATAGCCTCACCCATGGTCTTAAAATGGCTGATTTCCACCAACAAAATAAATGAATCTGGATACAGCAACAATCAAAGGGGAAGATCAGTCTCCCATGGCAATCTTAATAATTCAGTTATGTGCTAATACAAGCTCTGTTGCAATGATTGTAGGAGTGTTAAGCTTAATTTCTTCTTGCTTTGACATTTATTTTGAAGTGTGTTTTACTATGATTACCGGTACTACTGGCCTGAGGTTTATTACTCTCCCATAGACTCTGTTGCTTACTATTGGTCTGTTGAATTTATACCATTGCACATTAATGGAGATGTTTTAATTATCTTTTTATTGTTTTTTAAATCATATTTTACTATTGTGCAAAGCCCCCTTGGCACTTCGACAGGAGGCACTTTATATATGGTGAAAAATATATGACCATGGAGGCTATGTTCTGTCAACCACACACATGTTAAGTGCCATTGAATCAATTGGTCTTTGGGGCATAACAGTGATGGGACTGCAGCAGTAACAAGCAGTTACTCATGTTTATGCCCTCTGGATTTCAATAGTTCTAAGAGTAGATTTGAAGCAGATAGCTGAAAGAGGGGGGATTTTCCTAAGGCTGGCCACTCAAGACACTACTAGGTCCTTGTGGCAAGTCCCTGATCACCAGCACTAACAAGTTTGTTCTCCAAGGAAAGTGTTTATGGTGCCTTGGATAAAAAATGGTAGAGAAATGAAATCTGTGTTGATAGGAGGTCTCCAAGGTGCTTGTATGTCTCTTACATACAGTATTGAAGGAGTATAATCTGAGGTCTCTATAACTGTATGGTGATGCCATACAGAGGTCTCAGCCTTAACAACTCTGTGAAGATTTTGGCTTTTTGCTGTTGCGTGTCCAGACCCAGAGACCTTCCCCCTAAATAAACACACATTTGACTCAATTTTTAGTTTGGTTTTCGGCAGAATTTAGGCCACAACTTTATTGATTACAGAAAAGTGAGGGGTTGCATAGGCTCTGGTTCAACTAGCTCCCTGTACCCTTGCAGGTAGTGCTGACCCAGAGCTCTATCATAGGTCAGCCAAGGATGAACACCTGAGGTAGGTGAAAAGCCAGGGAACAGACTCTGTTCACTCCCCAGATGCTCTCCTGGACTCAGGCACGGGCACAACCCCCTCTCGGGGGTTGACCAAACCAAGTTGAGTCCCTGGATTCCTTTAACGGAACACCCTTCACATAGGGATGGCGAGACCGTTCACCCATCTCTATCACCTGAACCAGTGCCTATCCGGCACATGAGCACCCACGTTCGCTGCCAACCACTCACTCCTGCAACCAATCCCTTAACCCCGCTGACACTGTGGTCAGCCACAAATCATTCCCAATCACAGACAGATGAACCCCATCAAGCCTGTAAAGGGACGCATCACGGAAGGTAATGCCTGGGTGACGGATCACTGTCCCGCCCAAGGCCAGAACCTTCTTGGCCACTGAGCTCTGGACGTGCCTCCTGGCCCTCTTGGTGGCAGCTGGGCATTGGCTACCTCACCACACATGTCGCTGCAACAGCTGTGACCAAAACTTTTTGAGTCCAGGAAGAGCTGTTTGCTGTTCCGATGCATGAGCTGAAAGAGGAAGCTCTGGGTCACATGCATAGGTATATATAGGTCCCTCGATCCATTTCAACTGCACCACATTAGCCAGATTAAATCCAGCAACAAGGGACCTACCAATCGGGTGTTGTGGCTATCCAATATACTCACCCACAACCAGGAGGTCAGTCTCCAGGTCTCACCACAACACATGTCCTCTTTTAGGGAGGACACACTTTCCCCAAGTTAAGCAAATGCCATTCCCCATTCTGTCTACAAAGTGATTCAGTGCATATATTTGGTGCATGCATGGCTTGAGCTGTGCAAACAAAGGATTAATAAGAAGAAATCCCAGTAGTTCCAAAAGTAGAAGAGGAAAATTATTGAGTGTCACAGAAAGTCTGTCAAGTCAAGTGAACAATCTTCTTTTTAATTAAAAAAAGAAAAAAAATATGCCATGCCTCTGTTGGACACACTATCTGTTGTATGAGTTATTTTCATTTCCCCTTTCAGAATAACTTGACTTTTAGCAACCAAATTCAATGGGATTTCAGACCTACCCTGTCTGTGCTGTTCCCCAGAAAACCTATGTATTATATGTATATGTATTATATGTATATGTATAAGTACAATATTACAGAGACTAGTGCTATTCAGCCCGTTTAATAAACGGGCGCTAGAACATTCGGCCTTTTTCGGTGGCAGCGGTGCGTGGGGGGCTTTTATTCCTTGTCTAATTGATTGTTCCTCCCCCCTCCCTTTGATCCTTAATTTATCCCTAATTCCCCCCCCCCCTGTTCCCAAACCCCAAGCCAAAGTCCCCCCTTTTTACCTTTACAGCCCGGGCTCGGCTGGGGGGTGCGGGGGGCATTTCTTCCTTTACCCCCTCCGAAGCTTGTGTTTGGAGTGCGGATCCCTCCCCACCCTGTTTTCGCGCACTTTTTGCGCCTGCCGTTTGGTTCCTAATTTCCCCCCGTCAATAGCGCTGCTGCTGCCAGGGCCCAGTGGCCGAATTCTGGCTCCTGGACGGCCCGGGCGGCTGTTCCGGGGTGTACGCCCAGTTTTTCGGGGGTGGGTGGGGGTGGCTCCCGCTACTTTTGTTGGCCTCAGCGGCTGTTTTTCAGTCACCTGCTGGGTCCGGGAGGGAGCTTTGCCGTCCGGGGGGGTTGCGCCCGCCCCGGCACTTTCTGAGGGTCCCGCGGTTGGCGCTGAGCATTCGGTGGCCTCCCCGCGCCTTTACTGGCCGTTCCAGCCCAGCGGGGGGTCTCCCGGTTGGTTGCGCTGTTTGGGCCTCAATTTCGGGCCTGCTAGTGAGGAGAAGCCGGGGCCTCGATTTTTTGGTCGTCCCGGCTTCCTCCTCAGGCCCTTGGGCACATTGAGAGAGGGCCTGCCCTGCTTAGGGGCCTTGCTGCCTGCTCCTGCCTTCCACCTGGTGGCCTCTGTTTTAACTGCTTATTGAACCAGTGCAGGGCAGAGGGGTAGGGGGTGGGGTGGGGAGAGTGTGTGTGTGTGCGTGTGTGCGTGCGTGCAGTCTCGGCGTCCAATCCCTGTGTCCCTGGGGCACATGCTCAGTAGCGCGGAAAACGGGACACAGGGAATCTGGACACAGAGACACTTGCATATTATTATATAGGATAGGATACAGCAAGTGTCCATTGGTCTCTCTTGCAAATGAAACTGGCAGTGAACATGTGGGAGGATTCACATGCACACCCAATCTGTCTTTCCTACTGAATTCCTTTGGCAGTAAAGGGTACATGCCACTATTGTGTCTTTAGCCCATCTCTACCACTCTTCCACTGGTCTCTTTGAATATCCTCCTTCCTGGCTTACTATGGGCTCTAAAGTCTCTCATTCTGTTCCCTAGAAGATGGAAGAGGAAGGTGCAGTGGTAGTTGCCCTTGGGAATAAGGCATGAGGCAAAAGCACAGCAACCGCTATTCCTTCCTGCTGCCTGGAGGCATTTAAAATTCGTGACATGGAAATCGCATAGCACACGATGACCTGAGCCCGAAACTCAAATAAGTGGAAACTACCTTGGTTTTTCCAACATCTTTCCAACAACTTTCATGAATATCCCAAAAATCTAAAGTAGGTTCTCCTCTTAGAAGGGGAGGGTGTGCAAAGGATCTTTGGAATAGTAGGGTTTAAATTTGAAACATGGGAAGTGTCAGAATTTGGGATAAAATGTGAAATACAGCTAGAAAATTGACATTGCCTAAATACCTAATGCTAACATCAAGTAATGGGAAAAAGTTTTTTTTTTGTAGGGTGACTGTGGTCATTGCACATAGATAAGACCAGAAGACAGCAGGAAGCAAATTTATTTGCTTCAAAGTCACGTAGGTAGTCAGTGGCAGGGCTAACAATGAAAGTCACATCCGAGATCCTTAATTGTTCCAGCCCTTAGCAACCCTACTTCTGGATGGAATTTAATGCAATCAATTTATAAGGAAATGAGCAATGTCAAATCTTTTGTTGAGTGATAGAAAGCGTGCTCTGTGATAACTGCAAAATAAAAGACATGCAATATTTTTCTTACTAAAACACACAAATGAGTTTAAAAATGAAGTGCCTGAATTGCCTTTGGAGTATTTGTGCTGTTATCTCTATCTCCAAAAGAATTTTTTTTTATAAAAAAAATCATTGGCACTGTATTGGATGTTTACAAATGGCTCATAGTATCTCTTGGACCGCAGCTAGCCATAATTTCTGAAAGACAGAGCAAAGCAAGCTAAAATGCAAGGCTGCTTTATCAGCATTGGAAGTTGCTATCAATTTCAAGTATAACTTTAAAAACATATAAAACATGCCACAGGAGTGCTTAAAAAATATCATCCTGCCCTTTCCCCCCTTCTGAGCTTTATAAAGAGTTCAATATTTCACTTTAATATCGCTGTTGCTTACCATAAGATTGGGTGGGTGGGGAAAGTTGACCTTACTGGAACGATTTCTTTAATGTTATTATTCACCACTCTTTTATGATCTTAAATATATGATGCATATATTGCTGATTGTGGCTACTGAGTTACACCAGAAAGGATACTTTTTGTTTGCTGCTTGTTACCTTTCTTTTCCCAAAGAGAAAAAGTATGGGTAAATAAAATAGGTTTCCTAAAGGTGTCTTTCCTAAAGGTAGTACAGAGGTACCTCGGCTTAAGAACAGAACAGTTTAAGAACGATTTGTTTTACAAACTCCGTAAAACCGGAAATAGTGTCTTGGTTTGAGAACTTTACCTCGGCCTAAGAACAGAATCCGAATGGTGGAAGGGCACTGGCGGCAGGAGCCTAATTAGGGAAAGCGCGCCTCGGTTTAATAATGGTTTCGGTTTAAGAACGGACTTCCGGAACAGATTAAGTTCGTAAACCGAGGTACCACTGTAAAGATGTTATGTATTGTGAAGCTGTTGAGTGTTGGGCTCTTGAATGTCGTATAGGATGTAGTAGAGAATGTCGTATAGCATGTGTAATTTGGGCTCTGTTATCAGACAATTCATAGCTCAATGCTTTGCATGCAGGTGATCCTGGGATCATTGCCTGGCATTCTTAGGTAGGGCTGGGAAATATTTCTGTCTGAAACCTTCGAAAGCTGCTTCTAGTCCGTGTAAACACACTGAGCTAGATGGACCAGCTCTTACTCATCATAAGGCAACTCCCTATATTATCCTATACACACATGGATCCTGTTCATACAATTCAACTACCCTTTTTTGGTAAGGAACATGTATGTCTAAACTATGGAGTGCTGTTCAGTTTACAGACAGTGCATGGTGGGGGCTTGTGGGGGCTCTACACTGTGTGGTATCTATTCATTATCAGATGGCTCTGGGAGGAATGCTTGTTAATAAATAAAATATGAAGTTATAAAACAATGCTATTATGCTAGATTATTAAACCAATGGCCCATCACGTAGTATGTAGCTTTGCAGATGTATGATCATTGCTTCGTACATCATCAATATGTTTACATTACAGATCAAAATAATACACAGACAGAGCGTCTCATAGTCATCTCAGTCATCGTTGTTTTCAGTGGAAGCAGCTGACAAGTTCAGCTGCAAAGTAAGGAGTCATAAATCACTGAATGAGTAACTTCCAAGTGTAGACCAGCCTTTAATTATCAAAGTCCAGGGGGAGAAATATGCAGCTCTGGACTCTGGTCAAAGTATGAAGCATGGTGGAAGGAAGTGTGAGTCACTTATACTTCCACATCACATCCGAAAGCCCCTATGTATCTTACTGTCGCCTTGGGACTCATAGAACTCTCAGAGTTTGCAATATCGGTTCAGCATTTGCTCCTCAGCAGAATGATTGTATCAAAGTTAATACTGTAGGTGGTTGGAGCACACATTCACTAAGCGTAAGAACATGAGAAGAGCCCTGCAGGATCAGGCCGATGGCCAATCCAGTCCAGAATCCTGTTCTCATGCTGGTCAACCAGATATAATAATAATAATAATAATAATAATAATAATAATAATAATAATAATATTCTTATACCCCACCCATCTGGCTGGGCCTCCCCAGCCACTCTGGGCAGCTCCCAACAGAATATTAAAACCAAGATAAAACATCAAACATTAAAAACTTCCCTAAACAGGGCTGCCTTTGGATGTCTTCTAAAAGTCAGGTAGTTGTTTATTTCCTTGACATATGATGGGAGGGCTTTCCACAGGGCGGGCGCCACTACCAAGAAAGCCCTCTGCCTGGCTCCCTGTAACCTCACTTCTCGCAGTGAGGGAACCGCCAGAAGGCCCTCGGTGCTGGACCTCAGCAAGCGGCATCAGAGCTCAGCAGCACAGTTGTAGAGCTTCAGGCTCTGGCACCAGGGGCGGAGAGCAGGCGGGGACGGGGCTGGTGCACATCCCAAGGGTGGAGCGCACCCCCTGCATGGGCATGGCGCACGTTCTGGGGGTGGGGACCACCTGTGGGGGTGGGACTCCCAGAATGGGGGTGGGGCAGCCGTGACGGCACCCTACCGGGATCACGCTGCCAGGGGCGGTGCACTCCCATCATTCCCCTCTTCCTTCACCCCTGTGGCAGTACTCTCCCCACTTGTGATTCCCAGCAACTGGATTTCTACAACATGCTGCCTCCAACAGAGAAGGTAGAACATAGCCATCATGGCTATTTGCCATTCATTCGTAGCTTTTTCCTCTGTAAATCTGCATCATCGCTTTTAAAAGCCATTCAAGTTGGTGGCCATCTCTACTTCTTAGGAAGTGCATTCTATAGTTTAACTATCTGCTGTGTGAAAATGTACTTTCTTTTGTCTGTCCTGATTCTCCATCCACATCAGCCTTCCATAACCTGTTTACTTCCAGATGTTCTGGACTCTACAGTCTCACCAGTGGCACTCAACATGGTCAATGGTCAGGGATCACTGGTGGGTGCATCAGATTGGGAAGATGACCCAGCTGGTAAATCCATAGCTGGATAGATGTGGAAGCCTAAAACTCTCCATGTGCTGTACATTATTTTTTATTTCAAGTAACTTCAGATTTTTCACATCTAAAATTTAGTGCAAGGGTTTCTGATTCCCCGAAGCAACTGTTAACAATGGACTTTCCATACAGTTTTTTACGAAGAAGCAGGGAAAAACACACACCGTTGCAAGCAGAAGAACGAAGGTAGGGGCAACGCTTCTGGGCTGTAGATAATTCCTTCAATAATTGATTATTTGATGTAGTTCCTCCAGATGTATTGGTTATTTCGCTGTTACGCTGTGTCTGTTGCCATAATAAACTAATTGAGCATTTGGATCGCTATGGCTATGGCTGTGTACAGTACAGAACACCTCACTGTTTTGAATCCCAAATCCACCTGCAATTTTGAAATGACCCCAATGGGAATTTGAAGGCTGTTGAAAGTATTTTCATCGGTGACCCTCTTTATAGATTTTGGGCATTTGTGATACTTGCCCTGGGGAAAATGGTGCACTTTTCAAGCCCTGTCCTATAAACAAAAGCAAAAGGCCATCCATTACGCTCTTCCTCCCTCTCTCAGGTTAATGACTTTATTAAATATTTAACGGGTTCTGTCTCTGGAGTGCCTACATAAGTGATTTTACATTATCTCATCCACTCCTGTCTCTGATTTCTTATAAAGTGTGTTGCCTCTGCCTGGCGTAACTCGGAGAAAATCATGATTGATTTGACAGCCATTAAGACAATGTTTAATATTAACCTTCATCGTGAGGAGAGGGGGATGATGATGTTGAAAGTGTGTGTGTGTGTGTGTGTGTGTGTGTGTGTGTGTGTGTGTGTGGAAGGGTGAGGGGAGTAAAAGGCAGGATGCAGAGCAGATTTTCTTGTACTGAAAAATAGATTCTCAGGAGAGAAGGAACTGTATACACACACGCACACATACGCACATGCACCACCTTCCAAATATAATATGTGGAAGACTGAATCTCCTCTAAGCGAAAAAGAACCATGTATGCGTGGAAGGATGTTGAATCGGGTGTAAAGAACAAAAAATATATGCTTTTTGGTGGGGAAGGACCCTTGCTCAGGGATAGAGCATCTGCTTTGCATGCAGAATGCCCCAGGTTCAGTCCCCAGCATCTTCAGGTAGGGCTGGGAGAGAGAGCTGTCTGAAACCCGGAAGAGCCACTGCCAGCCAAAGCAGACAATACTGACTTGGATGGATCAATATTCCAACTCAATATAAGGCAACTTCCTTTGTTCTCTTATATGCAATGCATCATGATGGTCTTCCCCGAACAAACCTAGTGTTGTTTTTCACCCATAAAAACCCTTTAATATGTACTAGATTCTTGGGATACCGTATTTTCCTTCTCCTTCATTTTATTATGATTGTTAAAAACTATTGAGAGATCTCTTAGAAGGCTTAAGGTCTTTTAAAGAATGCATATAAGTATGTAGCATTTTATGTCAGGTATTAATCTTGTTGGGACGCAGGTGGCACTGTGGGTTAAACCACAGAGCCTAGGGCTTGCTGATCAGAAGGTTGGCAGTTCGAATCCCCGCAACAGGGTGAGCTCCCGTTGTTCAGTCCCTGCTCCTGCTAACCTAGCAGTTCGAAAGCACAAAGTACAAGTAGATAAATAGGTACCACTACAGCGGGAAGGTAAACAGCATTTACATGCGCTGCTCTGGTTCTCCAGAAGCGGCTTTGTCATGCTGGCCACATGACCTGGAAGCTGTACGCCGTCTCCCTCGGCCAATAACATGAGATGAGCGCCGCAACCTCAGAGTCTGCCATGTCCTTTTACCTTTATTAATCTTGTTGGCTTTTGGCTTTTGGGTGGACACAAATTGCTGGCAGCATGCAGCAGTCACTACTTGAAATACTGAAAAACCCCGCAGAAAAACCCCACAGAACTCCTATTATATAAACCTCCTGTTCACCAGAGCTGTTTTCCTCACTTCACTCTGTGCAGCCAAAGGAGATGCAGGACACACAGCATTCCTCAAATATCTGCAATGAGCAAATGAAATTGCAACCAACTGTTAGTACTGTCAGTCACACAATTCTCACCCCAATAAGAAATTAGCAGTACAGGCAGTGACCATTTTAGGCATGTCCAATTGACATGTGATCACTGTTGTGAGGGCCCTCTTGGACCCAGAAGAAGGCAGAACAAGGGCAGAATGCGGTCATAGCTGCCAAGTTATCCCTTTTTTACAGGGATTTTCCCTTATGCTGAATAGGCTTCCTCGCGAGAAAAGGGAAAACTTGGCAGCTATGTGCGGTTGGAACAGGGTATCATGGGGGTGGGGCAGAATGGGGATGGGGATGCTTATACATGCTCTGCTGACATGCGACCCCCACATGAAATGGTCACCACTTGTATTAAACACCTGGGGTAGGGGTGGAATAAACCTTTTAATAAAATTGGTTAAGGGAGTTAAGGCTGCACGTAGTTTATTAGGGCATTGGTTCCTACCACTGCCACCAGTTATCCAGAGCTAGGAGAGAAATGTGGATGTCCTTAGCTGACTGTGTGTATGTGGCAGGAGAAATGGGAGAAGGAAGGAGTGCTGTCAGAGCCTTGGTAATTTGTTAGCAGAGTAGATGGGCTTGCCTGAAAGTAACCTATCCTGACTAGTTCTAGGATAGCTTCTTGGCAGGCACGTTCAGCTCTAGAACCCAAGTCACAACACCTTCTCCAAGCTCAACCTGAGCCTTGTACTGATAGGGCTGCTGGAGTGGCTGATATGGATAAATGGTGGAACCTAAGTTAGCAATGTCCATTCATTCCAGCAGGTCTACTCTGAGTTGGCTTCAACCTTTAGTGTCTTTTCCCTTAGTCAAGACCTTGTGGTTTGCAGTGATGCAGCTCAAACAAAGGTTTACTTCCCATTTTGCTGTTTGTGGGGACGAGGCCATAATTTGGTGAAGACTCTGTTACTGATCCTGCTCTTCAGTTTTCCTGTGGAAAGGAGAAGGCTGTTAACCAGTTTCAGTCTGTTGTGTTGACAGGACCTCAATTTCACAGTTCCTTTCTCCATCATTTGCTTAGTATAGATGAACAGACTGCGAAATTTTTCCTCTCTGTCCACCTGGGCAACCTCAGCTCTCACATATGTCTCCAGCCTGCCGTAAGTCCTGACCTGAGTCAAAAGAAATGCCTTCAGTCAGATACTTGCAGAGGTCCATTGTGCATTGAGTGTCTTGATTTCATCTCTACACTTTTACTGCTGCCCCTCTATTCCTAAAGTTGTTCTCTTCGGAGACAGCAGGTTATCTTAGAGCTGAATGAGCCTATAGTCCAGAAATGTCCCCTGGTACACCTGACTGTAGGCTGGAACCTTCAGGTCACGGCAGAGAAGCTGGTAGAGAGACTGACTAAAGGATGCTGCACAGTTTGATGTCTCTGTGGATTCAGCCTTCTAAAATAATAGCAGGGAAAGGAAAGTTTGTGGACAACTTTCACTTGACGGATACACTGTGTCTTTGAAAAGTTTAAATATGGACTTAAATTGCTGTTTATATTTCTAATTCAGACACCTTTGTAATCACATATTCAGCCTTGGGACATTGCAATGTAGTTTTCGCATGTGCATATTTATTTTGATAGTTTGAAAGATGAGTTATTTCCCCCACAGAATAAATGGAAAGCATCTAGATCAGAGGTGCCTAACCTTTGTTTTGTCTTGAGGGCCAGATTCGCCCATGGCCAACCCTCCAGGGTGGTGGTGGCGGCGGGAGGGATTACATGTCAACAGTGGGTGTGACACCCCATATTCTCATGTGTAAACACAAATGATGTATGCACACAGAAGTCTTTCTCAGCTGATCTGTGTAGATCAACCGAGGAAGGGTTATTTCCCCCCTTTTATCATAATATGGTCTCTCTGATCACTGGGGAGGGAGTTATTTGCCTCGCCATCCAGGTGGCAGGCTGGAGGAGAGGCTTAAACCTCTTTGCCCATTACCACCCTCTTATTTCTTCTTTATTCCACAGCCAACAAAATCAGTTGGGTCTTAGAAGGGTAGAAAAATTGATTGGGAGGCCACATCAGGCCCCAGAGTAGTGGTTGCCCATTTTATTATGTTTTATTATATTTACTGTATTGTATTTATTTTATAAATATTACATGATGAGGCCTGTGTGTCCAGACCTAGATGTTCAGGATTGCGGGGTCATTTGCAGGGAACGTTCCCATTCACAGCTTGAGTTTGGCCACCGTGGCCTACCTGTCAGTAGTCCCACAAGCAGCAGGCTGGTATAGGCATACTGCAGCGTTTCTGATCCACACTCAGCCCTTCATAAAACCATCACGAGGATTTCTCCTTTGACTCCTCTGGGACTCCTCTGTAGTTAATGGTTTGATTAGCACAGGCAGTTCCCATTGATTGGCACTGGGGGTCTTTGGGTTTAATGTGTCTTCTGTAAATGGGGACACATGTTCAAATCAGCCCAGATTTTCAAAGCACTTACGCTGGCAGGAGTCCTGTTCATTTTTATGGTGCTCCCGGTGACACAGCCATTCTGAAGATTGGTTTCTAAGTCATCTAGGAGTTTCCAAAATCTTCTACTTCTGTCACTATTCATGATATATGATTTGTGGCTGTTCCTTTTAAGTACATAATCCTAGCTATATTAACATGAAAACGTCAAAAGGGAATAATTCAAAAGCTGATTTAAAATATGAGATCCTCACTTGGGTCACTTAAAGTATTATAAAATGCAGAGATGTGTCTTCATGGTGTCCTTTAGTGCCCATTTAAAAGCATTCTTCTTCGTCACCCCTTTTGTCATTACTGTCATCGCACACCCACAATTCACAGGGAATTACCATTGATGTAAACCATGGAGATAACACTTACCATTTACTGGTCATTATTCTTTGGCTGATACATTGGAAGTTACAAGCAAATGGTCAAACAGGCTAGAAAATTAGGATTTGATGATGATAAATAAATAAATAAAAAGCCTTTCAGCGACAAGGTATGGGCAACATAGTATTTTATCTTATTTTGTTTTATTTTGTTGAAAAGTTCCGGAGCTAGAGTGGTACAGGTTTTATTCAATATTTATCTTCATTTGTTGCTAACAGGAACAGGCGGTGGAAATCACAAAGGAGAGGTGCTGTCGATATGAATTTGAAGAGCAATTTTTCCATCTTAAAACTTAAACACCAGCTAAGAAGAGGAAACACAAACAGAATGTAATTAGCATGTGCCCACAATGATATTAACAATTATTAAAGGGGAGAGGATGGAAGAGAGATTATTGCAACTTTTTCCACCTGGTTACCAAAAATGAAAATTAGCCAGTTTCGGGGGAAATGAATTTTGGTCCCTAATATGTTTTCTTTTCAAATCTAAATTAATTTCATCCTCAATAACATGGAGTCAGAACTTGGGTTTATTTCCAATCTCAGTGTAGCTGTTCAGAGAACATATGTTAGTATGAACATTAACAGTCTTTCTGGATAGTTGTTGTTGTTTAGTCGTTTAGTCGTGTCCGACTCTTCGTGACCCCATGGACCATAGCACGCCAGGCACTCCTGTCTTCCACTGCCTCCCGCAGTTTGGTCAGACTCATGTTGGTAGCTTCGAGAACACTGTCCAACCATCTCGTCCTCTGTCGTCCCCTTCTCCTTGTGCCCTCAATCTTTCCCAACATCAGGGTCTTTTCCAGGGACTCTTCTCTTCTCATGATGTGGCCAAAGTATTGTAGCCTCAGCTTCACGATCTGTCCTTCCAGTGAGCACTCAGGGCTGATTTCCTTCAGAATTGATAGGTTTGATCTTCTTGCAGTCCATGGGACTCTCAAGAGTCTCCTCCAGCACCATAATTCAAAAGCATCAATTCTTCGGCGATCAGCCATCTTTATGGTCCAGCTCTCACTTCCATACATCACTACTGGGAAAACCATAGCTTTAACTATACGGACCTTTGTCGGCAAGGTGATGTCTCTGCTTTTTAAGATGCTGTCTAGGTTTGTCATTGCTTTTCTCCCAAGAAGCAGGCGTCTTTTAATTTCGGGACTGCCGTCACCATCTGCAGTAATCAAGGAGCCCTAACTCTGGATAGTTGGGAAGTATCAAAGATTCTACTTTTTTTATTACAGTGGTACCTCTGGTTAATAATAATAATAATAATAATAATAATAATAATAATAATAATTTATTATTTATAACCCGCCCATCTGGCCGGGTTTCCCCAGCCACTCTTGGCAGCTTCCAACAGGGGAAAAAAATGATTAAACATTAAAAGCCTCCCTAAACAGGGCTGCCTTCAGATGTCTTCTAAAAACCTGGTAGCTGTTTTTCTCTTTGACATCTGATGGAAGGGCGTTCCACAGGGCGGGTGCCACTACCAAGAAAGCCCTCTGCCTGGTTCCCTGCAACGAACTTAATTCGTTCCAGAGGTCCGTTCTTAACCTGAGGTACCACTTTAGCTAATGGGGCCTCCCACTGCTGCCCCGCCGCCACACGATTTCTGTTCTCATCCTGAGATAAAGTTCTTAACCCGAGGTACTACTTCCGGATTAGCGAAGTCTGTAACCTGAAGTGTTTGTAACCTGAGGTGTTTGAAACCTGAGGTACCATTGTTCTTAAATGGGATGTACACATTATTCAGTTTGCTATAGGAGTCTCTCAGGATCCAGAACTGTGAAGACTGCAAGTGATGCTCATGTACCTAAATGTATGAAGAAAACGGATTCCCATGCCAAGTGTAAACACATTGCCCACCACCTGCTATTCTGTGGCCCAGAGACTCTTCTTACCATCCTGGGAAACTCAGCATGCCATTATTTATGATTGTAAGGTTTTTGTTTGTGTCTTATTCAAAGATGTTGTAATTTTGCAGCTAATGGAAGGACATGTTTGAAAAGTGCAGACATCATTAATATGAGATAGGAGAGAGCACTTAGAAGAAACCCTTTGGTGACAGGTGAGTTCCAAGCTTCTCTCTGAGTTTGCCTTCCAGTAGACGGTAGGGGAAGAATATATTAACCTGTAGCTGTATACACTATAGTCTAATGGATGTTACTGCCCCAGTGGCACTTTTTTTTAAAATAGCCACTGCTTCAAGTGACATTTTTTGTAGGGGGTACATTGGTTCTGTGTGTGGGCCTAATAATAAGTGTGATTCAGGGTTCCAAAGTGTGATATCAATAACCCCCCCTCCCTCAAATCAAATTGTCCCTTCCCAGAGTCTCCTGTTCACACTGTTGTTCTGTTTCTGTGTTAAATTTCCTACATATCTGTATGTTTCTCTAGGCCCATGGCCTTAGAAAGAAGTGAAGCTGTCCAAAATGGTTTCCGCAGAGCACTGGAGAGCTCCGAGTTGTTTTTGCTTTGTTAAAAAAATACTTTTTTTTGCTGTGCTTTAAGTTAAAAACTTCAGTTAGTTTCTTTTAAAAAAATCTTAAAAAAACATTCAAAGCATCTAAAAACATTTTAAAGCAACAATTACTACTGTAATTTCAAGGTTACCAAGGCTGGTCTTTCAACCATTAGTTACAAATTGCATACAAAATGTTTTTATCAGGAAAAATTCACACCAAAACGCTGATGAATTTTCATTTTGTAAAAAAGTACATTTGCGAATTGTTGCAGAAATCTGGAGAACTGAATTTAGGATTGGAAACATGAGGAACTAAGAGAACTGAAACTGACAGATCCTTCCATCCCTACTTCTGAGTAGACCTATATAGGATTACACTGGTAGTTCTGTCTGTTTCGTTAACTGTGTTGTTTTTGTTATCATCATGGATTGCTTTTATTCTGATTGTGAGCTGTCTCTTTTTTTCCATTGGGAAAAAAATGCAAATAACAGCAAGCAACAACTTTTTATTCCATAATTTAGTAATCCTCACAGGTAGCTGCACAGCGTGATGTGTCGCAATATATATGTGAGGGAATTTTTCAACTGAAATCATTTTGCCAAACTAGGCTAGAAAAAGAAACAAAGAAAAGCTGAATGCTAAGTAGTGGGCTCTGCACTGCTGCAGTTTCCCAAATCATCGCTCTAGATGGACCCATCTAAAGAGAGACAGAAGAGCTGTCAATACTTTTATGTGTGCCTTTGCTAAAGGGCCGTATAGACTAATTAGGATGCTTCATGATTTCCAGTCCTTAAGTGCAAAGTGATGTAGAAATGCAAACGGGCATAAAGTAAAAGGCAGAAGCTATTTGCCCAGCTGCCGGCTGCTCAGAGTCTGCTGGTGCAAGCTTATTTGCCCAGCTGGTGTTTGCTTCCTATCATCATGCTCAGAGAAGCATAGGACAAAGGCAAGACTTGCAGGCGAGAGTCCAATTGCTTCAGAGCAATGGCCTAAATGTGTTCCAAACCAAGATTCAGCCTAAACGATAACATTGCTGGGGGCAGATTCATTTGGAAACACTTTAAAGCAATTGCTCGTGCACACCAGCTTCTGAATAGCGAGAGCTGCAAAATGGGGAAAACACTCTCCTATCTACAGAAACATGTGACTGACTGGTTGCAATGAGACTTTCTAGGTGGCGAGTTTCCAAGACTTTCCCAAATATTCCACAGAGCTTGGTTGGGCAACTCAGAAGCCCGAAGGGTGTGCTTTTCAGTTGTGCCAAATTATACCCTGCCCTTTCTTTCCATTGACTCTTCTCAGAAAGAGGTTGTCAGGGGGCCAGTATTGTACTGGCCCAGCCAGGGAAAGAAAGCATGTTTTGTCACTAGGCAACCAGATCCAGGGTCTGGAAAGTTAGAAAAGTCCAGATCTGCTAAGGATCCACCCCCTACCCTTCAAGTTTTGACCTGGCTCCACAGGGTAACCTTTAGAACATCCCACCCACCTCTTTCCCCCTTCCTCCTAATGTCTCAATAAGTAAAAATGATGTGTAAAAATGATGCATGAGACACTGCACTACCTTTGTAACCCAAGAAAATCCTTTATAGAAATAATTAAATGAACCAAAAAAAAAAGAAAAAAGAACAACCCCCTCCCCAGGTTCATTGTGGTCTTGCTGAATGCAAATAATGGCACCGCCCCATCAGCTGGAAAAAAGCCCCTATCCTTTTTACAGTTAAATTTGTATGGCCACTTGGTTTTCTTACATCATTATGTGACTAGGTCTGAGCATTATGAAGCCACCCAAACAGCTTGTTATGAAAGCCACAGGATGCCTTGAGAGAGGTACCTTCAAACAATGCCTTATGAGGAACACCTTCAAACGATGCCTTATGAGGCCTGGAAACGATGCCTTATGAGGAACGGCTTAGGGAGCTGGGTATGTTTAGCCTGGAGAAGAGAAGGTTAAGGGGTGAAATGATAGCCATGTTCAAATATATAAAAGGATGTCATATAGAGGAGGGAGAAAGGTTGTTTTCTGCTGCTCCAGAGAAGCGGACACGGAGCAATGGATTCAAACTACAAGAAAGAAGATTCCACCTAAACATTAGGAAGAACTTCCTGACAGTAAGAGCTGTTCGGCAGTGGAATATGCTACCAAGGAGTGTGGTGGAGTCTCCTTCTTTGGAAGTCTTTAAGCAGAGGCTTGACAGGCATATTTCAAGAATGCTTTGATGGTGTTTCCTGCTTGGCAGGGGGTTGGACTGGATGGCCCTTGTGGTCTCTTCCAACTCTATGATTCTGTGAAATGAGGAGCTTGATTTCCAGACTGAAAGGAGCGTCAACATCTTCTGTGTAGACGTTCTCTGTGTTCTAAACTATGTTATTTCCAGAACATTTGACACCTTCCCATTCCACTACAGCTAAAAAAAATGGTGGCAGTGGGGACCTGCAGATAAGAACAGAACCTTGCTTTAAAGCGTGCGCGTGCGCGCACACACACGCACACACAACAAATGGCTTTAAAGGTAAACAACAGCACATTGAATGTTCTTTTATTGCAACTTGTAAGCTGCTGTGATTATTGCTGATAGAAGAGCAATACTTTCCCCCCCTAAACAAACAACCAGTTATTGCGTAGTTGGAGCAATATTCATATTCTTTGTAGTGAGAAACAGATGTTCTTCAAATACATGTGTGGATTTCCTGACTTCTGAATGCTCCCCTGAACTAATACATTAGTACCATGCAGCTATGAAGTTCATATGCATAATTGCACTTTGTAAGGCATAAATGCTTCTAATATGCAAATCTTGTATCGTTATCATAAATATTCATGCCAACAGCCAATATATCCCTTATTTTTTTTAACATAACTTCATTTAGTGTGGAGAACTAAAATGCAGTTTTTTCACTTCTTTATGTTTTTATGTTCATTGAATGATGCCTAATAATTTCCATGTAACAAAAAGAGGCTTTGTCCTATCACACAGTGTAAGTTGTCATAGGCCCACATCCCACCTGTTTTCGATTGCGGGTTCCCCTTCATGGAGAGCACGTGTTGCGGTGGGGGCCTGAGTTGCCGGGGCGGGACTGTGAGTTGGCCACCGTTCTGATTGGACCCAGGCTGTTGTTGGCGAAAAGAGCATGTTGCAATTTGTGAGGGACAGCCCCGGGGTAAAAAAGGCAGACATGTGGTTTATTCCGCCTCTTTGGCTGCATACTTCGGATCACCCACCCTCCTTCCCTATGTTTAGGCCTCTGTGTTGACCTTGCTATGCCTTGCTATGCCTGTCATGGGGTTGTCTGCTTTTGGGGCAGGGGCCTGGTAGGAATTTTTCCATTTGGTTGATTGGCTGATGCCCTCTGGTTTTTGCGTACTGCATAGCAAATAGTCACAACTTGTAAGGTTGGCGGTTAGGCATTGGTTATTTTTTTGGTTGTATAAGGCAGTGTTTCCCAACCAGTGTGCCTCCAGATGTTTTGGGACTACAACTCCCATCATTCCTGACCACTGGTCTTGCTAGCTAGGGATGATGGGTATATAGGCCTGGTATAAGGGGTTAGGATTAACTGCCTGCCCCTTTAATTTGATGCCGGTGTGTTGGGGAAATTCCGTTCAGGAATACAGGGGCTCGACATGCTCTGTCTGTAACGCCTGGTCGGGGGCCAGGGCCGCACGAGAGCCCCTGGGAGCCTGAAGGGAGAGGGGAGGGCCAGACACACCCGGCTCCCTGTCTCTCCCGAGAGGGTTTCCCCTGACTGACATAAGGTCAGTTTTGTCCTTAGGGGACAGTTGGTGAACCAATGCCTATGCAACCACTCACATATTTTGTATTTTAATAAAGTTGTGGCCAAATTCATGCCCCCTCCAAAAAAAATCTGTCTGTGGTGTGAATTTATTTGAGGGGTGGTTTGGGGACCTTGTCACACAAATGTTAGCATACACTTACATGGCCAGTTCTCAATCTCTTAAACCTTGATTGTTCAATGCGTGGAGAATCACAGCTAAATGTGCATACTGGTTCCCTTGAAAAGAATAATTGAGGACCCAGCTCTGAAAGGCACATAAAGCAATATACTTAGTAGGCCTTCGTACTATGCAAAATGTGTCTTCTAATGTTCTTCTAAGTGCATGAACGCTGAGGACACTGCAAGCATGCTATGTAATGTTACAAGTTGGGGCTGCAAATGCAAATACTTAATTTTGTTGTTGTTTAGTCATTTAGTCATGTCCGACTCTTCGTGACCCCATCCAGAGCACGCCAGGCACTCCTGTCTTCCACTGCCTCCCGCAGTTCGGTCAGACTCATGTTTGTAGCTTTGAGAACACTGTCCAACCATCTCGTCCTCCGTCGTCCCCTTCTCCTTGTGCCCTCAATCTTTCCCAGCATCAGGGTCTTTTCCAGGGAGTCTTCTCTTCTCATGAGGTGGCCAAAGTATTGGAGCCTCAGCTTCAGGATCTGTCCTTCCAGGGAGCACTCAGGGCTGATTTCCTTCAGAATGGATAGGTTTGATCTTCTAGCAGTCCATGGGACTCTCAAGAGTCTCCTCCAGCACCATAATTCAAAACCATCAATTCTTCGGCGATCAGCCTTCTTTATGGTCCAGCTCTCACTTCCATACATCACTACTGGGAAAACCATAGCTTTAACGATACGGACCTTTGTCGGCAAGGTGATGTCTCTGCTTTTTAAGATGCTGTCTAGGTCTGTCATTGCTTTTCTCCCAAGAAGCAGGTGTCTTTTAATTTCGTGACTGCTGTCACCATCTGGAGTGATCATGGAACCCAAGAAAGTAAAATCTCTCACTGCCTCCATTTCTTCCCCTTCTATTTGCCAGGAGGTGACGGGACCAGTGGCCATGATCTTGGGGTTTTTTTTTTATGTTGAGCTTCAGACCATATTTTGCGCTCTCGTCTTTCACCCTTATTAAAAGGTTCTTTAATTCTGCCATCAAGGTTGTGTCATCAGCATATCTGAGGTTGTTGATATTTCTTCCGGCAATCTTAATCCAGTTTGGGATTCATCCAGTCCAGCCTTTTGCATGATGAATTCTGCATATAAGTTAAATAAGCAGGGAGACAATATACAGCCTTGTCGTACTCCTTTCCCAATTTTGAACCAATCAGTTATTCCACATCCAATTCTAACTGTAGCTTCTTGTCCCACATAGAGGTTTCTCAGGAGACAGATGAGGTGATCAGGCACTCCCATTTCTTTAAGAACTTGCCATAGTTTGCTGTGGTCGACACAGTCAAAGGCTTTTGCATAGTCAATGAAGCAGAAGTAGATGTTTTTCTGGAACTCTCTAGCTTTCTCCATAATCCAGCGCATGTTTGCAATTTGGTCTCTGGTTCCTCTGCCCCTTCGAAATCCAGCTTGCACTTCTGGGAGTTCTCAGTCCACATACTGCTTAAGCCTGCCTTGTAGAATTTTAAGCATATCCTTGCCAGCGTATGAAATGAGCGCAATTGTGCGGTAGTTGGAGCATTCTTTGGCACTGCCCTTCTTTGGGATTGGGATGCAGACTGATCTTCTCCAATCCTCTAGCCACTGCTGAGTTTTCCAAACTTGCTGGCATATTGAGTGTAGCACCTTGACAGCATCATCTTTTAAAATTTTCAATAGTTCAGCTGGAATATCATCACTTCCACTGGCTTCTATTTGTGGTGTCTGATCTATGATGGTTCCTTAACATATACAAGGCATGAATATGCATGTTTTGACAGGGCCGTATAATGCTGAGTAATGCTGGATATGGAGTTGATATGGCACCAGTCAAAAGGCCCTAGTTTTCCCAACCCTGACTCTTTACATGTAAGTAAGGTATAAAACCTAATGTTGGGGTGGGATTTGCTAATATGGCACCCTGAGTGAGTACAAAATTTGGTGCCCCTCTCCTAAATATTTCTTATTTTCACAATAATGCCTTTTGGTATGCTTGCTTTTTAAATAGATCTTCTCAGCAGGTACCTGTATATAGATATTATTATTATTATTATAGATATTATTGCCCACACTTCCTTGAATCCAGCACTGATGCAATGAATATATATATATAAATTGTGCCATTATTCTTCCTATTGCTACATGCAATTAAATCTTGTTCACATTAATGGAACTTCCACACATTGATGGCGAACAGAATTGTAAGCTTAGGTTTCGATACACATAGCCCAGTTCTGTACACATTTACTGTAAACCCTGCTGTGGTCAATGCAGCTTATTCCCGCGTTTAGTATGTATAGGATTGCAGTGGAGTCTAAGTATGTTTATGTAGATACAATCAATTTGACTTACTTTCAAATAAATGCGATTATCATTGGGGTTTTAAGTGTCTTTTAGCCATTTGTAATCCATTACCTACCTAATAACCATTTGACTCATGTCAAAACTTTGCTGATCTGTTCCTTTTGTGCTGACTCTTGTCAGATACAAACCATTAGCTGGCATAATAAAGATTAGCTGTTTGCTGGTCATTTCAGAGAGGAATTATAATGTTACACGCTATTGGAATTATTTCTTAGAAATGTGTATGGTTATAGGGAATTTTTTGTATGCTTTTTTCTTCTGTGAAGTATTTTAAACAGTAATTCATGTACGTGCTATTAAAATAGTCTAAAAATAAAAGCAATTGATTTGAGAACTTACAGTGCAAACTGATACATGCCTTTTTAGAAGTATGTTTCCTTTCAAAGAGACTTATGCCCAGGTAAGTGAGTGACTGCAGTGAAAATTGAATAATAAACAATAAAATATAATGGCAAGAGAGGCTTTCTTGGTTATTTCTGAAGCTTTAAAGCAAAGAAATGGATTTAGAATGGTTGCTTAAAGATTTGACTTTTGTAGTTACGGTTAGACATGTTAGTATTCCAGGATTCCACAGTTCTATCACATAGGTAGAACTTGACTACCTACAGTACAATACAGAAAGCATAATTCAGCATTATTATTAATATTAATATTATAAACTATTCATACTTTGGAGGAAATAAGGTTTGTAATAAATGTTTGATGAATTTTCAGAAGCCAAACACAGAGATAAACAGTATTTCTAGTTGAAATTTGGTTTGCAGTGGCCTCCATAACCTCTTAGCTTCATGCCCGAGAAAATGCAGAACATATCAGCAGAACAGTCAAAAGAAGCATTTTGAAATCCAGTCTTTCTTGGTGCAAAATGTGAGCTACATTGGTGCAGAATGAGGGAACATCACCTTCCCAAAGACATCTGATCAAGTCCTGTTGGAAACGCAATGCTGGATTAGATGAACACATGAACTTTGAAAGCTGACTTATATTGTCACTCAATATTGTTTACACTGATGGGCAGCAGTTCTTCAGGGTTTTAGACAGGAGCATTTCCTTGTCCTACCTGGAGATACCAGAGATTGAACCTGAGACTCTCTGAATGCAAAGCACATGCTCTACCACTGAGTTACACTTCCTCCACAAGACTGATCACCCAGCAAGACCACTATTGTGGTTTTAATTTTGATTTGCAATGGCCTATATAAACTGCAGTATCTGGAACCATGCAGCCTATAACAACAAATACATGACTCCTATGGGACATTATTATTACAATATGCTGTGTGTTGCTCTCTGGTCCAGCTAGTTTACTCAGAAGATGCTATGGAATGGTTGAGTCTTCTCACTCACCTTGCAGGAAATGAGAAGCCTCGAAGTGCTTCTCAATCTGGCTCCTTCTCCCTGCTCCCATGAATTAAATGTAACTGAAAATTCAGTTTCACTACAGTGTTCTGGTTAATCATAAATATAGGGGGATCAGACTATAAGGTCTATTGCCAATTGTTGAACTGGAATTTCTATCAGGGCGGGATGGGGAGGGATAATAACATGAAATGCAAGTATATATGATGGAATTTCAAATGTTTGAAGAAAACAAATATGGAGAAGCTTTTCCCAGTTGTCTGAAATGACTTTTTGATGTTTTTCAATATCATTTTTCAATTTCCAGTTAAGTCTCATACACCTTTTCAACATGGCTCTGCAAGGCTAAAATCAATACACTCGTCAGAATATTTATCTTCTGAAAGGTCTTCCTGAGTACTTTCCCCATCATCATTTTGACGCATGTCAGTATTTTGCTGATAAGTTGTTTTCTTGCTGCTTTCCTATCGGATGCATTAGCAGGCCCACAATACATTAGTTGCTGTTGCTTGCTGGTCAGGTCTGCGTTCTGCCCTTATAGGCACAGAGAGACAGAATTCCTAATGAAAAGAAAAGAGTGGTTATTGAGCAGTTGTGAAAATTGAGATGTTGGAAATGTGCCCTGTGCAATTGCTTTGTGGGGGACAATTATATGTCACACAAATGCATTGCTTGATTACAGTCTGCGTATGTAAGTTTTCAGTTGATTTTGCAGCCATCAAGCAGTAAATGCACATGTGCGAATGTGCCAAAACGTCAAGGATGGATGAAATTGCCTAATATTCCCACAGATTCACCAGCAAACCAGTGGATTTTTCTCCCATCTACCCACAATATGGAAAGAATTCTACTTGTTTATTGTCCCTAATCCAGGGGGGCTTGGAAAATGAATGGGGGGGCACCATCACCCCTCCCCCATTTCTAAACCATACTTCTCACCCAGCCACTTACAGGGCAAACCCAATACATTTTGCTCCCAAAGATGCAGGATAATATGCTCTTCTCAGTCCAGGTAAGAAGATTGGCAGTTGGAATCATACTTCAATACCTGGTGATGTGAAGGTGGTAGTTTGGTATAGGGGGCACTCAGCAGACTACACACATTTCAGACCCCTGACACAAGCAAATGTGCAGGTGGCTCAGGAGGTGCTGCAATAGCTGCCCCCACACCAACTGCTACCTGAGGTGGCTTCCTCAATGTGCCTAATGTTTGGGTGAGCCCTGCCCCTTTTGCTTTAATTCAGGACCATACACAGCAGTAGCACTGATTGTCGCCAGGACTTATTTCAGCAGGAACTTGCTGGAACTCAGTTCTGGCACCTCTCAGGTGGGTGCCGCTGCCATTCTAAGAGAACGAGGGAGGTGTTCACGAAGAGTTCTGCCACCTTTTGCTTAAAAAAAATTATGGCACTAATTATCACCAGGATCACAACTCTGCAGGGACACTCTACAGTGGGTCAGGGTGAGCGGGGGGGGGGGAGTTAAGGCAACCTCTACTTACGAATTTAATGCGTTCCGAACACACATTCCAAACACACATTTGTAAGTCGAAAAAATTTGTAAGTCGAATCCCATAGGAATGCATTGGGAGAAAAAAATTGTAAGTAGAAGCAACCCTATCTAAAAATTCGTAAGTAGAAAAAATCCTATCTAAACCGCATCCAAGATGGCGGATGGAGCTCCATTCATAAGTAGAAACATTCGTAAGTAGAGTTATTCGTAAGTAGAGGTACCACTGTAATCCACAGTGCTGGCTCCAGTGTTCTGCCCTGAATTAAAGATAAGTAAATGGGGAAGGTGTTTTAGAATGAAGAGCCCTTTGGGTGGCTTGGATACTGATCTGAGCTGCAGAAGGATTTAGAAGATGCAAAGGGGTCTTAAAAACTCAGCTCTCCTGTGATATCTCCAGGGAGTTCATGTCTGAGCCAGGCTATGCGGAACTCCCGTGAGACCACTACTGCAGAAATAATTTTTTACAATCAATGCTTTTCAAAGAATCATAAGAACATAAGAACTCTGTTGAATCAGATCACAGGCCCATCTAGGCCAGCATTATGCTATCACACTGGCCAGTCAGATGCCTATGGGAACAGGGATTTTCTCACTCATGATCTGCAGCAACGGGCATTCAAGGGCATCCTGCCCCTGATATTGGAGGTAATATAGCCATCATGATTAGATGCCACCCTAGACTTATCCTCTAGAAATCTAATCACCTTTTAGAGCAGGTATCCCCAAACTTTGGCCCTCCAGATGTTTTTGGACTACAGTTCCCATCATCCCTGACCACTGGTTCTCTTAGCTAGGGATCATGGGAGTTGTAGGCCAAAACATCTGGAGTGTCCTGATTTTCCAGGGACAGTCCCAGAATTACGAAAGCCATCCCAGCTTCTGATTTGATCCTGGAATGTTTCTATTTCCTCTGCCAGTGCTGTTGCCTCCAGGCTTGACAAAGTAGGAGAGCCGGTGCTTGTCTCAAGCGACAGCAGGGGAGAGGGAACATCCTGATGTCTACCCATGGCTGCTGCTGGCCTCCTCCCTTGGGCAGCTTGGAGTGGCTGCTGGAGAGCCGGCGAGGAGGAAGAGAAGCTGCCACCGCCAAGACCCAGACTCGTATGATGCTCCAGCTCCGAGGGGCAGGCCAGAGGCCAGGGGCACCCTGGGCAGAAGGAAAGGGGAAGCGGAGGGGAGCTCAAGGAGTCTTTTCAAAAATAAATAAATAAATAAATTTGTGTGTCAGCTTCTAATCTTGCTCTTTTCTAAAAAGAATAAAATCAAATCAGGATTAAGGGGTTTTCTTAGTTTGGTGGAGGGCATGTGGGCTGTGTCCCTTTGGTGAAGTAGTGTGGCATCCACCCTTCTTCTGAGAGGAAATGCTCTGTGGTGGGGAGGGGACAAAAATGGGTTTGTGTGTGTGTCGAGGAGAGTCAGTTGGGGGGAGTGAGAAATGTCTCTATTTTCATCTGAGGAGTGTTGGAGGGTATGTATTTAAAAATTAAATCTCAGTCCTAGTTAACATCTGTGGGTGCTTTGTACATGTAGAAGGCAGGCCTCGTGGCAATCTGGGTTTCTGGAAAAAAGGAAGTTGCTCTGTGACATGGCATGAGCCGCACTGTAAGTTCTTTCTCCTGCAAAGATATGAGAATTCTAATGGTAGGTATTAGCTGCACATGTAGCTCAGCTTTTAGGGTTGTTTTTTTTTTTGGGGGGGGAACCCACACATAATACAACCAAATGATCATTAAAAGCAAAAAGCATTATCGTCATTTAAATGGAAACAAGAAGAATGAATAAACAAGGGATATGAAGTTCATTATTTCACTTCGCAAATCAGCAACTCTGGGGAAATTTCCATTTTAATGTACTGTTTGTTTTAACAGAACGACTAAAAGGTTAAAATCACATACATACATTTCCTCTTCCTTTTTAATTACCTAAACAGAAGTTTGTGCACCAGAGACGTCTTAAAACCACATTTCCAAACAGCACCATTATTCATCTGAGTGCTCTCCACATTGATTTGTGAAGATATTCTAGGATCACGAAGACAGCCTTGATTTCAAAGACAAGGAAGGCTCTGCTTAGGTTAAAGAGGCAGTATAATACTTGCTTTGGGTTTTGCAATTTTGATTTCATGACCCTACCCTATAACGTTACAGTCATGTCCGTTTTTGCTATTTATTACCTTGTTGCCTTTTATGAACATGACGTTCACAGATCCTTGCAGGGTGTTAAGAAATAAACATTTGGCTTCATAGCCAACTTGATGAGGAGCACACACACACACAAAAATAATTTTTACTCAACTGTGATATATCCTAATAGTAAAGCCACACCTAATAGTAAAGGTGTGGGCTATGGATCCGAAAGACGATACTGAGGACCAAGAGAAAAGTATCAGCATGCTTGGGAAACCCCAAATTTGCACAAATATACCTGGGGGAAGAGCTAAGCATGAACACCCTTTGAAGAAAAGAGGAATGGAATGGAGAATCCAAAAACAGGGAGTCACTACACTGCGACATTTTGCTGCAGGTCCCACTTGCCTATAGAATATTGTCTTGCCAACAACAACTGGAATATATTTGGAAAGATATATGCCAGAGGTATAAAAAACTAAACCACAGAGTCTTTTCCCTTTCCTAGGGCATTGAGTGCAGGTTTTCTGTAATGCATAAAAACACAGTGCCTTGACTGGTAAGGAGAAACTGGTTCAATAGGTTGCCCAGCAATGCAAAAAGGGGTTCCGAGCAGTGACAAATTGATTTCGCAAGGGAATAGGATCAAAGATGCCCTTCATTACAGAATTAGAGTGTTCTGCTGAGAGAGACTGACGTTCTTTGGCTCCGCTGCAGTGTCAGACTACACTATAAACATGTTAGTGTCCAGATTGCGAATTGCTTGCCAGAGATGAATGTTCGTCACCGTCACTGGGAGACAGTTGTCACAGTCTCATGTAGGCCTGTTTATCATTCACGCGGTCACTTCCATTACCATTGCTCAGGCTGCGCTGACCCACTATTAGTGGCTCTAATTTAATTTCCCCCACCCGTGTCATGGGTTATTTCTCCCATTACTTGGAAGATTTAATTTACAGGGTAAACTCCATCACTTGTGAGAAGGAATTTTTGACGAGGACCAAGTACTTTTGGAAGATTAACATTGCACTGCCTATTCATCTTGGGCTCTGTTCAGGGCTATGGTTTAAATACCACTGTGAATGGTAATGTATTCATTGTCCGCTTGCATGTTACACAATGGGTTATTTTCCTCATTCAAAATGAATTGGCTGCAAAGAAGATTCAGCGTGCTGTTTTATTAAAAGAACAATTTTATTGCGCTTCTAAGTTATTTATTTAAAAAATCATATTCCTGTTCATAAAGTATATCAGCTTATGACAATTATATACAAAAACATGCAATAAAAACAATGTGAAACAGATAAAATCAGATGTCACCTAACCGTTATGGAAATATGTATTCCTAATTACTTTCAGCAAGCATTTAAAAGTTGAAATAGAAGAAAATTCAAATATTTAGCATAGTGCCTGTATCTTGGGGAATACATTGTCTGTGAACCACTTAAAAGATTACTAGTGTAGCAGTGAAAGGATCTAGGGGTCTTAGTAGACCACAAGCTGCACTTGAGTCAACAGTGTGATGCAACAGCAAAAAACAAATCTAATTCTATTCTAGAGTGCATCAACAGAAGCCTAGTGTCCAGATCAAGGGAAGTAATAGTCCCACTGTGTTCTGCCTTGGTCAAACTACACCTGGAATACTGTGTCCAGCTTTGGGTGCTACAATTTAAGAATGATATTGACAGACTGGTATGTGTGCATAGGAGAGCCACCAAGATTATCAAGGTTTGGAAGCCAAGCCTTATGAGGAACAGTTGAAGGAGCTGGGCATGTTTAGCCTGGAAAAGAGGTGACTGAAGATTAAAAATACATTAAAACATCAGTCATTAAAAGCTTCCCTAAACATCTGAAGGCAGACCTGTATTTTTAATCTTTGTTGGAGGCCGCCCAGAGTGGCTGGGGAAACCCAGCCAGATGGGTGGGGTATAAATAATACATCATCATTATTAAATTATTATTATTACTGAGAGGAAATATATAGCCATCTTCAAATATATTAAGGACTGCCCCATGGCAGATGAAGCAAGCTTGTTTTTTCCTGGTTCGGACTAAACATTAGAAAGAACTTTTTGACAGTAAGAGCTGTTCAACAGTCGAACTGATGGCCATGAGAGGTGATGGACCCTTCTTCCTTGGAGGTTTTTAAGTAAAGGTAAAGGGGCCCCTGACCATTAGGTCCAGTTGTGACCGACTCTGGGGTTGTGGCGCTCATCTCGCGTTATTGGCCGAGGGAGCCGGCGTACAGCTTCCAGGTCATGTGGCCAGCATGACAAAGGCGCTTCTGGTGAACCAGATCAGCACACGGAAACGCCGTTTACCTTCCCGCTGTATTTATCTACTTGCACTTTGATGTGCTCTCGAACTGCTAGGTTGGCAGGAACTGGAACCGAGCAACAGGAGCTCACCCCGTTGTGGGGATTCGAACAGCCAACCTTCTGATCGGCAAGCCCTGATGCTGGGCATGTAAGAAAAACTTGCCCATGTGTCAAGCTCTGCATCTAAGCTGCTCCATATTCAAAGTAAGCACACCAGTACAGCATTCATATGGGACAGGGACCACTGGACTACTAATGATGCACAAACAGCTGAGGTGGACTGCCAGTTTCAATCTGATGCCAGGTTTGTTAATGCTACACACCCAAGCTATTAATGCTACACACCTAGTCTCATTCTTGGATCAGGATGAGAAGTATATCCATTAAAGGCACATTGCCTCTCTGCATCACCCTAACAACAGCTTGTCATGTGGTAGTATGGCACTCTGAACATTTTTGTTTTTGTTTACCACATCTGTTTCCCTCCCCTTCCTCAAATGAAACACACACGCGAGGCAGCCCAATCCTACACATGTATTCCTAGATGAATGTCCCTTTAAGTTCAGTGGGATTTACTTCTAGGACCATGCATGGATACAGGATTGCAGCCTAAGTTGCCCAAGGCCATCTTTTGAGCCTCATATTTGAGAGAGGGTCTGAAGCTGGACTTCCAGCACTTCCAGCCATGCTGAATCTTCCAGTACTGACTTAAGTGCAGTGGCTTATAGAATTGGGTCATTAGTTAATTAACTGTGTTGGTGAAGCTGATGAATTTTAATCAGTTAAAAGCTCAATACTGCAGAATGTCATTACAGCCCCTGGGACTTCCTTTCAGAGACTTTCACACAGCCAGGAACTTATTCTCTTCTTCTTCTCCAATCCTTATACCTATAGGGAAATTGCAATGATGCAGCAGCAACAGACCTCTTCATGTTGTGTCAATAATATGTGTCTACCTACAGAAACAATAGACTCCTGCTCATTCCAGCTTCATGATGCAAGTAAAACCTGGTAAATCTAAGTGAATGGAGCAAAAGGTTTAGGTTTATTAAATATGTTTTGCTTCCCACTAAAATAATTACAAATAAAGTAAAATAAAAAATACAATAAAAAATAACCTGAGTGCATCCGAAATATATTCAGAATGCAATATCATAAAAGGATTCATCCCCATCATAACCACCCCACCCAATCTAAGATGACCACAAAAATGAAACAGAGAAAACCAAAATGCCTTTTTCTGGTTTTCCTGCCAGACTAGCCTCTTTGGGGAGAGCATTTCATAGATGGGAGACTACCACAGAAAAGGCATGTACAGCGGTACCTTGACAACTGAATGATTCGACTTCTGAAGTCGACAACCCCGGAAGTCTTTTCGCCGCATGCAGTCGGCACATGTGCAGAAGCGGCGCATCGACAACCGAAGACTTCGACTCACGAAGACGGCTGCAGAACGGATCGTCTTCGTAAGTCGAGGTACCACTGTATTCTCATTGCCACCCTCCAAACCTCCCTCAGATGAACCTGATTAACTCAGGTACTGGGTAGGTTCATATAGGGAAAGAGAGCAAATAGTTGCTCTCGACCTATATTTCTTCAATAACATCTCATTAAGTCAGCATTTAGCTTCTATTTCTTTCCAAATGTTGTAGGTTGGAATCCAATACATACTTACCCAGGAGTAAAGAGAAATTCACTTCAGTTCACATTTAAAAAGCAAATATACCTAATCTGCACTTTCTGAAGCAACATGTAAACTGAAACACAGCCATTCTTCAAAATTAGCACTTTTCTGAATTTTGCAATGTAGTTCTTCAGCCATGTAATCTGTACAAAACTGTATATGCTACAGTAAAGTTAGCATAAAAATGCACATATTGGTGAAAATAACATACCAAAATGCATTATATCATGGAAGAATGATACAATATGCTATGGGAAAAATGTGTATTGGGCAAAATTGCATACAAAAATATGTATTTTGGGAGAAATTCTCACTAAAATGCTGGTGAATTTTCATGAGGATTTCTAAACTGCAAACTGAAGTGTAAATGTGGAAAACTGAAATTATAACTGGATAAATGAGAAACTGAGAGAAACCAACATCTGCATATTCATCCTTACCTTCCTTAAAGTCAATGAAACTTACTTCAGGTATAGAGTTGCACTCTTAATCACTTTATACTATTGCAGTATATACCGTAATAACGTTTTTTTAATGGTGCAATCCTATGCTTGTCTACTCAGACATAAATCCCATTCAGTGAAACTTAATCCTAGGTAAATGTGTATAGGATAGCCACTTAAATCTCTCTTTTTTTTATGGGAAACAGTTATGCATGCTAAAACATTTCCCACTGAAACCAATGAGACCTGCAAGTACCTTATGCTCAGTGGCCCATTTCCTTTTTGTTGAAGTTCTGATTGTAACAATTTATATTGCACTTACCTTTGTAAACAAGAGACTCTTTAACACTATGGCACCAGATGGCGCTGTGGAGTTCTGTTTTTGCTAACCCAATTTCTCATACAACATTTACAACGAGTTCAACTGAAACGCTTCTTTGATGTGTCTAGTGTGGGCCATCCTCCCCGGGGGTGTGTGTGTCAGGGACTTAGCCTGTAGTAGCAGAGTATAGCAGAAACAGACTGTGGTTGAAATGTGACATCAAGATTTATTTACGAGAAAAAGTAAAAGAGAAACATGGTGACGAGCTGACTCACACACCCATCTCCTTCCTCAGTCAGAGTAAGAGAGAGATAAGAACGGAAATGACATACAGATAACCTCCGTTCTCATACAACAGTACAATTAAAGCAAAGATGGGTATCAAATTACACTATGCAATGAGAAAATGAAATACTGACATCTAGATCCAGCCAGGGAATCCATTTTGTAATTCATTCATTGATTTGTGAGAGGCAGCAAGGTGGCAAGGAAAGCCCAAGTTGATATATGTGTGTACTAAGGGTATCATAGGGATGCGGGTGGCGCTGTGGTCTAAACCACAGAGCCTAGGACTTGCCAATCTGAAGGTTGGCAGTTCGAATCCCCGCGATGGGGTGAGCTCCCATTGCTCGGTCCCTGCTCCTGCCAACCTAGCAGTTCAAAAGCATGTCAAAGTTGTTGTTGTTGTTTAGTCGTTTAGTTGTGTCCGACTCTTCGTGACCCCATGGACCAGAGCACTCCAGGCACTCCTGTCTTCCACTGCCTCCCACAGTTTGCTCAGACTCATGCAAGTAGATAAATAGGTACCGCTCCAGCAGGAAGGTAAATGGCCTTTCCGTGCACTGTTCTGGTTCACCAGAAGCAGCTTAGTCATGCTGGCCACATGGTCCGGAAGCTGTCTACGGACAAATGCAGGCTCCCTCGGTCAGTAAAGCGAGATGAGTGCTGCAACCCCAGAGTTGTCTGCGACTGGACTTAATGGTCAGGGGTCCCTTTACCTTTAAGGGTGTCATAAATTGTGTTAGCTGGGTGACAGAGACTATGTTCCTTTCACTGCCTTGCACTGTCCTGAATCAGGTATTTTGAGGGAAATGCAATTATCTTCCCAAAATTCTCACCTTTCTCATACAAGCCACATATCCTCAGATATTATACTAATGAATCTAAAAGAAAATAACTTTACACTTCAGCTGGAGTGATTAGGCAAAGGGCCAACCATTCAATATAATTGAATTTTTCAAGGAGGGGCATGTCCTTGGGTGATTGGAGAGTAATTTAGTACATTAAGTTGATGCTACTCTAAGCTCAGCTTAGAAATATAGCCATCATTTCTTAAATGCATTTTACAAAATTCTGTCATCAATTCACTGGTGAGATGGATAGGTTCCTATGGAATGTTAAAAACTTTCTGATGAGAAGAGGAAGGGCATGCTGGCAACTAGTCAGAATAAATTGAGTTGCCTTTAAGGTGGTATAGAACCCCTGATTGTTTTTGATCCAACTGCTGTGTCACTTTTTATATAATACTTGCAAGCCATCATTGTCAGATTCACATTTCCATCAATGATGCTCCAGATTCAAATCAGTTTCAAAATAACTATTTAGATCAAACTATCCTGAGAAAATATTAAGAAGCACAGAAATTGGAGTCCCTTTGCAGGAACCACCTACACTATGCTACACTTCAGGTGGAATTGAATGTTGCACTCTTCCACTGTTCTGTTGTAGTTTGCCAGATGAGTGTATTTTCCCTCTCCTCTCCCTATAAGCTGTCTTGGAGTTCTACAGAGACCCCTCTGAGCCAATTTGTGGGGTGCAGGAGGAGGAGCAGAAAGAAAATCCCATTGAGCAAGCAGATGTTCTTGCACTTGGCTTCCTCCAGGCTAGCTAGGTGAATCTTGCCCATCGTTGCTTACTGGGCCAATGAACATCTGGCCTGTGCCTAAGGTTGAAAACACCACATTTTTTCAAAACGATTTCCCTGTATGTAATGCATTTTTCACTAATATGTGCATTTCTATGGGCAGTTACTATATGCATTTTTGTACACATTATTTTGTTGCAGAACTGCATGTAAATGTGAACTAAATTGAATTTCCCACCCATCCCAACCCCAATGAGGAGAGGAGAGGTTGTCAGTCATCTCCTTCTGACCTGCAAACCTCCCTCCCCCTGCAGGCACTGCCTTATGTTGGAAGGGGCCTCCTCATGGCCCAAATATCCATTTCCCGTGATGCCTAAGCCGTACTCAGTTGTGCCTGTGCCTGCAAAGTGCAACGAATGCAGAGTGTCACCTTGGTAGCAATTTCCAGTTTCCACACTGTTGAACTCATAGGTGCCACTAACCGGATCACTATGGCTCTAGCTGTGGACAGGCTAGATACATTGCAAATCAGATACTTTTTGTGTAAACTGCCTCTTAGTCATCATAATATCCCAGATTACATGTGAAAGGTTTTCAGCTGATAATGCTGATATGGCAGCCTTGAAGAATGCTGACTCCATCCAGCCTTGCAGAGCCTCAGGCACAATGCCAGTTTACTTGACTATATTCACATATTAAATCTGATATACAGCATGTACCCTCTGTTGTGAAGAGATAGAGCGACTGTCGCTTTAGGGATTCATACCATTCCCAAAATGCTCTTGCAATTAAGAGTTTCTCCTGATGCGCAACCCAAATCCTGTAATTTAAGGTTTCTAGATCTAGTCCTGGCTTCTGGGGAGAACAAGTATTTGTCCTCTTAAAATGTAACTTAAAAGGCACTATAACAAATATTATATAACAAAAAAGGCACTATAACAAACATGTAGGCTACCCTTCTAAGGGTCTATAGTAATGGAGATGGAATGAAATCAGGTGATCTGGAGAGCCAGCATATTAAGATTTCAATAATACAGCTTCTTTTCCAGTTTTAATCAAACTCTCATTTCTAAGTACTCATTGTAGGTTACATTATTTGTATAATAAAAAAGCAGATGTCCTATCCTGGGATGATGCTGATGATACTCAGTATTATATTTTCCCTTGGCTTGGGCAAAGAAAATACGGTCACAATCCAGTCTTCCCATCAACACAGACTTTTCTCATAATCTCATCTCCATCAGTACCTTCCTAAAAAGCTATAGACACCATCAAATCTTGTTCCATGCATTCCAGTCCCCATTGCTTTTACACAGAGAAATGTATGACCTTTTAATGAGGTGGCACTGACTCTCTTCTAGCATGGGGGTTTCTGTTAAGTTGGGTCGTATTTATGTTGCGCAAAAGTGTTGATCTTCAGCAAATACACTGAATACTGAGGCTGGGAGTTTCTTTTTAGGCTATTTGGGTTCCTGGTGCATGCCAAAAAAGTTTTAAAAAATGAAGGAAATCTTCAAGAGCTGACCAGTTTAGCAAATAATCAGAGAAGAGTTGTAGAACCCACAAAATTCACTCGAGATTTGAATCCCACACCTTTTTTCTTATTTTTGTAACATTTTACATCATGCCTAATATGACAAAGAGCAAAAGAGAAAATGGCTAGAGACAATGTTATCAACAAGGTTAGTTGTCTAATGTAGCCAAATTGCTTCAGTGGTCAACTAGAAGCTTATTTAAGAGCTTCTCCTTCGTTAGTATGATTCATATGTAGCTGAACAAGTGGGCAAATTGCAATAGTGCAGAAACACACTGGCTAATGCATTTGTTTCCTAAACATTTCTTTATACCATTCAATATCCAATTTAGTTCTTCTTATTCATGGAAATCAGCTCTTACAGGAAACAAATTGGTTTTTGAGTTGCTTCTTTTTTGGGAGCACAGGCCAATAAATGTAATTTGAATTTAATGCAATAGAGGGGCTAAGAATACTCTTATGAAACAAAGTCATGATGGTTTGGGGAGACCAATACAATCAGGTCTGGTTTGAATCATAATAAAAAAGAATTAGATTATCATTTACAAAACGATAAATAAAATAAATTCCTAGGCAAGGGAATATTGGCTGAATCCGACTTCTGAAGCAATCGGCTGTGTATCACGTACAAGTACAATGATATATGCTGCATAATATACATTATTAGACAAAATGGTCCTGCAGTTTTTAAGGCTATCTCTCTTTGTATTCCATTATTTCTTCTTGAACTGTAAGAATAAATGTGACTTATTTTTCTGGTTAAGTACCCTACGTTTTGTTTAAAAAATGAAGCAAACATTTCCAGTCATAACTCTCACAGATGAACAGGATAATAATCACTATGTGACATAACTTTGAGGGGTAACCTGTGTCATAAAAACAAAAAATGGTATCTCCTCTGCCACTTAATCTTTAAGATCACTCTGTTTGACAACTTTGGTTTGCTAACTTCAAAAACTCTGCAGTGACTTTCCCCAGCTGTGTAAAAAAGGACGATATTACACATATCACCACCATCAGGTATACCTTCAGGTAAAAACAGTAGCAGCATACTGGGATATGCACTAGTGAAGCAGCAACCAGCGGGACTGAACCCTCTATTGATTCACAGAGGGTTCAATCCTGCTAGCTGCAGGGGTGTGTTTTGGCCCACAGGGCATGTACTGGCAAAGTAGACCCTGTACAGTAGGACTCAACTCTGCTCTTCCACACTCTTCACCCAGTGACATCACCAGACAGCATGGCTTGGGGGAAATGACCTCATGGACCAAGATTGGCCCATGGGCTTATGGTTCTCTACCCTTGCTTTAAAACAAAGTTTTCTCATCAGTTCAAGTGGTGCAAAGCTTCTGCTATTTGTAGTCAGAAACCATGTTCTCCTATAATACAGGCGGCATAAGCCTGTCCCATCCCTTTATGCCCCATTATGCCCTCTTCTGTGGCATGTCAGTGGTCTTGCGTCAATTGGAGGCGTGCAAAATGGTCCCCACCTGTACCTTGGTTTTCACAAAGTGCTGAGAAAGCTTTGCTTTAAAGAAGATCAACTGCAAGTGTCGCATTTATGTGGAACATTACATGCTCCTTTGCATGATATGCCCGGGGGGCCCCTTCTGCATTCTACATTTAAAGCAGTATCATACCACTTTAAGCAACCATTGCTTCCCCCAAAGAATCCTGGGAACTGTCATTTGTGAAGGGTACTGAGAACTGTTAGGTGTGCCCTCTCATAGAACTACAACTTTCAGAGTGGTTTTGCAGTCAATCCTTCTTCCATTGGAACTCTTGGAACTGTTGCTTTGTGTGGGCCTCTCACCCTAGCAGAAGGGAAGGAGGCTGAAAAAACCTCATAGTACCTTCAGAGCTGGGGCTCTGCTCATCATCAGACTCACCTATTTTATTATGTGCAATTCCCCCCCCCCCCTCAAGCACTTGCATTTCTGGCTAGGGCTGCGACTTTCTGGTTCACCACTGGGTTCTCTGATTCTTATAAATATCTATCCAGGTGTCCATTCCTAATCCTGTAATATCTCTGTGCTGTGTATATCACACACACCCCCAAAAAAGTTGGTATTGGAATGGAGAAGCCAGCCAGAAAAGGGATGTCAGGGGAAGCTCCATTAATACCCAGGATCTCAAGCTCTCATTCCTAACAGGACCAAAGCTATACCATAAATTCCTTTCCACTGAAGCCAGGGGTGGGGTGGGGTAGGCTATGCATACATACATTCACAATGGCCACAATGAATCTACAGGGTGTTGGATGTGGCAGCTTCTCTACTCTGTTCCCCATCCACCAGTGCAGTATGATTGCTCTGTAATTGTATGGCTGCATTGAAAGGCTATTGTCCTATAAAGCAGCCTTTGAGAAACAAACAAACAGTGTGAAAAGAGCTACTAAATGAGTGTTTTCTACATTTCCAAAGGTCCAATTTCCCAATCCCAAGCAAAGGACGCCACATTGGAAATGGTCCATCTTTATTTCATTAAACTAAGGCTAGCGGCGAAGCTAATAGAATTCATGCGACCCAATTTTCCTAAGCAGTTAAGAGGCTTTTAAAAGATGTACTCTTCTGGGCTGATGTTCAGAAGCAATTTTGCATCGGATCATGATATCGGGTAGCTTTCACAATGCACATTATTAAATCTTGATATTAGGAAAGAACCTACACTGTAATATCTAATCAGGATTTGCAATTAAGTGTGAATATCATTTATAAAGCTGATTGTAATTGTAGGGTTTAGAATCTTTCCCCCAGAGATCAGGTTCCTCAATTGTAAGCAGAATGTAAGAATGTCGAATCCAGCACATATTAGCACATAGCTTGCAAATAAGTTATTAAATGCTGTTTAATGAATTTGAAATGCACAGTAGGATTTGCAAATGATTCTTGGCTGATAAAAACATGTATGTTAATCTGATATAAATGCAAAGCTTGGGAAGAAATATACTAAGTATTAAATGTAAATGATGAAATAACCATCTAGATTAAGCCAATTTAAGGTGCTTCCAGGTGACCTGCTTGTTGAACATTCATTCTGATTTGCGTGCAGGCAGATTAGATAAAGTTGGCTATTTAATGAGCAATTATTCTTATCTTTTGCAGGTAGTTTATATTATCTTGCTTCATGGAAGTATTATCCCACACTTTCCAGAGCATTTCCCCATCACTTTCCTCATCACAAAAAGTCCAATATTTTGGAGAAAAGAGGGTTTACTGTGCCAGACTCCTCCAATCAACTATAATTTTCCAACCAGAATTTGCTGGTATGATATTGAATCCCACCTTAAAAAGCAAGAGTCTGAAAATTCCCATAGTCAAGAATTTTGTTTCATTTTATTTATTTATCTGGCTTAACATTTTTAAGGCAGACATTCAAGCCAATTTATTGACACAAGAAAGGAGGGTTTGGATTCTGGATCTGTTTTTAACATTGTGTTTTTTGCTGGTAATAGGAAAAAAATAGTTTAAATTGTTAATCTGTCCTGTCCCAAAAAGAGATGGTTGAGCCTTCTGCACCTTTGAATGTGCAATATATATTAATCATAGAAATCCTCTAGTCAAACCAGTTTTGTTGTGCAATTGTAACAAGCAGTAGTTTCTTCAGATTTGGAGCTAGAAAAACTGTGTTCACTTGAACTACCTTCACTCAGAACAGAACATATTGGCTAGAAGATCACACTTTGTGGAAGCTCCAAAAGAACAGGAGACTTCTTTACTGTTGCCATCCCTGCCATGTGGTCTTTTTTTTAAAAAAAAAAGGAAGAAAAAAACCCAACACCCCCCCCCCGATCTGTACTGTAATGAATCAATGAATGCTACTTGCGTTCTGTGCCCTGGTCACCTCACCTTCTGCTCATCTCTTCTGTTGAATAGAGGACCAGCACAGAAAAAAGGGTGGGAAGGGACAGACAAGTCAATAGATGAGTTCAAACTAGTGCTGGGCAGAATATCTGTCTCTTCTACTTTCATGGGACTACTGTGCGGCGGCAAGGTATATTCAGTGACTTGAAAAATACTTTCATGTGCACATCAAAGGTCAACATCAGATATTTAGCCCAGAAGGCCTGGAAAAGCCACTTTATTATTTATTAAATTTGTATATCGCCCTATACCTGCAGGTCTTAGGGCAGTTACAACATAAAATCACAGTATAAAAACATAAAATACATAATAAGAACAAAAACAATCCAACAATCCCCCCCCCAAATAGGGCTTTTCCCTTCCTCTGTTCTCACTGTGTACCCTATAAAACTGTGCTGGGAATTTTCGCAATGCTCCAGAGCAGATTTAGGGGTTGTGGAAAAACACAAAGGGAGGGGAGAATCTTGTTCCACGAATAGAAAAAACTCATTTGAATCCCGCCCAGAGCCAACCTAAATTAATCCCCTGGATTGAAAATATCAAACTGGAAAACACTGCATGGAAAACCATCTGGCCTGATGCAGACACAACACCTTTCTCTCTGCCTAGGTTTCAGGGCCGGCTCTAGGGGTAGGTTGGATGGCGCAGGGCGAGGGCGCCGGAGCAATCTCCGCACCACGGCGCCAGGGTGCCTGACATGCTTGAGATGGCCCTGCTAGGTTTTAAGTTGCAAGCAACTCCTTTGCTCCAACCATAGCTAAACACACCAAGGTACCTTGTCCAGCCATGTGTTTTTGGTATACACAATGTTAACAATCCCATCCCAAATTAAACCATCCCAGATCAAATCATGGGGTTTGATGCTTTATCAATTTCGAACTTTCTATTAAAGAGCAGTAGTGAAAACAACATTTTCTGCAGAAATCTTGCGTGTTATAGAAACTCCTTCCAAACCAACCAAACATACAAGTTAAAATGAGGTTTACCAGAACATTTGGACAAAGATGCACATTAGCTCTGAGTCTGATGGATCTGACTGATCCCTCTTTAGCAAATTAGATTCTAATAGCTCCCTCGATGCTCTGGACTATCACCCGTTCCAGGACTATAGTATTTCAAACATATTTAATTCATGGATTATAGGGCCAGCAGACTAAATCAGTGCTATTGACTTATTATGACCCATGAGATGTAGTGAATTTAATAAGATCCCATCTGCTGCATTATCTTGCCAGAGTTGTCACTGTTTCCAAATGTTAGATGTTAGAATGACATACACTGGAAACGGTTCACTTTGAAACATGATGTAATGCAATCTCCACAGTTATAAAGTGACCCTACTTTCAAATTATTTGGGTCTGATATCCATTATCTATATCATCATTCTGGCTAGAAATTCAATCCCCTATTGCTCATGCCCAAAGTGTCATGTGGGGTGGGAGGGCAGGTAGTGGTGCACCTGCTGTGGAGAGAGGCAGGTCGCATGCAAGTCAGCAGAGGTGGGCCAAAGCACTCTATCCTTCTCCCCCCCTCTGTATATTCTAACCTCATCTCTCCCCCCCCTGTATATTCTAACCTTGGCAGGAGCAGCTGGTGAGAGGCGACTGCGGTGCGGACCTGGCCTCCTACCACCAGCATGACTAATGTACACTTTTTTGCAAGCAATTTCTCTTAATAGAATGCATTTTAAGGTTATTTCCCCTAATATATTCGTTTTTATGCATTTTTGTACACATTGCTTGGTTTGAGAACTGCATTGCAAAATTCAGAAGGACGAATGTTAAATCATGTCTGTAGTTACAGGTAGGTAGCCGTTTTGGTCTGCCGTAGTAATAAATAAATAAATAAATAAAAAATCCTTCCAGTAGCCTCTAAGGTGCTACTGGAAGGAATTTTTTTATTTTTATTTTGTTTCAAGTCATGTCTGTGTTTCATTTCCCATATTGTGTCGGGAAGTAACAATTTGAAAGATTCACCTTTAAATGTGAACTGAATTGAATTTCTTCCACTTGCCTACTCACAAACCACCTCCCTTGAATAAACAACAAACAGTTTCAACACCCCCTGACTTGGTAGGGCTATTAAAAATCCCACCCTAGTTTTGATCTTGATCTTATCCAGCAGGCTGCTGTAACTGGCTTTTGCTGACACAACTGCTTGCACCTCAATCAACCTGTTAGGTTCCCTGCAGGCCCTAGTCTCAGGGACTGTGCCTCCTGCCCAATGGGTTCCCTGTGATGGACCAGTATTCTGACATGGGACAAACTGAATGCTGTCAGAATTAGGACCACTTTAGAAATATGTATGGTCTAAGCTATGCCTGCTTTTGACATTGTACAGTATTGGATTTTTAGTAAGCTATCACACAGCTTGATGAGGGCTTTGAAGGATGTTTAAAATAATAATCCCATAATCCTATTGCAAAACTGCCTAGAAATGGATAAAGAAGAAGAAAAATGAGCCGCTGAAAAGAAATGTTGTCTATCGGCCTGGGAGATGGGGCGACAGTTGCATGCCTTTATTGCGACTGTTAATGATGCAAGAAACAAGTTGTGGCCATTCTGCAACATTTGACAGCTCCAAGGGCTGGGGCTCCATCGCAACTCAGTAATCTGAGGCAAAAATCCTTCCTCGAGTGTAAAGCAGTCTTCATGAATTGCCGTCTTAATTTATTTGGGCCTAATTGCTTGAGTCACTCGAGGAAAAAAACAGCCCCGTCCCCACGTTCCATGCCGAATTATTTTAAGGCAGCTGTATCGCCCTCCCAAATTGCTTGTGGCAAATCTGACAGCATGTTATGGTGATAAGGCCTCACAGTTCCTATAATGGTGCATCTTTTGTTAGCACGTCTCTAATCCCTCCGGGCTGCGCCTCCTCTGCGCTCTCTGTTTGGGAGCCGGCAAAACACTGCAACTCAGCACAAAGCACGTGGAAAAGAAAGATGATGGCTGAGCCGGCAAAAGTGCTTACTGAGTCAATATTGAAATGTGATAAATGACAGAGTGCTCTAACTGGGGAAAGATTTGGAAGCAACATGTTTCTATTTCAGTGCGTCATTTAATATTAATAGATCCATCTGCGGGAGGGCGGGGCACTGATGGCTGTTGTTCAGAGGAGAAACGGAGCAGCACAAATTAAGCTCTGGCCAAGCTCTCTTAATGAGGAAAACAATGACAACAGGAGCTTTCAGCAGCAACCGCTGCCTTTGTGTAGAAGATTTTGCTGTGCTGCTGTGCAAAAGTCCCACTGGAAGAATCCCACTGTGTTACTCTGTGGTTGCAATGGCGTTGGGCCTAGTCAACAAGACGTGGGTGGGGTGGGGGGCTAAGACTGCCAGAGACCAGAAAGTTCAAAAAAACCAGTCATACCTCAGCCCCCTGAGAGAATTAATTTCATAAGTCAGGTTTTACATTTTTAAATATTGCTTTTAGTGCTGCAACCTGCCCAGTGATGTTAGGGTGAATGGCAAATAATAATAATAATAATAATAATAATAATAATAATAATAATACTCAGAGGAAACAGTTTGGTGTGTGTCCTATGTTGCCATTTCTCATGGTGACAGCTTTTGAAAAAAGGATGCCCAGTTCACGTAAATTATAGGATTGTAGATTTACCAACATGCTTTGTTAGCTGGCCTGTAATGAGGACAAAACCACTAAATTTTAGATTTTATTCTGAAGCTACCACCTGTATAGTTTGGCCCCAGTTACAATTTATTATCTATGCCTAAATGCTTGTTTTTGTGTCCTCTCCTTCACGGTACTGTTTTTTGCCAAGATGCCCTCTCTGTCCACCCTCACAGGCACACTACTGCATCAATGGTAAGGAGTATTTGGCCATACACATTGGCATTTCCATTTGAGTGGCTTTCTTTTCCTGCCAGCGGGCTGCTCACATAAGGATGCTTGCACCTAGGTAAAATGAATTACAGAATATAAATTAACAGAGGTTCTGTTAGGTTTGATATAATAGGCAAAAGTATAATTTCTGGGTGCTGTCTTTTCTAGGGTTGTCAGTTTGTGTATGGGGATAGGAATGCTGGTGAGAAGGGTAAAGAGGCAAACTTATCAGTGACAGTAGAGGGAAAACATAGCCATCCTGGCTAGTAACCACTGAAAACTTTAGCTTTCCTGGATTTGCCTAACCCTCTTTTAAAGCTGTTCAAGTTGGTGAACATCTTATGGGTTAGAATCACATCTCTACTTTCTTACCCATTCTCCATTATCTATTCTAGAGTTTTGTCATGTGTCACTTATATGGCAGGCTGTTTCTGCCAGGATGTTTTCTCTCCCACAGGATCACTGGAAAAGGGAAGGGGATTTTGGAAGGGGATTTTCTCACCCCTGCTTCTGTGCAGGCTCACCACTGTTCAATACATAAAGCGGATATTGTTTTTTTCAGTCCTCATTTCAGCCATGTGAAAGTAATTTGAGAATTTGTTTGTTCAATAACTTTGCACTATTAAAGGGGTGGGGGTGGGAATGCAAGCAGCTTGCTCTGTGGCAATAGTCGTGTTACTGGCAGCACCCCATAGCTGATCGGTATGAAACCATAGTAGTTTCTGCTTTTAGCTGTTTGAATCCAGCATTTAATCTAAACCATGTTTAAAGTCCTCTGTGGGGTATTATACCCCTGCTATCACATTTGAAGATTACGATCGACAATTATAATGATTTGCCACATGAAAGGTATTTGAATACTTATTTGTTGCGCATGGGGTCCAGTTGGAATTTTTAGTTGCAAACAGTTGCCAGTCAACTCCTATTTTGAGCAAGTCTTCTAATTTTCTCAAAGAAAGGTAGACCTTTAAAGTAAGGTTACCAGATTTTTTTTTCAATGAATCTGGGGACACTTTTCAACTTCAATGGAATTTGTATGGGGACTGATTTGTAAATCCAGGGACTGTCCCCAGGAAACGGGGATGTCTGGTAACCTTACTTTAAAGATGCCTACAAGTGCTCTTTGTGACATCCAGTTCTCCTTTAATCCTAATAATAATAATAATAATAATAATTTTATACCCCACCCATCTGGCTGGGTTTCTCTTGTACTTTCCAGCAAAATGTGATGAATTAACCCTATTAAAGACACCTACTAAACCCTTAGCACCCTCTGACATCCAGCATAAAGTAGGCAAGAAAACCCACCTGACAAGGTCAATCTACAAACAGGCACAGAATTCCTACTCAGCCCCCAAACGACTGGAAAAATTACTGCATTGCTATCATGGGTGGGCTGGATGGGTGCCAAAAGGGAAAATAGGCATGGGAGTGGCCTGGTTTGATTTAAATAGCTCCATAACCCCTCCCACTACTGACGTGACTTTGTGTGAAGTGCACACCATCCCATGTGTCTCTCCACCCTTTGGCTTGGCTATGGAAGACACTCCCAGTCATAGCTTTGTGTGGACCAGGGAAGCGGCATCCTGTGTTTACTACAACGTGTGACATGAGAGCTCTGCAAGTACAGGCCTATCTGCCTAATCCCGATCCTCACTGTGGAAAAATCCTCTCCACTGCAGAAACTATGAGCAAATTGTGAAGTAGTTCCATATGGCATGAGAACTGTGTCTTAGCGTGGTTTTTGATATTTACTGTGAAATAGAATCAATGCAGTAGCTATGTGACTGCTTGCAACATTCTTAGGAAAGAGCAGCTAAGTGGTCTGCAAATGGTCTGTGAATGATGATCCACACAGGCTTAAAATCTCATGTTGAAATTCTGGGCTGAAGAGGTTTTTTTGGCCCAGAAAAGGTGCCGAAATGTTAACATAGCTGAGCAGCACAAATGCAACATTTTTTATCCACACTTACCTTGACATTACTATGCTTGTAGAGGCACAGTATCTAGTGAAAAGATGGCAATTCAATAGAGCAGCCTTCGATACATTGTGCAGAGGTTTGGGAGTGCAGCTCTCATCAGACCCAGCCAGCTCAGCGGTGCTGACTAGACAGAAGGGGAAATTGTAGTCTAAGCCATCTGGAGGGCACCAATTTGGCAATGGTTGCTCTAGACCTGCCAGTGACTTTGGTGAACAGGGAGTATGCAGAATATATTTTTTTTCTTTCACACCATTTAGTTCTTCAACAGAGCAAGGAGATGTAATTGGAATTCCTCCCGGGAATCAATATTGCAAAGAACAGCAATTAAGCAGAAGTCAGCTAGAACAATGGGATGATTCTGTTCTTGACCTTTGTTTAAGAGGTGTGGGAGCTATGTGGGACAAAAAGAGAAATGATGATCATTTTAAGAAATGTAGTCACTCCATGAACTGAAGGAGCTTCCTGGAGAAGGGTTGTACTCAAGGAGTTTCCCCACCCCCTTGAGAGCAACTTTCAATCTCTGAACAGACCCTCATTCAATGAATGGAGGGACTAATTTGGATACCATCCTTTATATAATACAATCAGAAATAATGATTTATTATACTCTGTTGTGGAACAGGGATACAACCCATTTTTTCCTTAAAATTATCCAGTATGTGACTCCATTCCTTTGTATGCTGTTGATTTAGAAACAGGCATCACCTGCTATGGTCCACTTTTTATTACTCAGATAAGATAGAGCTTTCTTTCCAAAACACAACCATGCAGATTTTTTGAGTGTTTAATTGGATCACTCAAAAAGTCTAGTTTTGGATCAAGCCAGAGTGAGGCTCACACATACCTATTCTAGAGCTTCCACAGGAGTCAAGTCTCAGTACAGGGTCTGAATAGAATCCCACAGAACATAGGAAGCCACTCTATCTTGAGAAGGTCCATTGGTCCATCTAGTTTAGTAGCTCTCTGGGACTTCAGACAAAGTTCTCTCCAAGCCCTACCTATAGATGCTGGGAAAGAGGATGGAGTTGCATCCAGGTGGGGTCTGAAGCTGGAAGCAGAATCAAGGCTGAGTGAGTGTCTGGGGTGGCTAGTGGCTGCCTTGATTCTGCTTGGAACAATTTGAACTGTGGTATCTGTATACCCTGCTTTGAATTTTTAACCTGTCTATATAAGGAGCAGCTGCAGAGCATCCCACTTACTGCCTGGATATTCTGACTGGAACATTGCCTTCTCTCCTGTTCCTTTTTGGCTGGACAGCTCCTCAGATGCTTCTGCAACTTTGGCAGAGCCCAACTGCATGCTTTGCTGGACAGCTCCCCAAGCTCATAGGAAGAGAAAGAAGCCAAGCTCATTTTTTGCAAAAATGGGGCATAGTTCCACTGGTGGACAAGGTTCATGGGTGGGGTTACTTCAGGCCCTACTTAGGGGAGTTGGCAAAAAAAAAGTGTTCTGTAAAGTGCTGTAAAAATAAAATAAATATTATGCAGTGCAAGCCAAGTGGGGTTGCCCAAACAACAGAACATTAGGAGATACAGTGGTACCTCGGTTTAAGAACTTAATCTGTTCCGGAAGTCCGTTCTTAAACCAAAACCGTTCTTAAACCGAGACACGCTTTCCCTAATGAGGCCTCCTGCTTCCAGTGCCCTTCCACCATTCGGATTCCATTCTTAGACTGAGGTAAAGTTCTCAAACCAAGACACTATTTCCGGTTTTGCGGAGTTTGTAAACCAAATCGTTCTTAAACCGGACTGTTCTTAATCCAAGGTACCACTGTAGTGAGTTTTCCCAAGTCTTACCAAAGCACAATTTAATCTTCACTGATGTTGAGAGAGCGAGAGAGAGAGAGAGAGAGAGAGAGAGAGTAGGGTTGGTTCTCATCAGCTACTTTGTATATTTGAGACTAAGTTTATCTAGTGTCTCAAATGTTTAGCCTGGAGTATGAGGGAAATGTGATATTTTTTATTTTAAAAGTTGATCACAAGTTCTCATTGTTTCATATAGAAGAGTGACATTGGTATAATAAAATATTTTTTTCTTTTCTTCCAGTAGGACCTTAAAGACCAACTAAGTTTGTCATTGGTATGAGCTTTTGTGTGGTATAATAGTGTGGCATAAAGAAACAGTTAGCAAGAGTCAAATATCATGAGCTATGCCATTCTTCATATTTAGTCTTTTGCCTCTGCTTTGGTATTACCATCCGTATGACTGACTTTCATATTTAGCTGCTGAATAATATCTGCTTTGGAAATTAGATGGTTTTAGCAGAGCTGACTGATATATGGTGGACATGTTTGAAAGGCTGTGTGTAAGGCATAGCTCACAACAGATTGTTTTAAGAAATAAAAGGCAAGAAATAAATAACAGAAGAGAGCAATCTTTGTAACGGCAGTAATACTTCTCATCTGAACTTGTGTGCTTACATATTTATTTTGCTTTTTGTTAGAATATGATTCCAGAATCCTTTCATAGAAATAAGTGGCCCCATATTGTATTTTACCTGCAAAAATAAAATAAAATAGAAAGAAGAGATTCTGTCTGGAAATGTAAGTATAGGTATGTGCAGGATATTTCCATGAACTTCATTAAACATGCTGCACATTGGGTTCTTTAAAATTATAATGCAGCAGGAAGGAATTGAGCACCATGTGAAATGGTAGGTTTACACTTGACTAACAAATAATTGTATATAATGGATCTGGCAGCATGACTGGATTATGGAGATTTCCACAGTGGTTTCATTGCTATGGGGAAAAATACTAATTTAAAGCCCAATATTCCTTTCTTTTGCCTGTTGCTTTAAATTTAAGCCAGACATAAAATGCACATGTTTTACTTTCTCATCTTTTTGTTTTAATAAAAAGCAGCTTCATGGGGTTGTGTATTTGATCAGAAGAGTGGAGGAAGTGCAGGTGCCATTAACTCTTTCCATTGGTCATTTTTCTGAGGGCTTGGGAGAAAAGATTGTGTTCCCATATCTTTTTCCCACAGGAAGAAAAAAAGGCTGGGGATTATTGTATTCCAAAGCAACTACTCTTAGGAAACCATCTCTTAACTATATCCGAGGCAACCCTTCCTGAATCCCCAAATGGTTTTCAACCATCTAGGGGGACAGTGGACATTATTTTCACCACTCGACAGCTTCAAGAAAAATGCAGAGAGCAAAACCAACGCCTGTATATGGCATTTATCAACCTGAGTAAGGCCTTTGACAATGTAAATCATAATGCCCTGTGGACTGTCCTTCTAAAAATTGTCTGTCCAGGTAAATTTGTGAACATCCTTTGACTCCTCCATGATAATATGACAGCAACAATCACAGATAACAATGGCTCTCAAAGTGGGATCAGGTGCTAAACAGGGTTGTGTTATTGCCCCAACTCTATTTATTATTTCACTAGCTGTCCTGGCCACACATTGTTGTGGCTCATCCCTGTGGCTGCCCCCACCCTGTTCTGACCCATGACCTATTCTGCCCCCTCCTCCCCCCCCACCCTGGCTCATCCCTGTGACTGGCCACACCCTGTCCTGACCCATGACCTATCCCACCCCCTCCTCCCACCCCTGGCTCATCCCTGTGATTGAGCCCACCCTGTCCCCCTCGCAAACCCCTGCAGCCTGGCCGGTTCCCCCACATTTGTGTTGTTTTCTGTTAAAGGCCCATATTCAGTTGGTTGGAATGTTCTGTTGTGATGTCACTGTTGTGATGTCACTGTGATGTCACTGCCAATGGCAGCAGGTGAGGTGCATATTCCTTTGACGTCCACTGGAGGGCATCATGTTTTTAGATGTGTTACGTGTCCCATCTATGTAATATAAGTGTATGTAAACACTCACACATTGGTATGGAATGTCATGTCAAAATTTCAATGCAATTGGTCAAGCGGTTTTGGAGAAAAGTTGTCGCACACCAACATGGACCTTTTACATATATATATATATATATATATATATATATATATATATATATATATCCATGATCCTACACATTGTTGAAGGGAAACTCCCCACTGGGGTAGAAATGAAATGCAGAATAAGCAAGTCCAATGAACCAGAGGACCAAGGCAGCAAGACCATTGTATCCAAAACCAAAAGTAATTGCCAGGCAGGCAAACATCTTTGCTTGTTTAGTGAAAGATCCAAAGAACTTGTGAAAGAGAAACTTCAAGGCATTCAAAGGCATACATCTCTTTACTGGGGATTAATGTAATTGTAACCTCCTGAAAATTCTACCATGTGATTTATTACAATTCCATTTCCATCTCAACTTTACAATATTGTTATGCATTATATTCAGCAGAAGAGATTTTCATATCATTGGTTTTGTGGTGGCTGCTTTGGGCATGTATTAATCATGAAGTGCATTTTCTTTCTTTTTTTAATCCTACTGTCTCTGGCATTTTTGTTTTGGACACACCACCATCTTTGGTGGCTACTTAAGGATGCTGTGAAAAATGGGAAAGTCCACAGTTCAAAGGAAAAGCTACAGATTTGGCAGGCACAAAGCTATGGGCTATTGCATTACCCTTTGCCAGGGATTTCTTTCTTTCATCTATAAGTTTTTCTAATGTAGCTCTTGAAAGGTCTGGTTCTATAAATGTCTGCCCTTCATTATCCTTATTTCATATGGCAAGCTGCTCATTCCAAGAGCCAAAATTAGAGTTTACCCTTTACAATTTTCTGCTATTCATAACTTGAAGTGGAAAAGAGCAGATGTTATTCTAAAAAAAAAAGGATGTGTTGGACTCCAACTGCCATCAGCCCCAGCCACTATGGTCAATGGTTAGGGATGATGGGAGTTGTAGTCCAAAAACATTTGGAGGTCACACGTTCCTCACGCCTGTTCTAATAATGCTAGTAGGCACACAGCATCAAGCCAGTGGTTCATGTGATCCAGTTTTCTTTTCTAACAATGGCCAGAGGTAAAACGATTCTAAAGATGTAACAGCAAAGTCCACTGTGCCCTAATCCTTGCCATTTAGTCTGAAAACCTGGATTAAGTGAGAAAAGCTACATTACAGTGACTATATATTAAAGTAGATATTAATAACTAATTTAAGGCAATGATAATCACACGGTTTTGCCAAAGAAATTTTCTATGTTACCATTATGTATGCATTACTACGTAGACTTTTGAATTCAGGGCAGAGCTGTTCTATGATATATGTTATCTTAGGGTTCTTGTTTGGTTGTTAGGTTGACATGCATGTGACAGTACTGAGGTTTCAATTATCCGCTTGCATCAATCAATCTTTTTGTTCCCAATACTGGTTGCCTGAAGAAATGTCACAGCTACTTCTTCTTCTTTTCTTTCTTTTTTGGTAAGGCAGGAGAACTTTGCTGGAAATGTTATTCATTACAGCTGCAAATCTGTCACCGTGCTTGGCATGGCTTGTTAATGACAACATTTATTTCAAAGAGTCGTGTTTCGCTTTGTTGCTGGAGAGTTGACTTTGCGATCGTAAAATATAATGAAATGCCAAGAAGATGAAGTGAATGAAGTTTGCCAAAAACACAAATAAAGTGATCCACATCTTTAAAAGAAAAGATACATGCAAACACCAAATACTAGCAACGAGTTTCCTTGGAAGCACTTCGTCACTTACTTGAGGGCATTAACATGGAGAGAGAGCATACAAAATGAAAGACTAGAGTATACGTAATAGTTAAAATACTATTTTCATTCTAGACTTTTGGAGTGGGTTAGGGCTGAGGTGTTCTGCATTGTTCATTTAAAGTTCAAATGAATCATTGATATACACTGAGATCTCCAAGAGACCATCATCTATTTATTTCAAACTCACATGCAATTCCAAAGAAAATCCTGAGCACTGATACTGAAACTGTTTGGTGTGGTTTATTTTTTAGCAGTGTGAATATCAGTGCTTGGTTATCTTTTGCTCTTTTTTATACTTTGCCAGTACTTTAGAGTTTGAAATAAAGTTGACCTCTTCAGGATCATAAAGAATGACCCAAGGAGATGATAGATAGATAGATAGATAGATAGAGGAGAGAGAGAGGTGATAGATGATGATTAGATAGATAGATAGATAGATGATAGGTAGGTAGGTAGGTAGATGATAGATAGGTAGGTAGGTAGGTAGGTAGGTAGAGAGAGGTGATAGATAGATAGATAGATAGATAGATAGATAGATAGATAGATAGATAGATAGATATATTTGTTTTAATCGAAAAGATGTATTTTCCACTTTTAAGTACAAATACTTTCAGGGAGGCTAAAATTTTAAAAAAAGTAATTCAAATGAGAATAAGAATGATCTAAATTGAAACAGAAGTTTCAATAGGTAAAAATAGTGATTGATCAAAACCAAGTCCAAAAGTCTTAAAATGACACCAAAAAGTCAGAGAGTAGGTGGTACTTCTTGAAAAGAAATGTGTGTCACAACTGAGAAACACATTTTCCTGCTCATCACCTGCCTATTTAAACAAGGGGGAGAACCTTGAGAAGAACTTCCAGTGATGATCTTAATGCATATCAGGCACTTATGGAAGGACACAGTCCCTAAGCAACTCTGGTTCTGAGCTGTACAGGGCAAAGATAGGGCTAGTCAACTAGTTCTTGATCTAGAAAATGCTATCCACATGAAAATAAATATGCTCTCACACAAACTAAGGAAGCTTCAGATTAGGTCTTTCTGTGCCAATGTCCATGGGTTCTCATTCTCTGTGATGCTCTCCATTTCAAATGCAGACCCAGTATGCCTGTCCTACCATGAGTATAATATTGTAGTGGGGAGGCAAGGACACAGGGAAAGGCATCTATACAACTTCTGTGGGGTTTGCATGGTGACAGTCACTGTCCTCCACACCGGTCATGTTTTGGGAGAGGAAGAGAAGAATGGAAGAAGGCAGAAGCCTCATTTAAGAAAATGCCTGTATGTGCTTCATATGCACATTAGAATTCATATCAGTACATATTTGTAATCTGTATAATACTTGCGCACCGAAGCCATAGTCACACACAAACCACTGAGATCATGGATTAGAGCAAAACTCACACACTTAAATGTATCATCTTTATTCCAGCAGATTACAATTAGTATCAAAAATCATGCTCACTATTTTGCTAATATATTTGTCTTGTTTTGGGGAGCCAAGATGCATAGATTACATAATGCTAGCAATCTACTTGTCATCTATGGACCATCCCACTATTTGTGAGCCTTCAAACATTGGGTGCTTTTCTTTTCCTCCACCCCCCCTGCCCCCCGCTTTGGCCACCTATTCCAACAAGCAAAATGTACAAGCTGCATAATTGTTGGTTGTTAATTTCCTGAGAGAAAAACATGAACTCAATTTGTCTAGACGTGCTGATTGTAATCCATCAAGCAATGATTAAAGAGTAATTCTCTTTCTCATTATACTGAAAGAATGTTAAAGAGATCCTCCATCCTTGAGTCACAATTAGAATTCTTCAAGCACAAAACCATGGGGGGGGGGGACATCATCTGCAACATCTTTTCAATAAACAAAAGGCTTTGCATGAAGACTTATTCAAAAGAGAGGTTAGGAAAGCCTGGAAAATGAACCATACACTAACATTATTCCCAGTAAATCAGAAAATACATAGACTGAAATAAAATGACTATTCTTTTCAAATGAGGTAATTTTTAAACTCCCTGATATTGTGTTTCTTACATGTAAGCGGTGTAAATGGTGTATATAACACAAAAATAAAACATACTTCTTTTGAACCAAGATGCAAACTGAAACACAGCTATCCTTCAAAATCTGCACTTCTCTGAATTTTGTTATTCATTTCTGAAAGCAAACACTATGTACAAAAATACATATATTAGGAGAAAGTGTGCATAAGCATGTGCATTTAAGTGCAAGTAACATACAAAAGTGCATTATAGTAGGGGAAATTGCTTGCACATTAGGCAAAATGGCAAACAAAAAATGGGTTTATTTTGCACAAAATCGCTGGTGGATTTTCATGAGGATTAAGAACAAAGAAACAAATCCTGTAAATAGATGCAGAAATGTGGAGAACTGAATTTAAGTTTGGACAAATGAAAAATGGAGAGAAAGAAAAATGGATTGATTCACTTATCCCCATACAACACAAGGAGCCACTTCAATGTATGAACCAGCCCTTATTTGGGGGCTATTACTGTATCAAATTGGGACCCAGGTGGTGCTGTGGGTTAAACCACAGAGCCTAGGGCTTGCTGATCAGAAGGTCGGTGGTTCAAATCCCTGTGACGGGGTGAGCTCCCGTTGCTTGGTCCCAGCTCCTGCCAACCTAGCAGTTTGAAAGCACGTCAAAATGCAAGTAGATAAATACTTGTGGGAAGGTAAACAGCGTTTCCATGTGCTGCTCTGGTTTGCCAGAAGCGTCTTTGTCATGCTGGCCACATGACCTGGAAGCTATACGCCGGCTCCCTCGGCCAATAATGCGAGATGAGCACGCAACCCCAGAGTCGGTCATGACTGGACCTAATGGTCAGGGGTCCTTTTACCTTTACCTTACTGTATCAAATTACCAGAATTGGGATTCAGTTAATAAGACCTGTCAGCAGAAGGTCTGCACTAGCACTTCTGCTTTTGCAATGGGGTTCCTTCCTCATGCCCTATGCACCTGAAACTGGCTTGGGGGGGGCTTGGGGCTTGGGGGCTTGGGAGAACTCCCCAGAACAGCATCTGTGGGGAGGTGAATGGGAATCATTCCATTTGGCAAACAAAAATGCTTGTTCTTATGGAAGAATCAGAGCAATGTGATGTTTAATTCCTCCCAGGATGTCCATCTATCACCACAAAGCTGACATAATACAAAATTGATGAGAACCTTGTTGTTTTCTAGTCCTTGGGTTCATCCATGTGGCAGTTTATTGTGGCCTCAGTGATGCTTATGCTTGGAAGTTGTTGCTTGCAGTATCCACATGGCATTGTCACCATGAGAATGCCAGCCCATATTTCTGCTTTGTTTGATCTGGATTTGCCTTTAGGGGTGAAAATCCAAAAACTACCCATTATACATACCTACGTAGCAGCTGCTGCTGCTTTAAAAACAATACATGTTTGGGGCTGCTCTCTGCATGTGTGTATGGCAGGGGGCTATGTGTGTGGCAGTCTTTCTGTCAGTTAATATAAATTATATTTCCCAACCCTCTCCAACTGAAGCTCAGCAGAAAGCACCCAGGGATTGTGTTGCTGATGGCGGAATCAAATCAGTCCTGAGCCTCTTCTCATTGTTCTTTCAAACTTCTCCAAGTGTCTCCTGCAGCAGGAGGAAACATCATCAAACAAACTATTTTGGGGGGGGGGTAGCATGAAGAGCACCTCCCTGCAGCAGGGAGTCCCTTTGCTACTTCTTGCTGTGCTTTGTTTCCTTTCCTTTCTTCAATCCTCTCCAAGGCTACAAGAGACTCTGGGGGAGATTTGAAAAAATGATGAGATGAAGCTCAGGACTGATTTCATTTGGCTGTTGCAACACAACTGGATCCTTTGGTGCTTTAAGCTGAAGTTGAACGTGAGTTGGAGAAGGCTGGGTAACAGAAATTAATTGACAAATATTTCAGCACATGTACACACCTCATCCAGAGCACGAAGCAGCCCCACTTTGTTTTTATTACTGCAGTGATTGATGAGAGAGGCGGAAAGCCACACCAGGAAGAATATTTTGTGTCAAACTTCTGCCCGCTGGTGTAGATGGTCCACAGCAGAATGGCAATCCATATAATGTGAAGGGGAGGGGAGGAATATGTGGACCCTCATTTGCCAATTGCATACATACCATAGCTGCCAAGTCTCCCATTTTTCATGGGAAACCCCTGTATTTTAAACGGTTTCCCACTGGCAGCCCGGATTGGAAAAAATCCCGTAAATCCCCCGGATTTCCTACCTGCCAGGACATGCATAGAAGCGACTTCCGGTGCCGCTCTGCCCATGCCTGGGCACCGGAAATCAGGCAGAGTGGCACCGGAAGTTGCTTCTACGCATGTCCGGACATGCGTTGAAGCGACTTCCGGTGCTGCACTACCCATGTAGGGGCACCGGAAATCGGGCACCGCCGGCGCCAGAAGTTGCTTCTATGCATGTCCAGACATGCGTAGAAGCAACTTCTGGTGCCGCACCGCTGCTGATCCTGCATTTTTCAGTGGGAGACTTGCCAGCTATGATACACACACAATTAGATCTGAACAACTAGTTTGTAAGACAATATACCCATTGGGACACAGCCATGGATATAATGAAATGAAGTAACAAAGAAACATCCCTCAGCCTCAGTTCTCCAACAGCACAACTGGATTCATAAGGACCACATCATGGGATTGTTGTGAGGACAAAGAGTACAGGTACTTTGCACCTGAAAGTGATGTGTAAATAGTAACCACAGAGAAGCTGATGTGGTTGTGATGGCTTGCTTCTGTTGCAGTCAGAAAGAAAGGCGAGGCTTCTGAGCGAGGTGGAGCTGTACGTGTTGATTAATGTAAGCATGTGCAACATTCAGAGCTAGCTGGAGTCTAATGCATATTCAAGTGGCAGGCTTTCCTGGGGCAGTGAATCACCCGTGATTATCAACAGACAATTGTAACAATCCTGGATGATTTGGTACAATTGAAGGGTAAGATGTCAAATAGGAATAATTGGCAGTGTGTTTGATCTTTTCATTTGCTCTTCTTGTTTCTGATCCTTGAACATTTTTGCCATCACATCCTTGACGGCAACTTCCTGGCTTGGAAAAGGGAGAGGTGACGGTAGGTGGATGTGGCTAGCTGAGGTGATGGACTCTGCCTGCTGAATGAGACCTCCCGTAGCTACATATACAAATTCCTCTCTTTCAGCTTCATTTAGTTCTGCTAAATATCCAACATATGCTCAAGCTCTAGGCTAGTTTTTTTATGTTGCAACTGTAAGGATATACTTGTTCATAGAGCAAAGATATAGGACACCACATGTCTTTCCTCTTCAGATAATAGTTGGGTGAGGAAGCTGACTGGTGGTCAAAGGAAGGTCATGGCTTATCTCCCTTATGCAGGATTTGGTCTGACAGTGGCAATGCCCCCAAGGAAGTGAACTTGAGAAGAACCATTTAGCACACATCAGCCATATGGTATGTAAAGCATTCGCTGTACAATTCTACTCTCTCTCTCTCTCTCTCTCTCTCTCTCTTTCTTTTTTTGCGAAGTCAATAATACTCCTAGTTTCTGAAAATTCCAGTTTGAAGACAATAATCTATTTAGCATGCCAAATAAGTCATACTCTGTATGGACAGACAGTTCTTCAAAAGGACCATCTTGGGGCGGGGAATCTTATCTCTCATTAAAACAAAGCACTTTCCATAATCTTTGAATAATGTTCTTTTCCTCTGCTTTATTTATGTATTGCAACAAGGCACATTTTAGAAGGCATCAAGTAACTTATTTTTCCACTTGAGTGGGCCTTTGGAGTTACTTATAAATAATCTGGAATTGTGCCAGGATTCAGAAATGAATACAGCACTGACTCTCCATGGTAATAGCTTTCAGCATTCTATATGGACTAAGAACTATAAACTCACACCATAGAAAGTCAAGATGACAGGATGCCCCTTGAAATACATTTCTGAAGAAAAGATGGCACGAAGGAAGCCATTTTGGGGGGAGGGGAAATAGACAATATGAAATTGCACACCTGGCCACACAAAGGGCAACTTCGTGAATATTTCAGTAAGCTGAATGTTTCTGCACCAACTCTGAACTAAGTTGTATGTGTCCATATATATATATATATATATATATATATATATATATATATATATATATATATATATATATATAATATTTTCAGCATGGTTTACACCAATTATACTTAAAACCATACAATAAAAACCATATAGAATGTTAAAATCAGAAAACAACTGTTATGAAAATATTTATTCTTAATTACCTGCATAAGCCTGACAAAACAGAAAAGCTTCCCATAGGCATTTAAAAGTTGAAAGAAAAAGGTACCTGCAAGGCAGTTTTTGCCACGCCCCACCAAAGATAAGATTCTTGAGACAGAATTGGAATGAAGGTTATTGTTATCAAACTATAACAAGTTGGAGGAGCTACAAACCAACATTCAACCAAAGAACCAAATTCAAAGAAGCACGGACAGTGGAAGGTTCAACTAACTCTGGGCATGTAAGGCAGTGAAGGAGGAAAAGGAAATAACTTCCTCCTTGTGAGCTGAGCCTTCGATAGGAATGGTTATTCACGTTACTAGGCCTGTTTACAGTGTTTCAAAGCTTCTAAGAATCAGGATGCATAGAAAAGTTGCTTACTCATACCAAGGTCTAGCAGCCCCAGTGCAGACTTTAGAAAATAAATATTTTTTTCCTGGCTTGGAATATAATATGACCAAGTACCGAAAATACTTTATATATAGTGGTACCTCAGGTTAAGAACTTAATTCGTTCTGGAGGTCCATTCTTAACCTGAAACTGTTCTTAACCTGAGATACCACTTTAGCTAATGGGGCCTCCAGCTGCCGCCGCATGATTTCTGTTCTCATCCTGAAGCAAAGTTCTTAACCCGAGATACTATATCTGGGTTAGCAGAGTCTGTAACCTGAAGCATCTGTAACCTGAAGTGTCTGTAGCCTGAGGTACCACTGTATCTGCTCCTTCACTGACTTTTGGCTATGGGTTTTTACCTATTTCTAATCTAAACCAAGTGTCTAAGTCTCGAATGTCAATCAAGTCTCCCACATGAGCCTTAACCTATCTCCTTTTTCACTGTACATGTTCTAGACTCAGATAGAAGGCCATCGGTTCAGTTTCCAAGAATTGAACTTTAATAAAACAAGCAATAAAATTTAGAAGGAATGTGAAATCCATCTCTCTTTTAACTCAGGTCCATCACAATGAAACAGAATAGTTAGAATTACAACAATTATTTTTAATTGTTTCAGAATTAAAGCAGATTAAATCTATTACCCACACATCAGGTTCCGGGGAGGTTACAACAATTTAAAAATCAGTATTAAAAACAGTTAAAGCAAATTACAGTCATAGGAATAGAGTGGATTCTGAAATGAAATCATACACATAAAACCAGATTTATTTTTATTTGATTTAATATTTGTAAGATGCTTTCCCAACAACCAAGCTGAGCTTGAGGCAGCTCAAAACATAGAGAATAGACTGTTTTTTAAATTTAAATATCCTGGTACAAAGAAATGTACAATAGAAGTACAGTAAAAAGCAATAAATGAATCAAAACAATATAACAATAAAATCACAAAGTATAAAATTAGTGAAATAGGGTTGATGTTAGTAACACCAATGAACTTTGTAGCAGATTTTTTTTTTTTTTAAAAAAAAACACCAACAACCCATAAATCAAGCATGTAACAACTCAAACCTGGAAGGTTGGAAAATCCTGTGAACTTGGCATACAACATTCCCTTGTCTTCCTGTTTCTCACTCAGGAGGACAAAATCCATTCTTCCTCTGCTAATATCCCTATCAGCAGATAATACACATACAGTACTGTAGTTTTTAAAACCTGGAGGACAGTCACAAAAATGTTTCTCTGAGCCCCTGTAGACTATATAGAACTCTAGACTCCACCAGACTGCTGTAATGTGTTCCTGATGTTCCATTCTCAACCAAGAGGCAAGCCACTGTCTTCTGAAGTGTCACAGTATTTCAAGTACTGATGCTCCTCGTCTTTCTCTTATTAAGAGGTTTTGGTTACATTATTCTTCTGATCCCCTTGTCTGTTCATTTCTTGAGAATTCCTTCTTCTGGTGGTGAAATGGGGTCAAAAATGGAGCTGCTCCTAAAAGATGACATAAGTAGAAATTCTTGCTGACAGGCTTCTAAGTTGACAAGTCCATACTTAAATAATACACGAACACCACAATGAACATACTTTTGACTAAAAAAGAAAGAATGCAAAGCAAAAATATAAAACCGAAATGACAGGCAATAAGAAAATGGGACCAATCAAAATATATTTTGACACTGATATACATTTCTTGAAAAGAAAGCTGTCATCATAATATGTGAATATTCTATATGAAGGGACAAAATTTTATGTGCTGGCATCCCAGGATTAACACATATGACCAAATATGGACCCTTTCTCTTGAAACCACAATTTCAAAGATGCTGTAAGTTAGAGTCATCTTATGAAATGAATATGAAATGAATGAGCAGTTTCAATATAGTACCCCCCCCACCTTAAACAAACATGGAACATTGCAGGTATCAAAACTTCACATAAAAGTGATGAGAATGTAGTAGTAGTAGTAGTAGTAGTGGTAGTAGTAACTGTATACCACCCTTTATCCGTAGATCTCAGGGTGGTTCACAATATAAAATTACACGATGACACAAAATGACATAATCCAGAGAGAGGTAAGTGTGTGCTTTAAAGTTAAGCCTACAGATTTCTGGGTATTCATAACTAAAGGCAAAAGGTAAAGGTAAAGGACCCCTGGATGGATGAATTCAGTCAAAGGTGACTATGGGGTTGCGGTGCTCATCTTGCTTCAGACCAAGGGAGCCGGAGTTTGTCCACAGACAGCTTTCCGGGTCATGTGGCCAGCATGACTAAACCACTTCACAATGGAACACTGTGATGGAAGCCAGAGTGCATGGAAACGCCATTTACTTTCCCGCTGTAGCGGTTCCTATTTATCTACTTGCACTTTGATGTGCTTTTGAACTGCTAGGTTGGCAGGAGCTGGGACCGAGCAACGGGAGCTCACCCTGCTGCGGGGATTCGAACCGCCGACCTTCTGATTGGCAAACCCAAGAGGCTCAGTGGTGGCTCCACAAAATGTGCAGGGGCATGAAAGGTTTGGGTTCTGTTTTTAGGTCCCTCTCTCTCGTGTGAGCCAACTGACTCATGCCACAGGGTGGGATGGAAAAACGCCTGTCTTTTGGCCCTGCTGTCTAGCACGGCCAGAGCACAAGAGGCAAAACGGGACATCTGGGATTGGGAACAGAAACCAGGGCAATATTCTGTCAATCTGGGATCTCCTACTTAAAGCGGGACAGTTGGACAGTATGGTAATGCTGGGTAAAAGGAATGTTGGAAACTGGGACTGAACTGCTAGCATTATAACCGGGAAAACGAACTCAATAGTCCCCACTTCTGAGTGCAGTTTAAGAAATTCGTTTTGTTGCTTTTATTTTTATAATTTTATTTGCATGTCACCTTTGCACAAAAACAATTATACCCAAAGCAACTTACAACAAAAAATAACAGCAATGCATCTCCAAACCAATAATTTTATAACAACAGGAATAATAAAGCAGCAAAATAATTGCAAATCTAACAGCATTTTAAAAAAATTACACACACACACACACAAACACACACACAAACACACAGACACACTAAAGATGTGACAACACTGACAAAGGAGCTTTTGAGTTTTGCCTTGGTCCTAGAAATATCCCTTCCAGGAAGGTTCTCACAGCCTGTCTCCTGCAGCAGGGTCCAAAGGCAGGGAATGGGATAGAATGCGAATATTGCAATAAAGAGTAATATTATGAATATTATTTTAATTAGCATGCAATTGTATGTACATTTACCAGAAACAACATTTCTGGCTTATTCAGTGGCAAAAGGATAGGCCTGCAGATGTGACCTCACTACATTTCCCAGACAAAAGAATTGCTTCTATTTTCACAGAATCATTTTATTGCAACAGAACACCTGATCTTCCAAGGTTTTACAGTGCCCAGGAAGCACAAGAAGAAAAGGCTTCCGGCTGCAGAGGTTATATCTCAAGTCATGAGCAGCCGGCATAAGCAGCATGCTGAGAGGCTATGGGGCTACAAGTACAGCCTCAGAATTCCTTCATAATCATTTCCCTCTTCACCCAAGCAATGACTGAAGGGGGCTAATCCCCAATCCTTCCTTACATGTGTGTGTGTGGGGGGGGGGGGGAGGCTAGCAGAGTTAACACTATTTTGTCAGTTAACCAAATCTACTATGAAATAATATTTGCATATGGAAAATACCATAAAATTACTCCCAACGCTGTTGCAGGAGCAGAAAGGGATGAAATTGCTTGAATTATTAGAATTTTCAGATGTGGATGCCATGCTTCAGGCCCTCCTAACATGTTGTGCTGCACTTAACCAACATTGAATATTATCTGCCAATTTATTGCCCAGTCACCTAATTTTATGACATGCTCCTGAAACTCTCTGTAGCTTGTTTTGATATAAATGGGCTTGAATAATTTATTAACATCTGCAGATTTCATCACTTCACAATTGCCCACATTTTCTAGATTATTAACTACCATATTAAATATAAGGCCAGATCCCCAAGGCTCTCTTCTTTCCCCCTCCCAACTGTATAAATGAACTACTTAAGGCAACCCTTTGTTCTTTAGACTAAAGTGATTAAAGGAGTATTCCAGCTACACCCTCAGCTTCCCAGTTAAGCTGTCTATTCTTTTGTTATTTGTAAAAGAGCTGAATTCCATTACTCAGAATGTGTATATTATTTTGCAAATAAAAACAAAAAAACTTGTTAGGCTCGCACCATCCATGCAAAGTCCTGAGGCCCAGAGGGTGGGTCCTCAGCCTGGGAGAAACTGGGAGAGGTGTATGAAACTGCTCCTGGAGTCTACCCCTATGTGAACGCACACAAGGGTGGAAGTGAGGATTGGAGAGTGAGAATAGCTACCTTGTCCCAAGCATGTTTATACAGTCGTACATTGGTTGTCAAATTTAATCCATTCTGGGAGTCCGTTTGACTTCCAAAATGGTTCGAAAACCAAGGCACAGCTTCTGATTGGCTGCAGCAGCTTCCTGCACTCAATTGGAAGCCATGGAAGCCGCTTTCAAAAAGCATTCGCAAACCAGAACACTCACTTCCAGGTTTGCGGTATTTGGGAGCCAAAACGTCTGAGTACTAAGGCGTTCAACAACCAAGGTACGATTGTACCCAGATTGGGAATGGAAGGTAATCAGAATAATTCATCTACTTGATCATTAAAAAATATTATGGTGTCCTTAAGACCATAAGACAAGTCCTGCTGGATTGGGCCAAAGGACCATCTAATCCAGCATCTGGTTCTCATAGTGGACAACCAGATGCCCATAGTGGCCAACCGGAAGCCCACAAGGAGGACCTGAGTGTATGAGCATTCTCCCCACTCATGGTTCCCACTCTGGGATTCAGAGGCATAGTTTTGTCCGCCATGAATATGTCTCACCCTTGGTAGCCATCACTATGGGCTGGATTCAGCTAAGTAGATGTGCTAGTGGGAAGCCAGGGCAATGAGTCCTGCTAGCATAACCCCCCCTCTTCTCCCCATGTCCCACCAATTCTAGAGGGCCTGGAGAACTGCCAGAAAAATATGCATGGGGAAGAGAGGAAAAAAATAATTCTGTCAGATATTCTATCCTGATGGAATGACTGGAAAAGTATGATGTTGAATTCCACCCTACTTCTTGTAGTAGCAAATCCCACAGTTTAACTACAGCCCATAAGTAGAAGAACTTCCTTCCATCTGTCCTGATTCCTTCGTTGGCATTATGAGAAAGAGAGAAGTTCATTTTCTTCACACCACCCATAATTTTATACTTTCTTTCTTTTGCTTCTAAACTAAAATGTCCCTCGATCCTTTTGGTAAGCAATCATCATGTGTTTCTTCTCCCGACTCTTGCATCCATGGGCAATTTGTGACCATGAAGTGGAAAAAGGAAGAAAGGACAAGAACAGATAATCCAGTCCTAAAAATAAAGTATATGAATGCTATTACTGAAGATGAGACTAGTTCTTTTTTTGTTATATTAAGCAGTAATATTTTTCATTTCATGTCAAGAGAACCAAGAATCTGAACACAGGCCTCTTTGGGGACTATAGTTGATTGCCTTGACCGAGGCAAATCAGGGTCAGGGTCAGAGTGAAGAATAGATATTTAGAAGCAGTCATCTGAAAGCATCATCTGTTCTTTCAACCTTACTAGATTCTGGTATTTAACTGCAGCACAGACTGCAGTAAAGGAAGAGGGAAGGGAGACTAAAAAGGAAACTGAAGCATCATGTTATAAAGAGGCAAAAGACTCTCATCCATATTTTAAAGCACACACAGTGGGGTAGTAGCAAAAGCACATAAAAATTCAGCGAGATAGCAGATGCTATGACCTAAAAGTAAAGTTAGTGTTCTTAGCTTAAAAGATTGGAGGAAGAGTCTTGGAGGAATGGAGCCTGGTGGGAAAGGTGATGTAGATCCTTCAAATACAGGACTATTGCTGCAGATTTTTAACTGGGCTGTTCTACAGTGTGAAAATGGCTATATCTTTACGTACAAATTTATGCCTTGTTCAAGCATTTGGACATTTATTTCTAACAATTTTGTGAGAATGATAGCACAATAAACTGGATAGACAGATTAAAAATTTTCACGGCAGCTATGAACAAAACAAAACAAAACAAAACAAAACAAAACAACTAAGGAATGAGTGTCCTGATGAGTAATAAATGAGAACACTGCCCCCCACCCCCCCAAACCACCAGTAGTATCCATGCAATCCTATCCTTGTCTACTCTGAAGGAAGTTCCCCTTGATTCAATAGGACTTTCTCCCAGGTATGTGTACATAGGATAGCAGCCCTTGTATATCATTGCCGCCTCCCTCACATGCCCTCAGCTTCTGCCATGTAAGGCAGCTTCCTCATTCTGCCTTATGGTAGGGCTGGCCCTCAGTGTTTTGCATGATGATACAGAAAGTCTGCAATATTGTATTTCCTTTACAAATTCATGTCAAACTTGTTGCGGAAGTTTTTGGCCATGACCTACACCCTTGTGCAAATTAATTGAAACAAAGCATGTTTTCTATCTTACTCGTAATCCTGTACTCAAAACAAACATGAAAAGTCAGTTGATCATTATGGTGTCAGAAGCAGAAGGAATGATGCGCTCGCCACAATATATTGAGGTTCTATGAAAGAGACTTATTCCAGAGCTGGAAAAGAGGTATCCTGACGGTACTGGGCTATTGCAGCAGGACCTAACTCCCTGTCACACATTGAAAGTGGTGAAGAAATTCATGACAGAGCAGCAAATACAGGTACTTGATTGGCCAGGGAATTCCCTGGACGTAAATCCCATTGAGAATTTGTGGGCTATAGGCAAAAGTTGTCTCTGTGCTGTAGACTGTACAATTATGGAGAAGATCATTCAGGCACTGATTCAAGTGTGGTACAAGGATCCAAAAATCAACAGTGACTGTTCGAAACTAGTAGACTCCATGCCAAACAATGTTCAAATGCTGCTTAAAAATAGTGGAGGTCATATCCATTACTAATGTACGTATATGTGAGTTTTGTACAATAAACTACATTGTTTGTTTCAATTAATTTCACCTTCGCCGCATTAAGCAGTTGGTCCCTTACCTTTCCCGCCCCGACCTAGCCACAGTGATCCATGCGACGGTCACCTCCCGGCTTGACTACTGTAATTCGCTCTACGCGGGGCTGCCCTTGAAGCTGTCCCAGAAACTCCAGCGGGTGCAGAATGCTGCAGCGAGGCTCCTCATGGGGTCCCTGCCATGGGAGCATATTCACCCAGTGCTTTTCCAGCTGCACTGGCTCCTGGTGGAGTACAGGGTCAGATTTAAGGTGCTGGTTTTGACCTTTAAAGCCCTATGCGGCTAGGACCCTCGTACTTATGGGACCGTCTCTCCCGCTATGCCCCGCGGAGGACCTTCAGGTCCATAAACAGTAATACTTTAGAGGTCCCGGGCCCGAAGGAAATCAGATTAGCCTCTACTAGAATCAGGGCCTTCTCAACACTGGCCCCAACCTGGTGGAACACTCTGTCCCCTGAGACCAGGGCCCTGCGGGACCTGATTTCTTTCTGCAGGGCCTGTAAGACAGAGTTGTTCTGCCTGGCATTTGGCCTGGAGCCAACCTGATTCCCTCCCCCATTTTCCCTTTCTTTTTCCCTTTTATATGAGACCTTGTACTGTACCTTTCTTCTCTAAATACCTGCACCATGTGATGGGCTGTTGATATGCTTTTCATTTTTTGAAGCGACTTGCAAACCCAGTATTCAGAAGCAGTGCCACTTGTTAGCTACTCCAAAGAAGTTACTGACTCTTTAAGAAACACAGGTGGCAAGTTTCAAAATGCTGTAGCAGCTGTACTAGCTAGCTGTATCTTTAAAGGGAAAATAACAAACGGCTGCCCTTGGATCACCTCATAGGATTAGTTTATTTGGTGTGGATTCCTCAGGTAAACTGTGTTCCAAACCACACATTAGTGCAATTCGAGAGGTACATTGTGTGAGTTCGGCTAGGATTTTAGACCCAACAAATTTCTCGCCATAATCGTCATCTTTGTATTCTTCAGCTTTCTGTACAGGAAAGCTGGGCTGTAAATGAGTCTCCAACGCCAAGGAATATGTGTGTGGAATGTTTCTGTTCAATGTCGTGCAGTTTTCCATCCTCAGCTGATGTGACACTTCAACTCATCACTGTCATTTTTAGACGCTAGATCAGCACCTATGGCCTCAGAAAAAGACTCCTCGAGATTTTTTTAAAAAATGCTGCCTATGTTTATATTTTAAAGCATGTCAGTTATTCTAAATGTTCCCACATGTAATTTGGGCCTCTTCATTTGTTATGGACCACATTTTTTTTCCCAGGGACCCAAGAAAACTAAATGAATTATGGAAGAAATGGTTATTTTTACATGGTTGGCAGCAGCTATTTTTCACTTTGGGGATTGTTTCACAAAGAGATCTTCTTTTGTCGATGAGGTAAGCACGCCTTTCGCAACAGGAGAGTACTGTCAGGCATGACCGTGTCGACTTCCCTCCCTGCTGGTGTGCTGACGGTTGGCCTTTGGCATTTTGAAAAATAGCCACAAAGACTATTAATGAAATGTTACATGTGTATGCATTGTTAAATTCATCTCGTGTGATTACAGCAGCCTTTATTGCATGCCTCAGTTGCTGTGAGATCAACAGGAGAAAATTAGGTTTTCAGCATACCGGGAAAACCGGAACAGCTCAGGAAATGATGGAATCTCTTTATTCTGGCAGATTTCGTGGCTTGCCAATAGGCACCAGTATGATATCAAAATGTAAGGACCTTTGGGGTTCAGCGGCAAGTTAGTTTCAGTGAAGATATGTCTATTTTAATCTGATTTTAATTTCAATTTCATTTATTTATTGAATACTCACAAACACACAAATCAAATCAGGTTTAATGAAATTAAAATTAAAGTCCTGTGGGATATTAATCTGGATGGATGAATAAGAGGCACTGAATAGATGCATTTTGTTAGCATGATAGTTAACAAAGGGTATTCATTCAATGCCACTGACTGATTCATTCACTGGAAGGTCATGTTGTTCCTTCAAATTCCCATCCTTTCTGCAACAATGTCTTACAGGTTCTTGGATATGAGGGTTTTTTTACCTTCAAAAAAGTGTATGATATATATTTACATTTCCCTTAGCCTGCACCTTACCATTTGTGTTTAGTCCATCCTAAAGCTCTCCCACAAGACTATTGTGAAGATAAAATGTTTGTATTGAATATCCATGTACACTGACATGTGTTTCTTGGAAGGGGGGCATGGTAAATATGTAATAAATATCTGTATTTCCACTGTAAAATATGTGTGAAACAAGACCTAGTTCTTTCCACACATTTGAAAGGAAATTTGGAAACATATAAGTGTCCGTCTCTTGTACCTGCGATACATTGACAATATTTTTATTATCTGGACACATGGTCAACAGACCCTGGACACCTTCCACCAGACATTCAATGAATTTCGCCCCACCATCACATCAACCTAACAATGAACCAACCTATGCAAGAAATACACTTTTTGGACACTACTATAAAAATACAGGATGGTCATATAGGCACCACCCTATACCGAAAACCAACTGACTGACAAACATATCTACATGCTTCTAGCTACCATCCCAAACATACCAAACAATCCATTGTATACAGCCAGGCCCTACGTTACAGCTGCATCTGTTCCAACTCTACAGACAGAGACCCTCACCTAAGAGATCTACAGCAAACCTTTTTAGAACTAAAATACCCACCCAATGAAGTTAAACAACAGATCAACAGAGCCAGACTGATACCCAGAGAGAACTTGCTGCAAGACAGACCCAAAAAATAAAATAACAGAACACCACAGCTCCCAAGCTAAAACAGTACAGCGCATCATCAGAGCTCTACAACCTCTCCTAGACAATGACAGTTCTCTTTCTCAAGCTCTGGGAGGAAGACGTTTCATTGCCTACAGACAGCCACCCAATCTTAAACAACTCCTCACCCACAATAATACCACCACCAGACTTAACATGGACACTGGTACCAGAGCCTTAAACCCAGATGCCAACTTTGCTGCCACATACACCCGGACAACAGCATTACTGGCCCCAACAACATCAAACATACCATCTCAGGACTATTTAATTGCTCATCTTCTAACATTGTGTATGCCATCAAATGCCAATGGTGCCCTTTAGCTCTCTATATTGGACAAACAGGCCAAACCCTACGCCAAAGGATAAATGGACATAAATCTGACATCAGGAATCACAAGACAGAGAAACCAGTAGGAGAACACTTCAATCTCCCAGGACATTCTATACAAGATCTCATAGTAGATGTTTTATTACAGAAAAAATTCAGAAACAGACTGGAAAGAGAAGTTGCTGAATTTGCAACTCATTACCAAGCTTAAAACCATGGAGAGACCTGGTCTGAATAAGGACACTGGATTATTATTATTATTATTATTATTATTATTATTATTATTATTATACATGATAAAGCTTTCTTTAGCACCTCAGCCCTTGCTTTTTCCTGCAAGACCAATTGCAGTCATTAAAAGTCGTTAACAGTCGTCAGCAGGTTTACCACACCTATCAGCCAATCACCCATTACCAACACCCTTCTGAGTAATACCCCTCCCCACCCTCTGACTATACATAGGGTCTGGTGACTTTTGTTTCAGTGTATCTGAAGAAGTGTGCATGCACATGAAAGCTCATACCTATGACAAACTTAGTTGGTCTCTAAGGTGCTACTGGAAGGATTTTTTAATTTTGTTTTGATTCATAACTCTGCATACTTTCATCTAATCATGTTACCCAATAATCAATAGAGTCCTATTTTAAAAAGGGGAAATTATAGGAAAATATTTTAAAAACAGCTAGAAAAGCTTGCTTGCTCCCAAATAATTTCTGGTTTCTGACTTCTTTTTCTTTTAATTTCTTAACTTACTTTCCCCTCTCCTACACACCTTTCAGATTTCTCAGTACTCAGCGGGGTCAACAGCAATTTTTAGACTCGGGCATTATTGACAGCTGAATAGTTGAAAGGCAGCAACTTTCTGGGCCCACAGAGACTTGTCTGTCAATATGAATCTGAGACGAGCATGTTGCCCCAGCTCTAGAATAATTTCATCATCTACATTTTTATTTTATTTCTGTCACGGCAAAGCCTCAGAATAAGAAATTTCTACATTTTCAGAAGGAGGAAATATAATCACTGCTGTTAGGAATGACAATGAATTAGGATTAATGAGTACACTTGCCGCAGCAGCACTAACACAACATCTAGGTTTAGTGCAGGCACTGCAGTTGGCAATTGCTAGCTGTATTTCATCCTTCTTTTTATTTTCACACAGATGACCTGGAAAGCTGTGAAAAACTATTTCAGAGTGGAGAACATCATTGCTAAAGTTAAGGCAGTCTAAAAATATTTAAAGCAGGTGAGTCTGAACAACGTATGCAGAAAGGGAGAATGGATAATGGTAGCTATGCCCATGTCAACTGAAGCCATGAAAGATTTTGATTCAAGGAGCTTTCAGAAGCTTGCAGAGGTATGTTAAATCTTCAAGTTCAGCACAAGCTGAGATCAGATTCTGAATTCTACTTTACAAAGGGCAGAATTGAGTTATGCATCATGTTTTCCTTCATCACTAAAAAAGTGGCAGATTGCGTTTTCTTTTGGGGTATGATGTCTTGGATTGGAGATAGATAGGAGGACAAAACTATGGAAAAATATAAGATATTGAATGATGCTTGAGCATGCCTTCTAAGATCTCTCAGCGACTGTTCAGAAAGGGTAGATCGTTTCGAGGGTTGTCCCACAAAAAGTGAAATTCTGAACTGTGAAAAATATGAAGTACAATGTTGAAAACTTTTACTCCCTAAAGTGAACATGGCTATGAATATACGTTAGTGAAAAGCATACTACTGATTATGAAAAAGAAATGACAGATGTGAATATGGGACATAGTACACCAGAAAGCAACCCTGAGGGGGAAATGAATAAGATATCTGTTCTCATGATGCACTATGGTAGCTGTGTGCTGTAGGTACCACTTAGAAATTCTGAATATTAAGCACCGGTATATAAAAATCATTGTGTTGTAATTTCCATGCTGAAAAGACATCAATCATATTTTGTTGGCTGTGGGGTGGAATTGAGCCTTTGCATTGCCTAGATGGTTTTCATAACTCGTGTTTAAATAAGAAATTATGTTCCACAACATATGCAATTTGAATGTAACACCTACCACGATTAAAATGAATTTTCAGTTACAGCAAGTTGTATTCTATTTCCTGATTTAAAACAACTATGTATATATGCAAATGTTTCAAGAGAAAGTCTAATGAGATGTTTGTGTCCTGGATGAAAATACCTTATCCTGTGCACACTTACTATGAAGTATCCCCCACCATGTCCAGTTGGCCTTCTCAGTTAAGTGTACTTTGAAGATAGTGAGTTCTGTGGAAATAATGGGATTTATTTCTAAACAGAGCTTTAGCTGTGAGTTTATGTGAGGAAAGCCCAGAATTCTAGCCCTCTACCTCTTTAAGAATATTATGATCGCTGAAACTCTGAGCGATCACTTACTAAGTCATACTCAGAATAGACCCACTGAAGTCAGTAGACTGATTGAAACCCCTGATTTCAATTGTTCTATTATGAATACGACTAATATTGGCTATCATCCATTCCTTCTTTAAGGGTAAGGTGAATAACACATGTAGGCACTGTAATTTAGCTGAATACAGACAATATTGTTTTAAATCTGTGTTAAACTTATCAGACAGAAACCAAAAAGAGGAGCAGAAAAACAGAAAGTGTGAAATGTATGAAACACCTATTCCTCTGTTCTAAATCAACTCCTCAAAACTGCATCTCTGTGCTGAAAAAAAAAGATGTTTGGCTTCTTTAGCATGTGTTTGCATATACAGTGGTACCTTGGGTTAAGAACTTAATTTGTTCTGGAGGTCCATTCTTAACCTGAAACTGTTTTTAACCTGAGGTACCACTTTAGCTAATGGGGCCTCCCACTGCCGCCGCCGCGCAATTTCTGTTCTCATTCTGAAGCAAAGTTCTTAACCCGAGGTACTATTTCTGGGTTAGCGGAGTCTGTAACCTGAAGCGTCTGTAACCCGAGGTACCACTGTAACATGTAATAGCATCATCAGAAAAGATATGCTTTCTCCCCATTGCTGACTGATAGGAGCCCCATCCCTAATCTGGATGCCTTTTGCACAATATACTTCTATGTATTGGAGTCCTGACCATGTGTACTATTTATTTTAGAAAATGGTTCATCTGTATCTCAGTTTTGGGGGTTTGTTCTCTTTGCCTCTAGAGGTGCCATCACCATATTCTTCATGAGGTTTCTGTTGACATGTGGATGCCAGTAGCCATTTTGATGCGGGTGGCGCTGTGGGTTAAACCGCAGAGCCTAGGGCTTGCTGATCAGAAGCTCGGTGGTTCGAATCCTCATGATGGGGTGAGCTCCCATTGCTCGGTCCCAGCTCCTGCCAACCTAGCAGTTTGAAAGCACGTCAAAGTGCAAGTAGATAAATAGGGACCACTCCGACGGGAAGGTAAATGGCGTTTCCGTGTGCTGCTCTGGTTCACCAGAAGCGGCTTTGTCATGCTGGCCACATGACCTGGAAGTTGTACGCCGGCTCCCTCGGCCAATAACGTGAGATGAGCGCCGCAACCCCAGAGTCGGTCACGACTGGACCTAATGGTCAGGGGTCCCTTTACCTTTACCTTTAGCCATTTTGAATCAAGGTGGTGGAATGAAAGGTCACTTTGGTGTGACTTTGCCTGTTGTTTGGCATAGGTTCAGTTGCCTCTCAAGAGATAAGGGCAAACTTGGCACAAAGATTCCTAAGGTGGTAGTGACTTGGTCACTGTTTGGATATTGGGTACCATTTTCAATCAAGATGGCGGACTGAAACATATCCATCTAAAAATCATGTGGGAGGAGGTTTCCTCAAAATTCCTGGGCAATGCCAGGGACTCCTCACAACTTTGCATTAAAAACAATGCAATAAAACAGTCTTACCTGTGACTGAACGTTTCTTTAGTCCCACCCAAATTTAAGGAAATTTTATATCAGACAAGCTCAAATATCTCACAAAAGGATTGTATGAAAAGTTAACATTATTTCACACTTAAAATATAGGTACAGTTTCTTTACTGTGTAGCAAATTTGGTCAAACACACAAACGCTTTCCCTTGTGATCCCCATAAACCTCAAACCCCAACTTGAGAATTGTTGGCAAAGAATATAAACATAGCTGTCAGAGATTTAGAATCTGGATTAATAAACATTGGACCCCCAAACATTTTATATCCATTAAAAAAAAACTGAGAGCACATACACTGAAAGAGAGGGGGAAAGATTTTCTCTAAGATGTGAATGTATTGTTTTTAATATTTATTTTAATATGAAATATGTATTCATTCATCACAGAGGTTATTGGGAAGCAGTGCATCTTATCAAGCATCCTGATGATAAATGAGAATATCCTTTTCTTAGCAGCACAATAAATATTTCATAAATCCACTTGAATCGCAAAGAAAAAAATATATTATTTGCTTACCCAGCACTCCAAATTTGAAAACAAGAGCTGTCAACAACATTGCCACTCTCTTAGAAGCTCACACATAATCCCATTGCATCATCTGGGTCCTTGCATATATAGGCAAGTGCATTTTTGAGAATCATTCATATTTATACAGAATAATTTACCTGGGCTGATTTAAATATTTTATAAGTATGAGTCTTGGAGAACAGGGAGCTTCATCTAGCAATTTGGTTTAAGGTTAAGTTGCTCCAGGAAGGTTAAGTTGTTCCAGCTAAAACTGCTTCCATATTCATTCATTCCATGTTCCTTTCCTAGTCTGAACTCCTATCCATCTCTTGACTGAGGTGAACATGTCATTCCCACACAGTGTATTATATCCAACTAAGTCATACTATGAGCAGGACCATTAAAATCAATGGACAAGTTAATTGCATCCATTGATTTCAGTGGATCTCCTTTGAGCATGACTTAAATTGCACTCAGATGTGGAGTTACTTTTGTTGTTTATAATGCTAGTGCTTCTGTTACGATTCCTGCCATCCCTTTTAAATTGCAGTACTGTTGTATTATGGAACTCTGACCTTTTGATCACTAAATCACCATGTTGCACTAAATTTTAACTGATGGGAAAGAACAGTATGCCAGGATACTGCCCCAAACTCCATCTCATGGAATTGCAATGCAAAACTCTTGCAACTTTCTGAGTCCACGGGGTTGCAAACTTTTTTTAAAAGGAACGGTTGACAAGGAAATGAGTGCCAAACTTCCACCAGCTTTCCAGAAGTAGCTTTCAGGTCATATGGAAGGTCATATAAAATATGGAAATTATCTGGTAAGGAAACACCAGGAACACAGAATAAAGTACTGCCTGAAGGCAGCCTTAGTTGGATTTACTGCACAATCTCTGTTGGACCTCATATAAAAATACAGAAGACTCCCAAGAATAGACTTTCCTTCTATTCTATGAATTATCATGCTATGTCACGCTGCTGGGAACCTCTAGTACCCTCAAAGAACATATTGAGTTAGCTCACCAAATCAGAAGCATTTTCTTGTGTGTGCTTATGTACTCACTGTATGAAAACAATCTTCAGATTGCTTTCTCTGATGACAGTTAATGACAGAGTATTTGAGTGCTTTCTCTGATGACAGTTAATGACAGAGTATCTTTGTGTGCTATTTTGCTTTCTGCCTTAATCTCTTGTTTTGGCCTTATTCCAGGTTGTCACAATTTAATTCCTAAGACTTGTCACTTTTCTCACTCATTTTCCTCTGCTCCATGGACACAAACAACTTGCTTTATGTTCCAAAAGGGCTTTGCATCTCCTCTTCCCTGCCCTTCTCCACCACCAAATGAGGCACTTTGGGAAGTTGGGAGAATTTAAAAAATAGTTTGCATCAAGAAGAAACTGCTATTTAAGAAAGAACGAAAAATAAGTGTGTGCAACAGCCTTTGGGCATGCCTAAAGGAACTTCCTGGATTGTGGGATATATATAGATATAGACACAGAGGCTTACACACAAGTCAAAATGGCACAGTAGCCCCAGTGAAGAAGAAGAATTAGAAAAGGTGAGCACAAAAATATAAAATCTGTATTCTTATTGCGATTTGGTTTCTTACTTAAAAGTAGCAAATGGCAAATGATAATTATATAAACACAATGCATTCTGAAGGAAGCTCTTCATCATGATTATGAACTAGAAAATGTATGATCCTTTGTTGAAAACCTAGAAATGAAATAAACAGTAATATTCTGAAGAACATTTCCTAAACTCATACAGAACATTGCATGCAAGACAATTATTATTACAAAAAAAAAGCAACCCACTTCTGGACATAATGACTCCTGGAATAAATAAATATGGATCAACTTGTAAACAATAAATATCTAAAGCTTCAATCTGTTGAGCATTGGGTGCACAGAAAAATAACCAATAGCCATAAAGAAAATGTTATTATCCAGTGGAGGTGGAACATAGTCATCAAAGGCTATTCCTTTATTGCCCATGAATCTGCCTAATCCAATTTTAAAGCCATCTGCAGGAAAGCACTCAAACTCTAGGCATGAGACCAGTGGAAGTGGCATGAGTTACAAGTTGATGGCCATCACTACATCTTGTGGTAGTTAATCCTAGTTCAACTATGCATCATGTGAGTAGTTCTCTGACCCGACAATTTGCCAGGAGCAAACATCCTTTTGTACCTCCCCTCTCAGAACTGCTCCATGCAGTGATCATTCTGCCTGGTTGTTCCGTACCTGCAGCAAACAGTATGGAAAAGTTAGTTCCTGAATGTGCTTGTTCTGCTTCCCATTACTTTTGTATCACGTCACTTTGACTGCGAGCCATTACTTTTAACTGTAAACCATCTTGAGTACTTGGGCTAAAAGGAAGCATATAAATATGGTAAATAAGCCATCTTTATACAAGCAATCCAGGCTTTTAAGAGGCCGTCACATCTTGGTATAGTGGATTCCAAAAGGTAATTAGTTATTATGTGAAGTCAAAGTCCCTGCCAATAAATTTCATTAGGTGACTTGAAAATCTAGTATTATGAAAGAGACAGAAAATGTTTCTCTCTACTTTGAACACATCATTCTCAATGTAATGCTCTCCCCAACACGCTGAATTGTCTAAAATATGAAGTTCTGAATGCTATTGTGTTTCTTCAAAAGGATAGTGGTCCGATCCCCTTATCATTGTAAAGGACAATTGCAGAAATGTCAGCTTTCAGCTAATTTTGTGTATATGGCTCACGCAGACTGGGCTGAGCAAGAAAATCTTGTGACATGAGCAGTTCCAATTTGGTCAACCCCACTTCCTTAGATTATGCAACATTGAACCCAACTTTGCAATGATTTTGTATCCAGTATGTATACACCTGGCTACATTTAAAGAAGAAAAACAAAGCAAAACTAAACTAAACAAACCTTCCATCCTTGTCCATGCAGTATAAACTGCAATTACATTCTCAGAATAAGCACTCTGGTTGCCTCCCTCAGCTCCTAGGAGCAGCCTCTGGTTGCTGAACATTTTTCAGAACTATGACTGCTTTGCTGAGGAGCTTTGTGCCAACCAAGAATCCAGCATTAATAATCTTTCCTCCCATTTCATCTATAGCTGTAATTCTTTCCCAGGCAGCTGGGAGTGCTTATGGATTTGGCTATAAATGGCACAATCCGCAACCCACAAATGACGCTGAAATAAAGAGAGGTTTTGCAAGAGCAGTTTATGGCGGCTTGCAATCTCTACAGCAGGTGCAGGGCTAGAGTTCAGAGCCAAGTCTGTGCCACACGAGAGACTTTGAGGTCACTACTGGTGCTTACACAGTATTTAGTTGAATATTGGGCTGGTTTAAGGGTAACCCCAACTGCACTCAAGGGTGAAATAAGAAATGCTTCTTTGTGGTGGTAGCTCTATTCTTTTTATTGCTTAGGGGATAGTGGCCCAATGCATTTCCTTTCACAAAAGGAGCCGTTATTTTCCCGCCCAAAGCACATTGTGATTAAGATGCACCTTCATTCCAATCCTCAACACATTTATTGGAAATATGTTGCAATGAACCAGGGAGATTTACATTTTTTTTATTTTAAAAAAATCGCAGCTGTACACCATGACTAGTTCAAGTGTCACCAATCATCATTGGCATAGTATGGCCTTGCACTCCACAAACATCCGCACAGGAACTTGGAATTCTGGAAACTTCGACAACTGCAGTGGTTTCCTAGTCTCTTCATGTACTGTTTACAGTTTGTCTGGTCCATTTGGGCAAATGGGCACTGCCCCACCAACCCGAGCCTGCCTTCACACTTGTAATGAGTCCATGGGGTGGTCCTGGCTCTCAGTTTCCTCCTTCTTAGTCCCGTGGCAGACCCTAGGGCCTCAAATTTCAATGGGGCCCTGTATGATGCCAAAATTTGGCACCCCCAGTTCCATTGCCCTCCATTCTACATCTTAGTTCCGCCCCCCCCCCAGTGTGACTTAGTTGGTGCCTGTGAGGCTCCGCCCCCAGTGTGACCAAATTGGTCACCCTCCTCTAAATCCACCGCTGCTTAGTTTCAGGGCAGAACTTAGCAGGGAGGAGGATTTTCCTGAACAGCAATCCAGTCTTACATCTTTGGGTACAGCTGTGTTGGTGTGCTGTAGTCAAAACAAAAAATAAAATTACTACTACTACTACTAATAATAATAATAATAAATTAAAAAATTTTAAAAAATCCTTCCAGTAGCACCTTTGTTGTTGTTTAGTCGTTCAGTCATGTCCAACTCTTCGTGACCCCATGGACCAGAGCACGCCAGGCACTCCTGTCTTCCACTGCCTCCCGCATTTTGGTCAGACTCATGTTGGTGGCTTCGAGAACACTATCCAACCATCTTGTCCTCTGCCGTCCCCTTCTCCTTGTGCCCTCCATCTAAGTAGCACCTTAGAGACCAACTAAGTTTGTTATTGGTATGACCTTTCGTGTGCATGCACACTTCTTCAGATACACTGAAACAGAAGTCACCAGATCCTTATATATACCCCTCCCCACCCTCTCACTATATATAAGGGTCTGGTGACTTCTGTTTCAGTGTATCTGAAGAAGTGTGCATGCACACGAAAGGTCATACCAATAACAAACTTAGTTGGTCTCTAAGAAGCTACTGGAATGATTTTTTTAAAAAAATATCTTTGGGTACAATGGACACAATGTCATTATTTTAACAGTGCAGGGGAACACGGTAGAGGCAAGAGGAAACACTGCATGGCCGAAGAGAAAATATTAATCTTCAAAAACACATTTGGAGAGAGAGAAACTGGATGTCAGGATCCAGTTACCCAACAGTGGTTTTCAGTCCAATTACTACTTCTTTGAGTCCCACCTTTTGAAAGAATATTAGGATTCTATCCTATGCAGCATTCCCCCTGCACAAATTAACTCCCCTCCTCTCTCCTCACATGTCCCCTGTGCCTGCACCTATTCTCCTCTGATGCTGAGGCAAAACCCAGAACAGATTTTGGTGTGGATGGGGACACAGCAGGAGAGGGAGAGGGAGAGGGAGAGGGAGAGGGAGAGGGAGAGGGAGAGGGAGAGGGAGAGGGAGAGGGAGAGGGAGAGGGAGAGGGAGAGGGAGTTATGTTGTGCAATTGGAAGTCCTATTCATTGTTGAATACAGCCCACAAGTGTTCCTTGCTACTTCAAACTAACAGGGAGTGGAGACTACCAAAGCAGAGAATGAAATGAAATCTTGCTGCACTGATTTAGAATGATAGCAAGCCGACCACTTTGAATCCTTAGCTCTGAGCTTGGCAGCTGGCCAGTTGGCTTTGGTGTTGGCTATAGAGTGCATGGAGAATCAGGAGGATGATAGAATATACAAAGAACAGTCATCCTTGACCATTGGCTGGGGTTGCTAGCTGTTGGCTGTGTCTGTCTCAGAGCTACATATACCCTATGACAGCTCCAATAGGCACAAAGCATCCCCCCACTCCCCACCCCTGGCTTTATCTTTTCCTGTTCTGTCAGCTAGCTATGAAGATGAAATTCTGACTGTGCCTAAAATTTTAGCTAGTTGGTCCATGGCATTGGTAGTCCATGGTATGACTGTTGAGCTACTAGCAAATGAAGGTGTATGTGAAGTGTGGGATGAGATGGATATTGTCTTACACATTTCTTGTACCTGCTGGCCTTCAAAATTGCCAGCAGTGCACCTCAGCAGCAAAGAGATGGGTTGCATTACTCAAAATTGCATTACTACTCTAGATGGAGGAGGCCTCTTCTTGTGTTCTGTTAGATACAAAACCATCAACTTGGAATTTGTCTGGTGCTGCCAAGCAAGTGAAGAGTTGAGGAGCAATAAATGTGCTGGCAGCATTATCAGACCAGCAGATGACTTGCTCAGCTTTTGAATATGCAATAAGGGAGACAGGAAATGAATGTGATTTCTATTCATGACTCAAAAGAATCTCATAAAGCTCAGGCCAGTAAGTTAACTACCATATAGCTTTCAGTAAATACCACAATCAAAAAATTGTCAAAGCAGGTTAAGAACTTTTAGAAAGTAATTTTACCGTATGTTTTTTAATCATCTCCAGGTCTGTAAAAAGTGATACTTTTCTACTTGAGTCACTTAAGGGGATCACATAAAATGTTCACTTTTATGCCAGGTCTCTCTGGAGTAACGCTAGGTAAATATTCAACGACTTGTTTCTAAATTTACAGCATTAGACTGCATATTTCAGAGACTATATTCTTCATTGCTCACTGCTAAGAATTTCTTTAATTGTGGATAAACCATGTTTTTACAGAAAAACCAAGAGCTTTTAGCCAGGCAGTAGGTAACATATATTTGCTAATTTAACATGTTCCTAAATGTTGGGAACAATCACATAATGAAAGTGGGGAGTGAAAGTGTTCTTAAATTGTACTTGTCCATTTCTTCTGTTGTTCTTGTCCGTTTCCTCTGTTGTACAATGAGGAAGACGGTGAGATGATGAGAGAGACAGGCAGTTGGTCTAACTCAAGTGAAGCTCTTTTGTTGTTGGATTTTTAAAGCTGAAATGTGTTTATAAGGTCTCTTTGAGTATTACTGTGATAGAAAAGCAAGTATAAAGGTCAAATAAAATCTAATCTAATCACCAGGCCACCCAGTGTTACCCGTGCTTGGTAAGACCCAAAGACAGACAGAAAGAATTGCTTGAAAACAAACAAACTGCTGCATCAATAGCTACTGCCACCACTAAATTCTCACATGGATTTGGGATTACAGAATGTGTGTGTGTGTGTGTGTGTGTGTGTGTGTGTGTGTGTGTAGTGTATATATACAATATGTGTGTGTTTTATATATATATTCTTTAATATCAACAAAACTTAAATTAGTCATGGCTTTCTTGCCCTTTCCATTTCAAATGGGGAGCAAAAGAATGTGTCGAACTTCCTCGGCAACCCAAAATATGCTAGCAATTGTTTGCATTCTACTGACTGCATCCTTTGTGGTCTTCTCCTCCTGGATGGTGCTTATCCAGGCTAATTCACCAAGGTAGACCATGAAGAGGTGCCCAGCAAATAAACGTTTCTTTAACCACGTACTGGTAGCATGGTTCCCCCTTTCAGGCTCCTGGCTACTCCCCACTCAGATAATGTGAATGCTCCCCTGCCACATGTTTTCAGCTTCACCACCTCTTGCCCCCTTAATCCAGAAATCACACGGTGTAGAGTGAGCAGCTTACTGAAGCATGCCGCAAGAAGTCTCCTTGTTGACCTGACTGTCAATCAGTTAATCAGCATGGCTGTTGAAAACACTCACTTTGGTAGGCAGGGCAGAATGAGGTCGGGGATGAATGTTACTACTTTCAGCATACAAAGCTACAGAACAGCATGAGATATTGATGCAAGGCAGACTATCAAAGGTTCAGAGAAGACTGCAGCACAAAAAATATTCAAGATACAAAATGGGAGTTTGATGCTACATCCTCCATTGGGGGGGAGGTTTACATGGATGAGATAACGGTGTCAGATGAAAGGATTTAGATCTGGGAGACAGGTGGACTTAGCTACATTGGCAAAGAAAAAGTGCTTTATAAGTGACACCAGATGGCGCTGTTGAGTTCTGTTTTTGCTAACCCAATTTCTCATACAAAGTTTGCAACAAGTTTAACTGAAATGCTTCTTTGATGTGTCTAGACCAGGCACCCCCAAACTCAGCCCTCCAGCTGTTTTGGGACTACAACTCCCATCATCCCTAGCTAACAGGACCAGTGGTCAGGGATTATGGGAATTGTAGTCCCAAAACAGCTGGAGGTCCGAGTTTGGGGATGCCTGCTCTAGACCCAGCCAGACATTTGGATCTGGGGGGAAATTCAAGCTAGCACTCTAGAAGAGACTTTGAACTCAATGCATGCTAATGCATATGAAATGGTGATTTAATTCCCTCCTTCAGGCACAGGGCTGCTTAGCCCTAATCACCAAAACAAACTTTTCTAGTCCTACCTGAAGATGCTGGTGGTTGTACTTGGGAATTTCTACATGCAAAGCAGATGCTCTACCCCTGAGCTACAGCCCTTTCCCATATTAAGCCAACCACAAGAAGCTATTTTACATTGAGTTCATCCAGCTCAACATTGTCTGCACTGGCTGGCTGTGACTTTTCATCATTCCCAACCAGGAAACTTTCCCAATCTTAGATTCCAGGAATTGACTCTGAGACCCTTTGCATACAAGTCTTACCGCTCTGCTACAGGCCTTCCACAATCTCATACTCATATACTAGGGGCTTGTTCATCCCTAGGCAAAACCCATGCAAGCTAAGAGGACCCAGGATGCTCAGGTCTCATTTTGGTCTGCTGATGCCAACTGTCTCCATCTCACTCTTCAACGTTGCTTTGTGAGTAAGCGGCAAGTCTTGTATGTAACTAATACTTCATATCCAACCTGCCTTCTTTGTATGATAGCCTTTCAGAGAATTTTGTGAGGATCCTGCCAATTATTTTTAGAGGAGTGCTAGACAGAACAGGAATGAATATTTAGCACCTTTCTGGGGTTCAAATGCATCTCCGAAACAGCAAACATAACTTTGGCAGAGACCACGCTGCCATTTAAATTTTTCGCCTGAGTCAAGTTAGGGAACAGCGAAAGTGAAGGGCTGCCCCTTGTGCTTTGCAAAACACCTTGGCAAAGGCTGTCTAGAGCTGCTGTATTTTCAAGTTGCTTTGAATTGGTAAAAGACAGCTTGTTTAACATTTGGAGGAATGAAATAGCACCATAAAGAGCTTTCCCAAGCTGTTTTAATCTTTGCCAGCTTGCAGTATCCTCATGTATTTTTGGCAAATAAGAGTTTGCATCAGCTCTGTTGACAGCCCCGTGTGAATTTTAATATACCATCTCCATATTCATGTTAGGGCTCTCTCTTGGCTCTTTTTTATTTTTTAAAAATACAGTAAAGTGTAGAGCTGTACCAAAACATATCTTTGAGTTGTAGATAAATGCTAGATAACTGCGTCTGTAATTATAGTAATACTGCTACATAATCAACTGCTTAATGAAATCTAGTTTAAAGATTCATTTCCAAAATGGAAATTTCCATAAATACAAATAAAAGTGTCATTCACTTAGATAATTATTCTTCCCTGGTGTCTTAGGGCACGGCCTTAAAGATTACACACACACACACACACACAGAGAGAGAGAGAGAGAGAGAGAGAGAGAGAGAGAGAGAGAGAGAGTGGTACCTTGGTTCTCAAACTTAATCCATTCCGGAAGTCCATTCCAAAAACCAAAGCGTTCCAAAACCAAGGCACGTGTTCCCCTAGAAAGTAATGCAAATGGATTAATCCATTCCAGACTTTTAAAAACAACCCCTAAAACTGCAATTTAACATGAATTTTACTCTCTAATGATACCATTGATCCATAAAGTGAAAGCAATAATCAATGTACTGTACTATAAAATAAATAAGACAGTATTGTAGATGATAAAAATTTTAAAAAAATTCCTTACCTGCACTGATGATAGTCATTGTTTGGATGGGGGGCTTTTATCCATTTCCACACTCACACAATCTATCTATCTATCAGTAGCTGAACTGGGTTCCACACAGTCACCAAAACAAATTAAACGAAAAAGCCTCAAAAACAAATACAGTGGAACCTCTCCTTACAACCATAATCCATTCCAGAGGTCCAGTCATAACTAGAAATGTACATAAGTAGAGGTGCACTTTTCCATAGAAAGTAATGGAAAAGTGAATTGATGAAAAGCACCCCCTAAAACAGCAATTTAACACAAATTTTACTGTCTAATGAGACCATAGATCCATAAAATGAAGGCAATAATCAATGCACTGTACTATAAAATAAATAAGACAGTATTGTAGATGAAAAAAATTAACTCCCCCCCCCTTTACATGCACTGAGGGTGTGTGGGCTTACCTGGCTACAAGCTGGGGCTGGGGCAAGGGACAGTAAAGAGCTGATTCACTTCGGCCAGGGTCACTTTTTTTTCTTGCCAGGCCAGGTTCTTCTCTGAACTTCCTCAGGTTAGTTCCTTGGCGGGGTTTGGGGCAAGCTCCGGGCTGCTGGCAAGGCCTCTGTTCATATCTAGAGGAAAGTTCCTAAGTTGAAGCACCTACTGAAGGTCGTAACTGGAATCGTACGTAAGTAGAGCCGTACGTAAATTGAGGTCCCACTGTACGCAAAATAAATAGCAAAAACAAAAGCGCCAAACTTAATCCGTTCTGGAAGTCCGTTTGACTTCCGAAATGTTCGAAAACCAAGGTGCAGCTTCTGATTGGGGTAGGCGCCCCAGAAACAATGGCTGACAGCCGCATCGGATGCTTGGCTTCCGAAAAACGTTCATAAACCGGAACACTTGCTTCCAGGTTTTTGGTGTTTGGGAACCAAGGGACCACTGTATATATGAGAGAATTTCTGTCAAACTAAACACCTTACAATTTAATGCAGCTGGTGCAGAATACTATCAATCCCCAAGATTTCTTTGGGTCTGAAAGGCTCTGAATGGGACTGGGAGGGTACCATTCAATAGCGTCAATAAAAGCATCAAAAGGAAAGAGAATATAGCCCCATCTGATTCCTCCATTGGCATCTTTGATCATCACCTATCACCTGTGAGTCCCACCCCACCCCTCCTAAAGACATAAAGGAACTAATCACCCAAAAGACCAGTGGTAGAGGAGCTGAAAAACCTATATACTGTTTTCAGTCTTCTGGAATTGTTAAAAGGATAAGTTAGATCTCTGGGATAAACCCTGGTAATGCTAGATGTATGGGTTTGAAAAAATGCACCCCACTGTGGCCGGGAACGGGCTCCACTTTATGAATATAATGAAATAAATTGTTTTGTTAACTTCAAAAGTAGATATCTGAATGCATTCCCCCTCCTTGCTTCCAGGCATTTGCATGTCCTGGTTTTCAGCAATCCTATTTTCCATTGATTTCCGTAAGGGTGATATTGAGCTCTAGTGGGGGGTGGGGGGGAGAGGCTGCTTTTACTTTTGAGTCTAAATATGGATTTTCGGTCCCACAAGCTTAGGAGCTCAGGTTTAAACACTTTGACCTAAATAAAAGAATTATAAAGAAAGCACACCTTTGGAAAAAAAGATTTTCTAAAGCAAAGATTAATCTTACCTTGAGAGTTTGAATACCAGCTGCATTGATCCCAAGTATTCTTAGAACATTTGAAAGTCAGCCTTCCTCTGTGTGGCTCTGAACTTTATTATGTGTCCAACTTCATCAAGTCTTTATTAAAGAGACATGGGATTTGAAAAGCAACCAAATGATTTTGGTTTCTCCTAAATTTCTCACCTTTCCAATTATAAATTTGGTTTCCCAGATTTTTGCAGCAATTTGTGATATATATATATTTAAATATATATATTTAAAATGCAACCTTATGAAAATCCAGGAATCTTTGGCTGTAAATTTTCAACAAACACATTTTGGAAAGTATTTTTGTCTCATATGCAGGTTTTTGCAAGCACTTCCCCATAATAAAATATTTGTTGTTTTTTCATGAAAAAACCGACTTTTAGCCATACTTTCCCCTAACTTGTGCATTTTTGTATGTATTGATTGGTTTGAGGATTGGAAAAAATGTGGAAAAGAACAAAGTTTGAAAAAGAGTTGTGTTTCAGTTCATGTAATGTTTCCAGAAGGGCAAGTAAGGTAGCTTCACATTAAAATGAAAATAAAATTGAATTTCTTTGCTGCCCCACCCCCAAAGTCCATCACTCTTATAGGAAGTATTTGAATACTTTTTAGCATTTCCAGCTTCTTTTGTGGTATGATGGTTCTTGTGTGACAAGCAGATAAACAGTAGCAGAAACTTCTGTCATCACAGCATCTTGATGCTGGGAACACCTTAACCTGCTGAACACCTGCAAGTCATGTAGCTGATGATGGCATAGGAAGGAACAGTCCCAGAAAAAAGCAGCAGCAGCAGCAGCAGCAGCACAATAAGCATCTTAGAAAGAGTGGCGTCAGTATTTACAACCATAATGTATCTCCAATGTGGTAAAAGAGACTACAATGGTAGATTTCCCATACTGAAACTCTAGTCTTGTAGTTCATGAGAACAGTTACAACAGGGGTCTCTAACCTTTTTGGGCCTGGGGGCATATTTGGAAATCTAAGAAACAGTTGGAGAGACCACAAAATATTTACTTCACAGATATTAAAGGTAACCCTGGACGGTTAAGTCCAGTCAAAAGCGACTATGGGGTTGCGGTGCTCATCTCGCTTTCAGGCCGAGGGAGCCGGCATTTGTCCACAGACAGCTTTCCAGGTCATGTGGCCAGCATGACTAAACCGCTTCTGGCGCAACACAACATTGTGATGGAAACCAGAGTGCATGGAAATGCCATTTACCTTCCCTTCGCAGCGGTACCTATTTATCTACTTGCACTGGTGTGCTTTCAAACTACTAGGTAGGCAGGAGCAGGGACAGAGCAACGGGAGCTCACCCTGTTGTGGGGATTCGAACCACCAACCTTTTGATCGGCACGCAGCAATTAGGACTGGCTGTTAATGCTTTGAAAGAGTTCATCCTCGAAACTGAGCCCCCAAAGACTTTATGCCACAAGTCCCAACAAATGTGGAGAGGAAAAGCTTTGGTTAAGATGAACCTTTGTGTGCCTGCAGCAAAGCAGAGCTGAAGTGATAAATGCTGTAATAATGGTCATCTACGGTAAACATCCATGTGTTACAGGCTCAAGGTTTATGAATAATGACTTCATTTTGAAATAATTAGAATCTAGTGCCATTAACAGCAGGATACGTGGATAATTATATTTTTGAATGAAATGTCTGGCACAAGGCCTTTTGTGTTCATGTGACAATTAGGTTATATGATAAATGTTATAAACTACAATATCTAATATAAATACAGAAGGAAAAAATTAACAATATCAATCATGACTGACACTATGGAAATAAGGCAATATTGACAGACATGGGTAAAGGCATATCACATAAGGTTTTCCACCACACTCTCCCCGCTTCAATAGTCAAAAATCTACATCTTTCTAACAGCATGTCTCTGTCCTTAAGTAGCCACCAATGGATGTAAGAGTGTCAAATAATTTATCTTTTGTGGTGATTAATACTCATGATATTGACCTCTATTCAATGAAGAGTGGGTCAGAAATTAGCAAGAACTGTTTTTGCAAGAACCAGAGAATAGTAAAATAAAAAAAATTCCTTCAGTAGCACCTTAAAGACCAACTAAGTTTTTATTTTGGTATGAGCTTTCGTGTGCATGCACACTTCTTCTGAAGAAGTGTGCATGCACACGAAAGCTCATACCAAAATAAAAACTTAGTTGGTCTTTAAGGTGCTACTGAAGGAATTTTTTTTATTTTACTTCGATCCAGACCAACACGGCTACCTACCTGTAACCAGAGAATAGTAGTGACTCCTTTCCCCCTCTGCCCTTGCTAAATACACAAGCAGTCGTGCCACTTTTTCAGTTGTGTGTGTGTGTTTGACAAGTCTTTACTATTGTGTTAACATCTATCCCAACCATCTTTTTATTTATCTGAACACATATTTAATAATTCTATGTCACTCAAAACAAGCAGCCTAGATCATGTTTTAAAACAACATTTCAAACTGCTGGGGCGCACACAATTATTATTTCAATGCTCACCATGGCAATCAAATCTCTGCATATAGAAACATAGTGTGTCAGTGAAATAACTAGACTGGAACCATTATGCCTTTCATCTAATTTTCAATATTCTGGGATGCTCCAGCTATGGTTTGTTTTTTTTGAAATTGGACGCTCTATGAAAAATTAACCCAATTATCTGTACTTGTAGAGTAAGCCTCAAACAGCTCAGACTGAGCTTTTTTGGAACAATAGCTGGTAATTGACAGGGCTGGGCCATACACAATAATCAGAAGCCATAGGGACAAGCCATGGCACAAATTTGCAGATGACACCAAACTGGGAGGGCTAGCAAATGTCTCGGAACACAAAACTGGAGTTCAAGGTGACCTTAACAGATTGGAGAATTGGGCCCAAACTAACAAAATGAATTCCAATAAGGTCAAATGTAAGGTTCTGCACTTAGGCAGAAATAAGCAGCTGCACAAATATAAGATGGAGGACACCTGGCTTGTCAGTAGTACATGTGAAAAGGATCTAGGGGCATTAGTGGACCACAAGCTTAACATGAATCATATTACCAACTAAGGGAATGGGTCATAGTTCAGTGGTAGAACATGTGTTTTGCAAGTGGAAGGTCCCAGGTTCAGTCTAGTCTCCAGCATCTCCTGGACGCATCTCCTGGATGCATCACGGAAGGTAATGCCTGGGTGACGGATCACTGTCCCACCCAAGGCCAGAAACTTCTTTGCCACTGTGCTCTGGACGCACCTCCTGGCCCTCTCAGTGACAGCTGGACATCGGCTACCATGCCACACATGTCGCTGCAACAGCTGCAACCAAAAAATTTGAGTCCAGGAAGAGCTGCCTTCAACTCTTCCAAGTCCTCCTGCATGTAGGTTCACAGGCTCAAGCTGGGAGCTTCCGGCAAATCATTCTTGCCCAGCTGCACCACCATCGACGCAGGCGTGCCTTCCGCAGACACCTTCGCCAGCACCGTTGAGAGAAGCTCCTCCCAACGCATTCCTCGTCTGGACACCCAGGAGATGCTCACATGGTCGGGGAATCTGAGCCTGTGTCCGAATCCAGACTCCACTGCCATCCTGCTGACCCAGTGGACAATGCTGTGCCCAACTATCCAGACGTGGCAACTTGGGTGCCTGCAACTTGGCCCAGCCCTCAAGAGCCTTGTAAGAGGGACTTATAGAAAAAGGAAATGGCAGAAGACTGAATTCTGATGCACTTCACAGCACGACTCATGAACTGCAGATGAGCCAAATACTGGAACACCTGATGTGTGGATGGCGACTCTGTACTGTCGCTAGTCAAAAGCTGTGCTCTGAAAGCTAAAAAGTCCATCCAGGCCTTCTTATAAGACCTGAATGTGGAAGGAGAAACTCACAAATCACCCAATAAATTCAAGGCCCCAAAGCTGCTGCCACAGCCAGAACCGAGAACAAAAAAGCCGCTATGCAAAGAGCCCAAAGGAAAATTAAGTGGGTGGTGGCAAGCTCCACAGACCAGGAGCACTCAGGGGGAAGAAGCCCCGAAGGGCGAAAGCCCCGATAAGGGGAAGGGAATGGAAAGGAAAGGAAGGGAATAATTAACCAAGGAGGGAAAGAAAACAACTGGAAGGGATCAAAGGGAAAGAAGGGATAACGGAAAGAAATCACCAGGATGATCCGTTTAAGGTAAATTGCTCGCTCTCTCGGTTGCACAGAGGACACACTGTTACTGTTCCGAATGCACGCACCAAAAGAGGAAGCTTTGGGTCATGTGCATGGGTATGTATGTTTGGACTGCGCCCCATTGGCCAGATTGAACCCAACATCAAAGGACCTACCAATCGGATGTTGTGGCTGACCAATCTTACCCACCCACAACAAAGGAGGTCAGTCTCCAGGTCTCACCGCAACACGTGCCCTTTTTGAGGGAGGACACGATCTAGCACAAAAGGAGCTTCTACACATTGCTTGCATTTAACCTGCAGGATTTTACCCAGTGGCCTTCAACTGCGTGTTGTTGAAATCACACAAGTTAAACGTGTCTAAGATGTGATTGTACTGTACATTTTTAAAATAAATCCTTTGGAATATATGACTACAAATCAACACTTGACTTTAAAAAAATCAGTAAAGTGATTCAGCTTGCGGGGGAACTGCACACAGATCCAGGAACTCCTGACAGGAATACAAGAGGCATTATCCAACTCACTGTGCATTTTTATGTGTTGTTTTGTCACTGTAGAATTCAATTTTATAAAGCTTTTGTGGTGTCAATGCAGCCGTATAGAACAAGAAAGATAAGCACTAGGCGCTTGTGAAATTTTTCACACAGATAAACACAGTTTTAGAATGTATATTGCATTTGATAGCATAATTTAAAATCTTCAGGGATAAAACAGTGGTAAATAGCAGTGGTATCATTACAAGAATCATTATCTTTTCTCCTGCCCATCATGTACATATCCTTTCATTTTAATTTCTCTACCCAGAGCATCTGTAGCATTTAACACTCTCCATAGCCCAATCAAGACTTCACTGCTGAAATTTCATTAGACTGCAATTCTATACATATGCTTACCTAGAAGTAAGTCTCATTTAACTCTATAGGACAGGGGTCAGCAAACCTTTTCAGCAGGGGGCCGGTCCACTGTCCTTCAGACCTTGGGGGGGGGGGCAGACTATATTTTGGAAAAAAATATGAATGAATTCCTATGTCCCACAAATAACCCAGAGATGTATTTTAAATAAAAGGACACATTCTACTCATGTAAAAACACCAGGCAGGCCCCACAAATAACCCAGAGATGCATTTTAAATAAAAGGACACATTCTACTCATGTAAAAACATGCTGATTCCCGGACCGTCCGCGGGCCGGATTTAGAAGGCGATTGGGCCGCATCCAGCCCCTGGGCCTTAGTTTGGGCACCCCTGCTATAGGACTTACTTCTGAATAGACATGTGTGGAATTATGCTGTTAATGTCCAAACATTTGATCAGCCCCTCCCAGTTTAGCTGGGGAAGGCAGGATGAATCAGTTGCTCTCTGGATACCACAGAACTCAAGGCATCATGATGTGGACTTCTATAAATAAATAAAGGAAGGAAGGAAGGAAGGAAGGAAGGAAGGAAGGAAGGAAGGAAGGAAGGAAGGAAATAAAAACAGTACAGAAATGGCAAGGAATAGTATCTACATATGGACAGCTGGCAGGTTATAAAGTTAATCAATCTAAATAATTCCTTCTGAGAAAAATGTATGTTTGTATAATATATCTATCTTTCTATCTATCATGCACAAACATATACCCTGTTTCTCCGAAAATAAGATGTAGCCATAAAATAAGCCGTAGCAGGATTTTTAAGCATTCAAGGAATATAAGCCATACCCCGAAAATAAGACATAGTGATAGGCGCAGCAGCAATGCCGGCCATGGCAGGAGGAGGAGGGAAAAAATAAAACATCCCCTGAAAATAAGCCATAGTGTTGTTGTTTTTTTGAGGAAAAATAAATATAAGACGGTGTCTTATTTTCGGAGAAACACAGTACACATGGAGCAAAAATTAAGGAAGTAATTAAAAGAACTATATATGGAAAATGTGGAAATGCAATGAGGAAAAGCGTCCTATAAAATTGCTAAAAGCAGTAGGTGATGTGGACAAAAAATAATACTGATAAATAGTATGAAACAAAACTTGGAAAAATTGTCCAAATTAAAAGTCTTCCTAGCTAAGATTAATCTTGGCCAGGTAGCTAGACAAGTGATTCATATAAAAGTGAATATATTGAAAGAAAGAAAGAAAGAAAGAAAGAAAGAAAGAAAGAAAGAAAGAAAGAAAGTTTTTTGTCTTTTCAAAATAATGTTTGTCTTTTTTTCAAAGGATAACATTTCTGCAAAAAAATTGAATGTCACATCAATGAATTCTGATATTTGTTGTTTAGTCGTTTAGTCGTGTCCGACTCTTTGTAACCCCATGGACCATAGCACACGAGGCACTCCTGTCTTCCACTGCCTCCCGCAGTTTGGGCAAACTCATGTTCGTAGCTTCAAGAACACTATCTAACCATCTCGTCCTCAGTCATCCCCTTCTCCTTGTGCCCTCCATCTTTCCTAACACCAGGGTCTTTTCCAGGGAGTCTTCTCTTCTCATGAGGTGGCCAAAGTATTGGAGCCTCAGCTTCAGGATCTGCCCTTCCAGTGAGCACTCAGGGCTGATTTCCTTCAGAATGGATAGGTTTGATCTTTTTGCAGTCCATGGGACTCTAAAGAGTCTCCTCCAGCACCATAATTCAAAAGCATCAATTCTTTGGCGATCAGCCTTCTTTATGGTCCAGCTCTCACTTCCATACATCACCACTGGGAAAACCATAGCTTTAAACTATATGGACCTTTGTTGGCAAGGTGATGTCTCCGCTTTTTAAGATGCTGTCTAGGTTTGTCATTGCTTTTCTTCCAAGAAGCAGGCGTCTTCTAATTTCATGACTGCTGTCACCATCTGCAGTGATCAAGGAGCCTATATATAAACAATATAATAATTAATATAAGCAATATCTTCTATGCAGCAAAGGCCATTAGATTAGCAGGCAGTGTGGTGGGGCAGCACCATAGAGCTGCCCTTCCTATTACACCAGCAGCAATACTACTTACCTGGATGGCGTTGGGATGGGGCAAGGTAGATAGAGTGGTGGGACTGTCAGGTTGGCTCTGCTTGACCTCAGACAGCTCCAAACTTGTCTCTCCCTTGCCCTGCCTCAAGTCTATCCAGGTAAGATGCAGTAATACCAGTGTCTGGAGGGTGTCATCACCACACTCCCCGCCCCCCTTTAATGGTGGCTAGTGGTTAGCAGCAGTATAATGCAGCAAAGTGTGGGCAAAGTGTCCATGGTGGAAAATAAAATGCACCCATTTAGATTGGTTGGCGCAGCAAAAATATATTCTTATAGCATTAAGGTATTGGATTAAATGGGGCGACGGGGGGCACGGAATCATAGCACAATGACAAAGTTCCAGCATGGAACTTCGTATTAAATATATGGAAAATGTAGTAACAACTCCAATCTAATCACAAATAGCTTCTGTAATATGTACTCCATAAAAAACTACATTTTCTCCTGACCAGGAAAGTAAGGAATTTTAACAGATGGGGGTTGTTGTTTTTTTTAAAAAAATATCCTCATTGAAACGCGATTTGTGACCTATGGAGAACTGGAAAATAAAAGAGCATAGCCAATATTTACAGTTAGCGATCTAGCAACAAAAACACGAAGAGCACGATGTGAGAAGAGAGTTGAGTGAGTCTGAATTGCTATTGGCAATTTTTGAATACATAAAAGCCTCATCAAATTCCGTAAAAATTAAAATGTTGCCTTGAGGTAAGTATTGAACAAATGGGAAAGAGATTTTAAAAGAAAACCATAAGAACATCTCAACAGAAATGCTTCTGCACAGTAGGAGCAATGATTTCATTAAACACTGCAGTAAAAGATAATGTCTTCAAAATAATGTCTCAGTGGTATTACACTCCTGAGAAAATGGTTGAAGATACATAGTAATGCTACTAGAGCATCCTGGAGGTGTAAATGAAAGGAAGGATTTTAAAATTATTTTTTGTGCATTGGATGCTATTATAAAGATATACATTTGGGTTAGTGTGTCTGGCTGTTAACTAGGAGGTTGGTTTTAGAAGCTATCCTCCGCTCTGTTGAATTACAGATTTTGCGTAGGTTTTGGTGTCCTGGTTTTTACTGTTTGAAATATGGCAACCCTATATTGACTCAGATCCTATGATAAGTTAACATGGAAGTCCCTACTTCTCACACCTCTCCCTTAAAGTCTCTTCAGAGGGGAAACATAATATGGACATGAGTTGGAATGATTTCCACACCCACACACCCCAACAGCCATCAGGCCTGAACAATCCCATATTGGTTCAATAAGGCCCCACAAAAACTTCCACTCATAGACTTTCGCTCGCCTCCTTGCACTGGCCCCACCTTTTGCCTGCACAGTTTTGAGGATGATGGTGATTATCTCGGATACATTAAAAAAGTTCAAAAGGGACAGGCAACATTTTTCTCCCCCAAAAAGGATGACATGTTTTTCTAGGGACGGGTGGCAGCCATAGAAATGGGAGCAAAGTTATATCCAGTGATTTCCCTTCCTCTGCAGTTTTCTGAGCTCTCCTAAATTAGCTCCAGAGGGTTCCCTGATCCTCTAGAACATCTGAATGACAGATGAATGGGGGACTACAGAAGAGAATTAAAAATATATATGTATATATCTCCCCTTCCATTGATGGAGGCCAATATATAACCCAGTAGAAAGAAAACAACATACATTTAATTCTTGTATTTTAATTTAACAATGGCATATAACTTAGTAATTTTTGTATCATATATGCATAAAAATTACAATGGAGTGTCTCTCTTACCCCTACTGCCCATAAATCAGAATATATGGTAATGGTGATTCCCCCCCCCCCTCATTAAGAGCATTTAAGGTCTATATTCCTTTGCTCTGTTGCTTCTTTGAACAGCTTGAAAATAATGAGGTTAAGTAAGTTAACATGGCCAAACAGAAGCAACTCTTGCTCTTTTCTGTTCATCCACAAATCTCTCTCTACTTTCCACTCCTTTTCTACCTTCATATATCTGAGGTATATTGAAAATAATTCCACAGGCCCCTTCCCCATTCAGCCCTGCCATCTGCCAGCAAATTCAAAATCTGACATGAGAAGCCAACATCTCAAAGGTGCAAATCAATTTGGTGTCAGCACTGGATTGGTTCCAATCCTTTTCCTCAGCAGAGATAGAAAAAGCATGTCATGTCAATTCAACTGCATATGTTTTTTTCATTAAAAAAAGAATCTGCTGTTGGCTTGGAACTGAACAAAAAAAAACCTTCAAAATAATCTCATTTAATATATTATTCAGAGTGGGACCAAACTTTATTTAGCAAATTATGCACAGACAGAATGTAGCAGAAGAGAGAGGGAAATTTGTTTCATTGACAGACTGATGAAAGGTGGAGACAGATGTAGACTGGAATTGAACATTATAAAGATTGGAGAGGGCTTTGCACATTAAAGTTGAAATCATGCACATAATTTTCAGGGGAAGAATTGTTATCTAAATGTGCTGTGCACCCACAAAGCACAATCTGTGGTGTGGTATCTGAAGAAGTGTGCATGCACACGAAAGCTCATACCAATGACAAACTTAGTTGGTCTCTAAGGTACTACTGCAAGGATTTTTATTATTATTATTTTGTTTCGACTATGTCAGACCAACACGGCTACCTACCTGTAACTAAATCTGTGGTGTGATACACTAGTGGTTCTTCAGAGTGTGAACCTGAAGAAGAGCAGGGCTTCAATAAAGGAGGGACTCTCTCCCAAGGAAGAGGCAGTTCAGTTTCCACTTCAACACGGCTGGCGGTCTTTCCTTTGAAGGTGACCGGGAAACTGCAACTAATCCAGAATGCGACAGCTAGACTGGTGACTGGGTGTAGCAGCTGAGACCACATAACACTGGTCCTGAAAGACCTAGATTGGCTCCCAGGACATTTCTGAGCACAATTCAAAGTGTTGGTGCTGACCTTTAAAGCACTAAACAGCCTTGGCCCAGTATACCTGAAGGAGCATCTCCACTCCCATCGTTCAGCCCTGAGGTCCAGCTGAGGTCCAGCTCTGAGGTCCAGCTCTGAGGGCCTTCTGGCGGTTCCCTTGCTGCAAGACGTGAGGTTACAGGGAACCAGGCAGAGAGCCTTTTTGGTAGTGGCGGCCACCCTGTGGAATGCCCACCCATCAGATGTCAAGGAAATAAACAACTATCCGACTTTTAGAAGACATCTGAAGGCAGCCCTGTTTAGGGAAGTTTTAATGTTTGAAGTTTTATTCTGTTTTTAAGGTTCTGTTGAAAGCCACACAGAGTGGCTGGGAAACCCAGCCAGATGGGCAGGATATAAATAATAAAATTATTATTATTATTATTATTATTATTATTATTATTATTATTATTATTTCCTTCATTTAGCATGGTGTCAGAATGGAATGTTATTGTTGTTGATCCAAAAGAAAGCCAATGAGTTCATGCTGTAAGAAGAGTGAGTGAAAACTAAAAAAGGAAAGAAATAAGAGAAGCAAAATTTTATAATCAGAGAAAATAGAGGAAGGAAAAATCACCATATAGTAAAAGAGAGCAAAAGAGAGCCAAGGAGAAATAAAAGAAATAAAAGTTGTAAAGCTATGAATCCTTTAACACAGAGGGCTCAACCTCAGAAGTTTGATTTTCAGAATCTAAGCGGTTGGCCCAGCTGGATTAAGAGATTTGAGAGATATAGGATGGCTTCTGGGTTCATGCAGAAACCAGGAGAACATCAAGTGAATGCTCACATTTTTGCAATGGGAGACACTGTGGGTGACATTTTATGTAGCCTATTCCTCAGAGCAGAAGACCAGAAAAGTTACAAGACTGTGAGAGAAGCTTTTGATAACCATTTCATACAAAATAAAAATGTTATGAAAGAGCAATGTTTAACCTGAGGTACCAGGAGCAGGAAGAAACTCTTCAAGCTTTTATTATGATTGTATGCACCCACCCTGGCCAGACACGGTAATTATGGAGCAATTCAAGAGGACATATAAGGGACAGGATTGTTGTGGGAATAAAGGTGAAAAATGGTCAGCTCAACTTCAGCTGGATCCTGATCTCACAGTAGCCATTGCAATAGCAAATGTGAGAATGCATGAAACTGTGACCAAACCATAACTGCCCCACAAGCACAAATGATAATGTGGATGTTGTAATAATAATAATAATAATAATCAAGAATAAGGCTGTAAAAAAGGGAGTCTGATCCAAAGCACAGCCTAAATCCTAACCACAATAAGAGCATGTGGGACCTAGATCAGAATGTGTCAGATAGTGTGTGCAGAAGATGTGGCAGGAAATCTACTCAGAATTGTCAGCAACGTGCTGCAAAGGAAGTAGAATGTTGGTGATGCCACAGAATAGGGCATTTTGCAGCAGTATGTAGAGTGTCTGCAACTATAGAAGCGATGCAAGGATAAAAACTGACGGGCAGTGATGAAGACCCTGGAGAAGCTCTGGGCAGGAGTCAGCTAATGAGTTCCTTCAGCAGAAGTCCTGCACAAGGGCTTCTGCTTGAGCAATGGGTCTCTTCCACTGCACCCCCCAAAATAGGGGGAGGGTTGGGAGCCCCTTTCCCTGAAACAGTGCATGCAACCGGGGGTGGGTGGGGGGCGGGGAGAAGAAGTTTGCAGACCAGTATGATTTTGAGCACTACACCAGCAGTCCACATTATTCTCAAAAGAATGGATGAGTTGAAAGGGCTTGGCAGACCATTGAAAATTTTTTGAAAAGGGCAGAGGATCCTTACCTGGCACTCCTAGCATAACTCCTCTGGCTTTGGGACACTTTCCAGCATAACTACTTATGGGATGTTGACTGCAAGAGTACTTCAACAGAGAGAACCTGTGAGCCGCACAGTGAATTACATTTTCATGTCATAAATTAAAGTGCTATAAATATATTTAATATTATTTCAAATGCACAATTAATATATATAATTAAATATATAGTGAAACACACAATTAATAAATTAACTAATTAATTAATTAATTAAATACACAGGTGCACCTGCTTTCATTCTGAATGCATGACACCTAAAATATTTTTAAGGCTTTCATGTGTTTTTAATTCAGTGTTGCTGAGGGCTGCCAAAAACATTTGTGTGGTAGACCACCCTGGTTTAGATGGTGATGATGATGATAGCAATTCTATACAGTAATTTGAACACTTGAAAAATGCAATTTCCCTACAACAATAATGCCTGCTTTAGAGAGAACATCTAGATTCTTGACAAAAAAATTGGAAACAACTACACTCCAGTTATTCAATTTTTTCATTTTATAAAAAGGTCCTAAGAGGGTAGATTATTTTCAATGTATACTTCTTCTTTTTAAAATCTGTTATCTCTGGAAGCCTCACAATCAATCAATATTTATTGCGGTGAAAGACCAGACAACAAAGTTAACAACAACAACAAAATATGCCACAACCGCATGAAGAATAATTACATTCCTTCAAACCCATTCATGAATTGCAGCATTAGGGTTGTCATTTTTTCAAAAAGTACAAACCAGGACACCCCAAAGTTGCTGAGCTCTTTTTAAGAAGCCCCCTAAGACTTCCCTAAGATCCAGGCCTTTTGGAAAATTTCCCCCTGGACGTCAATTCCGCCTTTGAAATCCCGGTAATGTTTGGGAAAATCCAGACGTATGGCAGCCCTACACAGATTTGCTACCCGTGGTTTGAGTTCATTATCAGGGTCTGAGTCGGTCAATTTCCTCTTCCTCTGTTTCTTCATATTTCTTTTCCTCCTTTGGTTTCTTTCCAATATTTCCATGGCCTGTCTATGCTTTTGAAGTTGTCTGTGTCAGTTTACTCACTTGGACCTGTATTTACTTGTGTGCACCACTTCCAGTAGGCTGTTGCATTCAGTCAGAAGTTAAGCAGTTCTGACTGAGATTGTGCAGTGGTACCTCAGGTTACAGACGCTTCAGGTTACAGACTCCGCAAACCCAGAAATAGTACCACGGACTTCAGGATGAGAACAGAAATCGCGTGGTGGCAGCGGGAGGCCCCATTAGCTAAAGTGGGACCCTGTTTCGCCTAAAATAAGACAAACCCATAAAATAAGCCGTAGCCGGATTTCTAAGCATTTGCATAATATAAGCCATACCCTGAAAATTAGAGTTACAGGTAGGTAGCCGTGTTGGTCTGAGTCGAAGCAAAATAAAAAAATTCCTTCAGTAGCACCTTAAAGACCAACTAAGTTTATATTTTGGTATGAGCTTTCGTGTGCATGCACACTTCTTATATGCACATGTATCTGAAGAAGTGTGCATGCACACGAAAGCTCATACCAAAATATAAACTTAGTTGGTCTTTAAGGTGCTACTGAAGGAATTTTTTTATTTTGCTCCTGAAAATTAGACATAGTGATAGGCACAGTTCTGGAGGGTGCCAAGGAAGAGGCTAGGCTGGACATCTAATAAAAACATAAGGCATCCCCTGAAAATAAGCCACCGTGCGTTTTTTTGAGGAAAAATAAATATAAGACAGTGTCTTATTTTCAGAGAAACACAGTACCTCAGGTTAAGAACGGACCTCCAGAATGAATTAAGTTATTAACCCGAAGTACCACTGTATGTGTTTAATGTAGTTTTCTTTTCTAAGTGGTCCAAAACAGGGCTACTTCTTCGCTTACGGAAGAGTGAAGGGTTAGGGTGAAATAAACCACCTGCTTGGGGAGAGTACATGGAAATATTGTTGCACATCAGACCTAACAAGCAAAGCAGTCTGCATACGAGGACAGTTTGTATTGCAAATGTGCTTGGTGTCTGTGTGTTTTATTTTCTTTATCTGACCTTGCTCACTCAAAAGATGCACTTGCTACAGAATGCCAGTCACTAATGAGGCCTAAAGTAATTGAGCCTGATTGAACTGGCAAGATGGTGCCTAATTATCATGATAAATGGAATTGGCTGATCAGCTATGAAGGGCGAATGGCATGGAGGACATTAAACAAGGTCATGCAGTCAAGGAGAGCCACTTCTTTCACAACTTTTTTGGCCTGCCACTTGTGGGTGTGAGCTGCTCTTTTGGCTATATCACCCCTTCAAGATTAGGACACATAGCTGTCAACTTTCGGATTTAAAAATAAGGGATCAGCAGCCTCACCTGTCCCAGGAACAGTCTACGGCAGGCATAGGCAACCTTGGCTCTCCAGATGTTTTGGAACTACAACTCCCATGATCCCTGACCACTGGCCCTGTTAGCTAGGGATCATGGGAGTTGTAGTTCCAAAACATCTGGAGAGCCAAGGTTGCCTATGCCTGGTCTACGGTATATCTAACAATCCAGGATAGCAGTGGGAAACGGCATTGGAATAAGGGAATTTCCAGCAAAAAAAGGGACGGTTGACAGCTATGTTAGGACAGAAGCCATCTGTGGACATAGTCATGCGGGACCGAAACACCAGCAAAACGTGCACCTTGGACCCCAAGATGCTCAGTGATGGGGATATTGCACAGCCCACTTTAAGACGATGGAGTCTATCGCCATGCAAGAGAGGATTTGTTGGGGTCAGGCTGGTCTCGGGGCAAGAATGCAACAATAAAATGCAACAATAAAACCATAAAATATGTCAATAGAATATGTCATTCTGGCAGGCTTCATTCTACATCTTGTTGTTCTAATGAAAGTTTGCTTTGCCTTGATTAGTTCCTCTCTCAGGATATTTAGGTAATATACGCAAGCAAAATACCAGGATTTCCCCACTGCTTGTTAACTTCTGTTTCAGAAAATCTTCATGTTTGACTAATTCTGCCATAATATTTTATTAGAGGTATGTCTTCCTATGAATGAAGCCAAAAGTCTTTCTGAAAGGATATACCACAAATTACTGGATTACAATCCTGATTACAAAAACTGTTTTAGTTTGTGGATAACTGCACAAAATATTGCCAGCAGATGCCTGTTGCTTTCTGTTAATGAATGTGCACAGGATCCGATGCTAAAAGCAATTCCATATTGCTCAAATGCACTGTTTCTGAGGTGTCAAGACACATCTAAATCTGAATAAAAAGAGTAGGAGCATTAAAAAATAGAACAGCAGCGATGTTCCTTTTCTATTCTTGTGAGGATTTCCCTCAGACTTGTCATGTGAGGTTTGGCCCAGAGAGAAAAAACTTAATACTTCACAAATATTGAAAGAGATTAGGAGGAGGGCCTGAAGAATTAAGTCTCTGGTTAATATAATAGCAAACAATCTCCATCAAAGCATTTTGCTTGCTACGTACACCTGAGGAACTATTAGAAAGCCAATGCCATCACATCGGTGGCTGTAGGGGGCTGCTTTAGATGGTGTTTATTGAAGTCGGAGTTCAAAAATTGTAAGCTTTAATGAATCTCGCTGGGTAGATTTATCTGCTAATTGCAGATCATATTTAGGAGAACAAGTCATTAAAATTGATTTGTAGATGCATTCAGGCTTATTTGAAAGTCAGCACAATGTTTGGATTGTACTTTTAAAGTCAGATTCTGTCCCTTTTATTTTCTTTAGGTAGAAGCAGAAAGGCAAAATCTACTTAGGTTTTTCTAATGACTCCTTGCTTTCCATGCCGTTCCCCTTTCATTAAATATTGAAAAGATTTACACCAAGCCCTGAAACAAAAACAAAGAAACTCTTTCATTATACACACACACACACACACACAACACACACACACACACACACACACACACACACATATACACTATTGCACACTCAGGTTCTTATTAATATCCCCAAATCATTATATTTATTTAGCTGTGGAATTATAAATATTTTATTTCATAAGGCCTCTAGTATTCTTGGTATAAACACAAGGAGCTATAAGAACTCCTAATTAGCCAAAAAGCCTTTTTTTAATGAATATTTCTGTCAGGAAGTTAAATGCTAAGCTATTGAAGAAACACACAAATAAATGTACATCAAAAAGAAGCCATGCCATTGAATGATATTTGCACAAATTAACTACCGGTATATATAAAAATAATATTAGTTGCTGCTTGTCACACTTCTATATGTCTATATAGTCCTTGTAGTTTTGGCCTTACTGGGAGCAGTGAGTTCCAAGCAAGGCTAAACTCATGTTACTCTGCCTAAGTGGTTTATAGATTGGCTTTCTGCCACTGATAAAATGTGCCCTGAATGTGTTGAAACTAGGGGTGTGCACTGCTCATAAGATTTAACTTGTACCTGCATCTGCTTTGAGAAGCAGCCCGATCTGTTTTGGAGCCATCCTGTGTCAGAAAGACACAGCTGAATTGGAAACTCGTTATTTGGGACCAAATTGGATCTGCTAAAAATGAAGGTTGGTTCTCGCTCCCCAATAATGGGATATCTAAAAATGGCTCTAATGATGTTTTCCCCCTTTTCAAGGAACTAGATGAAATTTGTAGGAGCCCATCCAGAGAGGATAAAGCCTGCCAAATTGTAGGAGGATGGAGGAACCTTGCAATGTTGACTTTTAAAAAAATAAATAAAGGGAAAGTTAATAACTTGCTCGTTTTCTGCCAGAATTGGATATAATTTGCAGGCATGGCCATTCTGAGTGACTGAAGCTTGCCAAACTTCAAAATGATATCTGTAGTGGCTCTCCCACAAGGGAGACGTTGCCATTTTATGGGGGGTTCAGTAAGACTCATGGGGGTTGGGGTGGTGATGAGGGAAAGTGCATGGCTCCTCAGCAGAAGCTGGAGTAGTGGAAAGGTCATTGATGGTGGATGGGCTTGGACTACTGCAATGCGCTCTACATGGGGCTACCATTGAAGGTGATCCAGAAACTACAACTAATCCAGAATGTGGCAGCAAGACTGGTGACTGGGAGTGGACTCTGAGACCACATAACACTGGTCCTGAAAGACCTACATTGGCTCCCAGTACATTTCCGAGCACAATTCAAAGTGTTGGTGCTGACCTTTAAAGCCCTAAATGGCCTCGGTCCAGTATACCTGAAGGAGCGTCTCCACCCCCATCGTTAGGACTTCTGCAGTAGACAGACAGTTTTTTAAAGAAAGGGCTTTTTATATTGCTGTGCTGTTTTTATTGGGTTTTACAGGTTTGTTATGATATCATTCTAATTCCATTATAATCCAAGGGCCTTCTGGTGGTTCCCTTCCTGCAAGAAGTGAGGTTACAGGGAAACAGGCAGAGGGCCTTCTCGGTGGTGGCGCCGACCCTGTGGAACGTCCTCCCATCAGATGTCAAAGAAATACAGTAAACAACTACCTGACTTTTAGAAACATCTGAAGGCAGCCCTGTTTTTAATGTTTGATGTTTTATCGTGTTTTTAATACTCTATTGGGAGCCGCCCAGAGTGGCTGGGGAAACCCAGTCAGATGGGTGGGGCAATAATAATAATAATAATAATAATAATAATAATAATAATAATAATATGGGCTTCTCCTGCTGTAGTTGAGTACTAAACTTTTCTGTCAAAAGTAAAGGTCCCATTCCCTCTCCATCCCTCCCCTCTCAAACTCGGGGTTTTTTCCTACCAGTAGTCAGCTTGATTTCATTTCTCAGCAAGTAAGCAAGAAAAAAACAGTTGTGTGTTTTTGAGGCTGGTAAGTCCACAGAGCCACTCAAACATTTATGGAGCCCTGGATCAAACCTGAGATGTCTTGTTAACAGTGCAATCAGACTCCCACAAACATCCCAATTCACTTTTCAATTTGGGGTAGAACCCCTTCTTCTGACCACATGTCTGTGAGCCATACACATATATTGAGGAATACACACGAAGCTTTTCTACACAAGGAGTGGATGCTGATTGGCATAGATTCATCCCGAGGTAGAGGAGCTATATCTGAGTACACTTCTATACACATAACACTCATCTTCACATTCATCAGACACATTGCTAGCATGGCTAGTGCATGTGTCAGTGGCAGCGATGCGTCAGGGGTTGTGATCTCACTGCCCCCCTTTATACAGTATGTGAGGACTGTGGTAGGGTTAACAGATGTGAAATAGAACAGAGATCCTGCACTGTTAGTTAGTTGCATGGAAGAGGGGATTTCAGCAGGTGTGGCTCGACACACAACACCAGTGGCAAATAATGAATTTGTCCCATCAAGGTAGCTGGGAATAAGTTAAACGAAGCAGGTAAACAAGCAACTCCAAAAACTCCCTTAAAATTAATGGAGGTGCATAACAGTGCCAGGCTTTGAATGGGTGAGCTGAGTGCTGGTTCTGGGCACTGAGCTGCATGGGGTTCTGAGCTGAGCTTGGTGTTTGTTGAAGGTACTGTTTGCAGTGAGGGTGAAGTTATTTGAGGTAGCTCAGCGTCCTTTACCTAGAAATTGCTGGGAAAGCCTGGGAGCAGTAGAGCCTGTTACACAGCTAGGTTTAGAAATCCTGCACAAGCTACAGAACTTGGTAGCAGAACTGACTGGTGTGTGTGTGTGTGTGTGTGTGTGTGTGTGTGTGAGAGAGAGAGAGAGAGAGAGAGAGAGAGAGAGAGAGAGAGAGAGAGAGAGAGAGAGAGAGAGAGAGAAACACACATCTTGCCCGCAGCAGTATTTATCATAAGCATCTCTCTTTAGGGCATGGGTAGCTAACCTGCTGCCCTCCAGATGTTGCTGATCTATAACTTCTCTTGGCCCCAGCCAGCATAGCCAATGGTCAGGGATGGTGGAAGTTGTAGATTAACGACAACTGGAGGGCAGCATATTAGCCATCCCTTCCTTGCCATAGTACCACTATATTCATTATTTTCCAATAAATATATTCATTGCCAATAATCAGATACCAAGCAAACCAAGTAATCATTCCCAGTGGTTACAGTGCCACCATTTAAAGCAACATTCAATGCGGCTTCTTTTATGATACAGGCACTATATATGGAGAGTCTATGTCATGATGACTTTTTGACTTAAGCCCCCTTTCTTAGTGAAAACAGAAAAAATTATAATAGAATTTATTAGACCAGCTAAAATAGCTCATTCAATTATGCCTGTGGAAATGTCAATATTGGCACTTGCAATAAGCTTGCGTGTAGCTCATATGTATACTTGGGTAATGCCATTATGTATATGAGATTATTTCTTATACTAAAAAAAAAATCTGAAAGGTTAAAGACAATAATACTAAAAAAAATGGGATGATAAAAGGTCTTCAACACCTCAGATAGAAATTTAGATTTATGAAGTATAATGGTATTACAGAACAAGATTTGAGCTTTGATTAAAAGAATGTTATGAAAAGGAGATGACGAGTATATCTCATTAATGTGTCATTGTATGAAAGGTTCTTCTTCAGAGGCAGAATTTTTCTGATAGAATATTGTATTTGATAGGAAGGAATTAATGCCCCTGTCTTTCATAAGTGAGATACTCTATCATCACCATTCACAGAAAATTACTAAAACATAAATGTAGAGTAGATGAAATATAAATGGGTTATTATGGTGCTCTGGAAGCAATTTCACCAATGAATCGCAAATTCAGATTGCAAAGTAGATAGAAGGCAGTAGAGTACTGGCTATAGAGTTTGACATGGTGTTGGAACGCAATTCCTCTGTGTAGTTTTCCATAAGCTCACATTAATTTTCCTATCATGGACTTCTGAACTTTACTTTGAAATTTAGTTTCTCCACTAGAGAAACGAGGACAAATCACTTATGGTAGCACTTTCAAATATCTTCTGGGTTAAAATATCTAAGTAATTTACTCCAGTGTGGTAGCAAAGTAGCTATCCTCCAAGAAGCAATTTCCCCAAAATGAGAGGGTTAGTTAACATGGAAGGGAGCTCTCAGCACAAATGATGGTTTGAGCCCTACTTTCCATCTCACTGTCTACTGCAGCCTGATGCAATAGCAGCTTAAATAATTATAGCCAAGGAGAGTCCTCACCCACCTGTTACCCACCTCTGTTCCTTCCCCAAAATTTTGCTTGAGAAAAAGAGAACAGAATGTGTGATTGAGACAGCGGCAACCCCAAAACTGAGCTGGGCTCAGTTCAAAGGGGATGACCCTAACTTAAATGGACTTAGCCTGGCCTGTTGAGAGGAATATGGGCAGGGCCATGGTTCAGTGGTAGAACATTCATTGGAGAAGTCACTTCAGCACTGCTAACACACCAAAAACAATGCAGGAGGCAACTGTTACAAGTTACCAGTCTCTACAGCCACTGCAGGCTCTGTGATTCTCTAGTGGTTTGACTTAACCCCTGAGTTATACTCCATTGTCTCTTGAGACAGACAGATGTCAACAACTAAATAGTGTGAGAGCTGGCTCTATCATGAGCCAGAGTGAGGTAGGGCACCTCAAGCAGTAGATACGGTGAGTGGTGGCAGAATTCCCCTCTACTGGAGGAAACAGCTGTGGGCGCCACAAAGCATGCTCTGCTCCTCTTAAACTCAGGTGCTGTGGAAGAAACTAACCCATTGCCAGTGCAGAAGTATAATTGGTGTCTGTTATGCAAAATGGAGGGTGCTATACTGCCTTTTGCCTCAGGCAACCCTCAATAATGTTGCATTCATGTTTGAGTTAACTACAGGTTTATGAGTTAGCGAGACAGAAAAAGAAAGAGGCAGTCATAGAGTTGGCCTGAACACTAGCTGTTTCTTTACATGATTTTTTTTTTGTTTACCTCTGAAGTCATAGAAATAGCCTGAAGACTTGACTTTTGAACTATGCTAATCGTACTGACAAATCTGAGGTCTTCAAATTACTAAAGAATTAGCTTTTTCATCGTGCCTGAGAGTCCATAGGATACACATGGTGTGTGTGTGTGTGTGTGTGTGTGTGTGTGTGTGTGTCTATCTATTTATTTCCCAGAAAAAAATAGCAAGTCTCATGATCTGCTCAACCTGTCTCTACTATATATGGTCTTTATTGTTTGTGTTTGGAGGAATTGGAGCAAATATTCTGTGAATTGCTGAGGTTCAGTTCTTTCAGACATATAAAATATCACCCAAAAGGACAGCAGCTGCATTTCACCTATCAAAAAGTCTCTTTTCAAACTCATTTCCTCCTGTAGTTCTTGTGGGTGATGGAATTTTATTTTACAGCTGTGAGAGAAATACAGGTCATTAGCTCTTTTCATGAGGGATGTGAGGTGTTTCTCTCCCTCAGAAGTACTACCACCTCATCAGCTGAGACCAGTTTGGAACAAGCTGCTCTTCTTGATGTGCCTTAAAGTGGAATTCAAGCAGATCAAAGTGGGGGAGGGGGGGAGAAAGGGAACAGAAGGGAAATCAATGTTCCCACCCACTGAACATCTGATTCTGGCAAGATTTCCAGGAGAAATATGACTGTGGCTAAAATGCAATCATAGTGAAATTGATTTGTTGTGACTGACCTCACTGTATGTAGACCAATATGCTGAGAATTACTTTAAAGGAGCTGTGTTGCTATAAAACAGATTGCTGGTCTCAAGGAATACAGAGGTGTTTCCCCTGCTTCTCCCAAGCCACCCTCCCTCCTTTGTTGTGTATTGCAGAACCCCGGCGACCGTTTGCTTCAAATTGTAGATTATAGATAGGACAGCACTTGTATTTCAAACACCCAGTTTCTTCATTCCAATTCTATACGTTTGTTCTTTTGCTCTTCGATACCACTGAGCAAGGGAGGTTTTCACACACTTGTGACTCATGGTTAGTTGCCTGGTTTGGTTTGGTTTGGTTTTTCTGGGGAGAATGAAATAATCCTGGTAGCAGAGGACAATGGGATGCATTTGGTGGTTTGGTGATGCTTCTTTTTCATCTTTTAATTTGGGAGTTCTTTCTTCTTCCACAGAGTTGTGATTTTTCTGTTTAGATTGATGGTTGATGTATTTTATTGCGTTTCTGTTGCATCTTTTTTATTGTAGTAATTTTATCTTAATAAAATTTGGATGCAATATGCTATCTTAATAATAATAATAATAATAATAATAATAATAATAATAATAATAATAATAATACCAATTTCTTATCCAAAGTAGGTATAACACTTCTACCTTCTAAGGGCCACTGTGACATGAAAGCAAACCAGCATGAAGTGAGGTCAAAGAGGACACTGAAAGAGTGGACAAGACAGAAGGATGGCATAGCAGAATGAAGGTTCCTTTTGTCTCCGTGTGATACAGAGAATGTAGTTCATACAAACCTATGGATTGTGGGTTGATAACATGCTAGTTGCTAATATATGACAGGTAACAGCCGTGATTCCGAAACCCACACAATTATTTCATTTCTGGCTCTGGCCCATGAAGCTATTTCTGCCACTGTCACAAGAAGAGCTGGGTTTACATGCACAGGACCTTGTCACTGGAAATGAAATCGCATCGAGTACCTCTGTATGTTGTTGCAATACATAATGTATTCCGGCTTTGCAGAATCTGAATAGCTTTACTGCAGAATTCTTTATCGCCTGCTAATAATACCCAAGGAAATGGCCTATTTCTTTCAGTGTAGAGGGATGTACATAGAATAATAAGTAGGACGGCATAACAATAGCAACAAAGAGTTACCTTTTACTAAATTATATTCTGGCTGATCCTGTCTATTTCTCTCTCTCTCTCTCTCTCTCTCTCTCTCTCTCTCTCTCTCTCTCCTTTTCAAATATATACTTGCAGTTGTAAGAAGAGGACGACAGTGGGAGAAAGCCTGGGCTCCAAACACTTTAATAAAGTGTTACATCATGTGACAGAGCACATGGGCAATTGGGGAAGATGAGACTCTCATCCTCAGCAAAGTGACATTGAGAGCTTTCAGAGATGCTTGCTGTGTTCACGCTAGAGAAGAGCCATTGATGTGTGCAACAATCTGCAGCCTTGAACCTGTGTCTCCCCTCCCCTGCAGTTCTCAGTATAACAGCGGGGAAGCTGGGAGATGAGCAGCACAGAGAACTCAAGATGCACTTTAAAAAAAACCACAAAAAAATCTGGGCATTGGGGATGGGTAGGCGAGAGTTTTATATATTAGGGACTTCTGCTTCCTCTCCCCTTTCAAAAGGAAAGAAGTGGGGGGGGGGGAGAGAATCCTACTGCTCCTGTTCTGATCTACCACCACTGAGTATCGGCAGTGGGCCAGTCCTCATGCATAATTCATGCAATCAAAAGTTTGCAACTGTGCAAAATTGTGTACCCCACATCCTGTGCCTCCAAATCGGCTTCCCATAAACCGTAAGAAGTTACAGCGGCGCAGCTCACTCAGCGACCGTAAACTGAAGCACTAATGAAGCTGCCTCAACTGCACCACAGAGAGTTGTTTAATCAGACTCTGTTTTTAATTTTGGTCGTCTGACAGGTGGCCCGAAAATGTTGTGGGAGGAGAAAAAAAATGGCCACATCATTACACAGCTGAGTAAGAGAAGTAGACAAAGAGATTTTAGCTGAGGTGCTCTAAGGATTGAAATGAAATGTTGGGTTTTCTTTCCTTTTGTTTTAAGTGTAATACATGAGGAGCTCACACAAAGAGCTGAAAAGTCAAATACCAGATACATACGCTATTGAAATGAATGCCTCGAGTATAATGACTTTTGATTTCAATATATTTATCACCAGCACTTTGACAATTTTATTGAAAAACATTCTTTATATTTCCTTTCATGCCCTTTGCATCTTTCCTTTTGTGTTTGATTTTGAATGAGCTTTCTGATTTTGGATAGGGATGAATGTACTGTAATGAGGGTGTCATGCCTACCTACACAGCATACATATCAGTCAATTTATTGAACTGACCAGCAGACCTCACAGTAAGATGTATACATCCATTAAAAAGCAAAACTGAGATCCAAGTTCAAATAACTGTTGGGAAGCGTCTATTTCCTCCTCTCTTAAAACTGGAAGACACATTCTCATGTAAATATTCTGGCTTGGATTGTCAGTTTGCTCCCACAGGCTTCAGAAGGAAGGGAGGAACCAGCAAAAATTTCCTCACCCTTTCCACTGGCAAGAGTTCTGTTCATAGGGTGCATCTGCTGGTGGAAAAGGTGAAGGCAGGTTTTATCAGATCTCCTTTGCACCCTCCAAAAATCTGGTCTGGAGAGTTGGGAGAGTATTCGGACCAGTATGTGTGTAGAGAAGAGGCTAGATGCATGGGGAGAGGGGAATTGGTTGAAATTCCCTTCCTCTCCTCTTACAATGCGGATGACACCCAACTCCATCTCTCTTTTAAATCAGAACCAGTGAAGGCAGTGAATGTCCTGTGTGAGTGCCTGGAGGCGGTTGGAGGATGGATGGCGGCTAACAGATTGAGGTTGAATCCTTAAAAGACAGAAGTACTGTTTTGGGGGGAACGGGGGCGGGCTGGTGTGGGGGACTCCGTGGTCCTGAATGGGGTAACTGTGCCCTTGAAGGACCAGGTGCGCAGCCTGGGAGTCATTTTGGACTCACAGCTGTCCATGGAGGCACAGGTTAATTCTGTGTCCAGGGCAGCTGTCTACCAGCTCCATCTGGTACGCAGGCTGAGACCCTACCTGCCCGCAGACTGTCTCATGAGAGTGGTGCATGCTCTAGTTATCTCCCGCTTGGAATACTGCAATGCACTCTACGTGGGGCTACCTTTGAAGGTGACCCATAAACTGCAATTAATCCAGAATGCCGCAGCTAGACTGGTGACTGGGAGTGGCCGCCGAGACCACATAACACCGGTCCTAAGAGACCTACATTGGCTCCCAACGGCCTCGGTCCGATATACCTGAAGGAGCGACTCCACCCCCATTGTTCAGCAAAGCTACATGGAACCAGGCAGAGGGCCTTCTCAGAAGTGGTGCCGCCCTGTGGAACGCCCTCCCATCGGAGGTCAAGGAGATAAGCAACTACCTGACATTTAGAAAACACACTGTTTAGGGAAGTTTTTAATCTGTGATATTTTAATGTATTTTGGTATTTTTTGGAAGCCACCCAGAGTGGCGGGGGAAACCCAGCCAGATGGGCAGGGTATAAATTGTTGAATGATTGTGTAAAAGTGTCATTATTGTTTCACTGTACCTTTTAGAGTCAGGAAAGATTTAGTGACTGAGGCTCTTCAGCTGTGGAGCAGCTCGACAGGTGTTGCTGTGAAGCTGATGATGCAGGGTATATCAGGGGTGTTGTGTGTTGCCTCTGTGCTGGGCAATTTCCCAGTGTGCTCTTGGTGGGTGGTTTGGTTGTGTGGGTGTTTTGTGTAAGCCTAATTTAATTTTGTTATTTTTACTTTCTCCATTAAACCAAGCATTTGTTTAACTCTTGGTATGACTCTATGTGTAAGTCCCTCAGCCAGCTCCTGCTGATGCAACTCAATTGCTCCTAACCCTAACCCTGACCCTCTAAAACCCTAACCCTGACCCTCTAAAACCCTAACCCTGACCCTCTAAAACCCTAACCCTGACCCTCTAAAACTCTAACCCTGACCCTCTAAAACCCTAACCCTGACCCTCTAAAACCCTAACCCTGACCCTCTAAAACCCTAACCCTGACCCTCTGAAACCCTAACCCTCTGAAACCCTCTGAAACCCTAAAACCCTCTGAAACCCTAAAACCCTCTGAAACCCTAACTCCCTAACACCCCAAAACCCTAACCCCGGGCAGTAGTATTTTTGCAAATGCTCTCTTAATGCTTTTAAAAGCATTCTTTAGTGTGCATTGTTCAACTTCTTTTCATTTCCTCTTAGGATCTAATAATTTTACCTATTGTAGTAAGAATCAAATGGGGAGAGGAGGCTTGCTTGCTTGCCTCACCCTCACATCCCTGTCATTCACAAATTGAATTGGGAGGGAAGGTTTGAATAGGGAAGCCTGCACTATGAGCATACATCTTTGCAGGGTCAGTGTGAGATGTACAGTGGTACCTTGGTTTAAGAACACTCAGTTTATGAACAACTTGGATTAAGAATGCTGCAAACCCGGAAGTAAGTGTTTTGGTTTGTGAACTTTGCCTCGGAAGCAGAACATGATCCACTTCCTGTTGAGTCTGTTCTATTTGTAAATTGAGTCCCCCGCTGCTATGGGAAAGCACGCCTTGGTTTAAGAATGCTTTGCTTTAAGAAAGGTCTTCCAGAATGGATTAAGTTCATAAACCAAGGTAAGGTACCACTGTATTGGCAGGAGCAGGGCTAGTCCTCTTTCAATCCCATGACAACAGTTGTGTGAGGTACATACAAAAAGCTCTTATTCCTGGTGACAGTGTCCAGTTCCTACTGTATGTCTCCAATTCTTAAGAATATTAGAAGAGCCCTACTCTCACAGACCAAATTTGTACATACCTGGAGTCCTAAAGTCCTGTTTTGGCAATTTCTAGGCAAGCTGTCTCCAGAAGAAACACGAACAGTTCCTTATAACACAATTGTTCATTTGACTCATCTATAATCCCTAGCAATCCCTTATTTATTTAAAGATAGCTGTCCAAAGCTCATGTGCTGCGTCACTTTGCCTCCAAATGTGAAAGAAAGTTGCTGCTGCTACAGCATATTGTCACCAACACTTAGTGTCAGACGTTCAAGATAATTCTACAGGACAAGGTACCACCTATGTAAGATCTTCATTGAGTTCTTCTCCCTTATGTGTGAAGAAACTGAGACCAAGGTGTTGTTGTTTTTTTATTCCAGAGAGCAGTCCATTGATTTGGTATTTCATTGGTATTTCAGCTTCTAGATCATTTTCTCAATGAATTTTTGCATGGTATAGATCACCAAAATTCATGTGAATGTTAAAGGCTTGGGAGCCTTTTAAAGGAGTAGAAGTTGGCAACAGTATCAGCATACATAGATATGTTGGAAATAAAGAATCAATTAGCTATGAACAGCTTGGAAATTAGAAGATTATTGTTTATAGAGGGATCAAATGCACACGAAAGAACAGGCAAACTGTACATCACCCATCTCCTACTACCCTTCTGAGAAATACCCCACCCCATCCTCCCACTATATATAAGGGATGATTTCTGCTTCAGTGTATCTGAAGAAGTTTGCATGCACACGAAAGCTTATACCAGAATAAACTTAGTTGGTCTATAAGGTGCTACTGAACATTTTATTATTATTATTTTGACTGCGTCAGACCAACCCGGTTACCTACCTGTACATACCTGGTTAGATTGCTTTATAAAAAGTTCAGAGGCCAGTCTTTCTTCTCCCCACCCTGATTCTCCTGCACACTTCATTTTCTAATTACAGGTAGGTAGCCGTGTTGGTCTGAGTCGAAGCAAAATAAAAAAAATCCTTCAGTAGCACCTTAAAGACAGTGTATCTGAAGAAGTGTGCATGCACACGAAAGCTCATACCAAAATATAAACTTAGTTGGTCTTTAAGGTGCTACTGAAGGAATTTTTTTATTTTGCTTCATTTTCTAATGTTTGCTGTGGTAATACTTTTTGTATATCAAAATAATGTCTCTTGCCAGAGTAAGTCCAGAAATGAAAAACAAGGCAATTGTAAAATTTATGGGAAACTTGAGGGTGGGAAAAGTTCATGAAAATATACAAGGAATATTTTAGCAAAAAAGGAAGAGAGAACCATCAAGGCAATTACTCATAATCCTGTGAAAACTAATTATGTATAAACACAACAGTATCTCAAATTATGTCTAGCAGGAATGAATATTTCTCACTACGAACACAGCTTGAACTTCCACAGCAGTGTTTAATTTTATACCTGAGGCATATCCTCTGATCCTTCTTCCAGATTAATCCTTCTTACCTAAGTTTCATGATTAATTGGTTTTGTCTTACAAAAAAGCACATGCTAAGTGTTGTGTTCGTGCTCTAAGAGATATATCCTCATGCTATGTTTAACCATAGATTCTGGGTGTTGTTTCAGGCCATTACTTTGCTATAAACATGCTTAACTTCATAAAAACTGACTTGCTTGCAAAACTTATAGAAATCTTGGGATTCATTTATACTGCAAGCACCCAGGGACAGCAGCTGTGTATTCCTTCCAACCACAGTATGCTTGGTATTTACTGAGATGTTGCAAGGGCAGGGCAGCATCATGCTTGGGGCTGCATGAGCATGGTCATGAAGCCAATCCAGTGCTCCCAATGCTCCGCAAGTGGAGGCTGGTCCATTGGGGCACTGTCCCACCAACTTCAGTCTGCCCCCAGCCAGGCCGAACTGGCTTTGGCCCTACACAACTTTGGTCCTGTATACCTGAAGGTCCATCTCTGAGGTCCATCTCTGAGGGCCTTCTGGCAGTTCCCTCACTGTGAGAAGTGAAACTACAGGGAAGCAGGCAGAGGGCCTTCTTGGAGTTGCACTCGCCATGTGGAATGCCCTCCGGACAGATGCCAAAGTGTTAAACAAGCATATATAATTTTTTGTTGACATGTGAAAACAGCCCTGTTTGGGGGAGCTTTCAGTGGTAGTGGTGGTTGCTTTCTTTATTTTTGTTGGAAGCCTCCCAGTCCTATTGTTGACCTTGTAGAACTCAACAGGAAGATGGCGACAAAGCTGGAATTCGTAGGTTCTGCTTGCTATTGGCTCTGGCTCCATCTATTTTTGGGCTCTCCGTCTTCTGACCTCCCAGACACAACTGGCACTAGCTACCACTGCTGGTGTGAGCACACAGCCCTGACCTTGACACTCCCATTCAAGTAAGTAGAACTGTTCCAGCACACTGGGAGCTCCTGGATAATGCACTTTAAATAGTTGTATACAAGAGGGAATTTATGACAAGCTACACTTGCTGAAAACCCCTCTTCTATTAAAGGTGCAGGGAACCTGTCCCCCACCCCCACCCCTTTTAAAAATGCTTTCTGCACTAAAGATACAAAACTACTGGGCTAAATAACGGAGGTATTATTAGCAATTTGCATTTTTGTGATCAGGGTCACAGAAGCCAATATAGCTGGGTTTATGCTTTGCAGTCACACACATTGCAAAGCTTGCTTACTCAATGGATACTTTGAAAAGCAACATATCATAAAAAAACTCCCTTGATTAAAAAAAATGTTTTGGTGCCTAGATGTAATTTGTGGGCAATTCTCTCTGCTGTGTTAAACCACAGATGAACCACATATTTCTTTTCACTCTCACAAACGACCCCCACAAGCATGTCCTTACAATTTGTCCTACGCTTTTGTATGATATACATTTCGGTGAAGTCTCATATTGTTAGTCCATTGCCCGAGGCTCAGAATTTGAGCAAATCAAATCCCAAATGTCAAGAAAATAACCCACAGAGAAAAGCCTTTATTTTATACTATTACCTTCAGGTTCTGCACTTTCAGCAACATCAACCAAAAGTGAGTTACAAGGACATGAAATTAGGGCTATTACTTCAGCTGCTAGGCCAGGAGTTATGAAGTGAAAGTCAAGTTGTGATGTTTGCTGTGCTACAACAATCATGATGATAAAAATATACAACCCAGTTTCTTATTTGCTTATTTGAAAGCTCTAGTGAAATACCAAGGCCTCAAACTATGATAGCAAAAAAGGAAACGTTGACTATACAGTGTCATAAATTTGGCATATGTGATTTTTCTAGATGTTTTCAGCAGTGGAATGTGTGTGAGATTTATTCAAAAGGGATGATCTGCAAATTCCAAAAGTATTCACAATCTTCTGAATTGGCTGATTTGCCCCCAGTGAAATCAACCCATATGTAGTCAAGTTTGATTGGCTTTTTTTATGTCACAACACCATCTAATTCTCTATATTATGTCAAACTGGCTAGGATTGCCTATGTGATTATTTGAGGAAGATGCAATTAGAAGAAAAATGTGGTGCCGAAGCACAACATGCTGCAGAAGCAATGGCAGGGAGCAGGACAGAAACAATGAACATTTTGGGTGGGGTGGATAGGAATTATTTCTGACCTAAATTTTTCTCATCTAAAATGTTATTTGAAAATTAGACCGCTCCAATTTCTTTAAAATAATGTTTTAAATGGGTTTTTATTTTTCATTGCATTATTTTTACTACATTGTTGTTTGCTGCCCTGGGATCTTTCAGGAGGAAGGGCAGGTTAGAAAATAAAATTATAATTTTTGTTTTTAGTCGTTTAGTCGTGTCCGACTCTTTGTGACCCCATGGACCAGAGCACGCCAGGCACTCCTGTCTTCCACTGCCTCCCGCAGTTTGGTCAAACTCATGTTAGTAGCTTCGAGACACTGTCCAACCATCTCATCCTCTGTAGTATAATTATAATAAAAAATAATAATGATGATGATTTAATGCTTCAAAATAAAAATGGGAGATCACCTAGTGAAGCTCCAATTCTTGCCGACATTATTGCCATAAAAAGACACGGGGAAAGAGAATGAGAGTCTTTCCATCTTCGTAGTGAGTAGAAAATATTACATAGAGACATTTTATTTGCCTCCTTTGGCTAAAAACATTTCTCTTTGTCCCTCACTCACATAAAATACATTGAAAAATAATAATATCCTGGAGTTATTAGCTTGCTGTCTTTCACAAGCACCAAATCTATTTTTAATACTATTGATAAATAAACAGAAGAGTATTTGGTGGCATTCCCTGACAAAATCACATTGACCATCTAGGCATACAGAGGGAAAACTCACTAGTTTCAAAATATTAAAGGCATATATTAAAAGACAAGACAATATATCAGAATGACTCATACTTTTAGAATGCAGTTTACCATCCATGTGTCATAGGAGGAACTAACTGAGATAATAAAAGGCACAGGAAACAGAAGAATGGCGTGAGATGATTATTGCTCATGGTTAACAAGGAGCATTTGAAAATGGAGCCACAAGATAAAGACATAGAAGATGTAAACAATGGGGCTGTGCACCAATTTACAAGAAGCCTGAACCAAATCAGGCCGATCCAGACCTCAGCTTGATTGGGTTGAAACAGCCCCAGATAATTCTGGGTTATATCTGGAGTAATCTGGGGCTGTCAAAAGGTGGGGTAGTCAGGCAGGAATGAGGAAGAAGGCAGAGGCAGGCAGCCTTCATAGAGTCTGCTTCACCATTGTGGATTGAGCCCTGGGTCAGTGCCTGTGCAGCCCTAGCAAACAATTACACATAATGGAACATCTTAAAATTATTGTTATAGTTCTGCATGCATTGCTACTCCCTCTAACCTTCTTTACCTGGGAAGATGTGTAAGTATAGATAAAAACCATGGCTGTGATCTTGGAGATTTGAATTTCAGTGATCCCAACTGCCTTTCATGACATGAGAATATTAATTTTCCATTAAACAAGGCATTTGTTTGAGGAAAGTTTTGCAAGTGTGTGTTTCTTCACTGTTTTTGTTGATGAAATATTTTATGAATGAATGCCACCTTTGGACATTCCACATGATATCATGAATGACTATATCGGAGGAAGGGGTGCTTGATGAATTCAGTCTTTGAGAATTTAGGCATGAGATTCTTTGAATAGAACCCTTTGGACCAATATGGAGATAAGAACAATGTTTTCCACCAACATCTGTACTTCAAATTTCACATTTTTCCAATCTGAAAAAGCTGAACTAAACAGACTCAACTTTTCGCCTCAAAGCAAGGGAATTCTCTTTACTACAGGTCCTAGCTGACACAAGCTTCAGAATGGGAAACAATTTTGATGGTGACTGTACCAACCGCTATTGCTGATTCAGGGCTGTGGGTCCTTATTCCAGCACTGGAGCAAAAGAGCAGACAGGGCCGTCTTAACATAGCTGCCAAGTTATCCCTTTTTTACAGGGATTTTCCCTTATGCTGAATAGGCTTCCTCGCGAGAAAAGTGAAAACTTGGCAGCTATGCGTCTTAAGCATATCTGGCGCCCTGGTGCCGTGCTGCGACGATCCCTCCAGCGCCCCCTCGCCCCGTTTCTCAGCACGGCTGGCAGGCGGGTGCAGCGTGGTGCCCCCTGCGGCCCAGCGCCCTGCGCCACCCAGCCTGGCCATAGGGCCAGCCCTGAGAGCAGGGCTCTAGTGCATGAGGGATGTGGAGCCCAGATCCCCAACCTAAGCTTTGTGTTGTGAAGGAATAAGCTCCAAGCTAAACTGCTCAGTCCACCTATTCATCACTGTGTTCAAATTCTCTCTGTACTACATTATACACCAGGGGAAGCTAAAAACAGAACTCATTTGTGTTTCTAGTGCAATTAATGACTATATTTAAAAAATGACAGATATCTAATGAATAATAGGGTAAAGGGAATACTAAAATGGAGAAGTTCAACTGAAAGGTTAGCAATTAAAAGCTTATCTGTGCTCATGGCTTATTATTTAATGCTACTCTCTTAATCATGCAAGCCAAACCTTGCAGTACTGTAGAACAACTCGAGGCATTTGAATTATTTTGGAAAATAGTAACAACAGGGCAGATTTAATTAGCAATCATTAGTAGAATGCATGACAATGTCTTGTTTACACACAGATTATTGTTTAAGTTGATGTCAGAAAAACAATTACATGCTTTAACACTTGGGAGAATTTTTGCATTATTTATGGAAATGATGGATTCTTTTGAGCAAATCCCCCATTCAGCAAACAATATGCCACTTGAACCCCACTGTCCATGGTGTAATAATAATTGGAAGACTAAATGGGGATACTGTATGGCAAGCTGGCTCCATAGTTAATGGAATTCAGACTCACTCATTGTGTGGGCTCTGGCATTGCTGCTGCTATTGCTGCTGTCTCAGAGCTCCCTAGAGAGAATTCAGTTGATGCTAAATTTGAGCCCTGCAAGTAATAGCCCCATGCTGTGAGATCTCGCTGCTTCTTCAATTAAGAATGATTCTGTTAGGGACTTAACCAGTAGCAATTGAGTGGATGGCAAATTCTTATTACCCATGGGTGTTTCCAAATATTGCTCCTATCTATATCCCTGCTATGCAGCAAATGGCACAATTCAATGTAATTCCTAGAAGTATAGGATGTGAAAGCTTCTATAACTGCATCACGGTGTCTGAAAAGCCAGGCTTTCTGTTGCAGTCTCCGTGGATTACAAAAAAGATGCTTTCAAGGGCACAGAAGACAAATGGGCTCACAACCTGCAGTTACCAAGCCATTTCAGCGTTGGCCAACAAACTGCTTACTCTGGCACAAACTCAGGGGTGCTGATTGTGTCTGTAGGACAATGGACTTAATTTTTGGTACCTATGAATGTTAGCTCTTCATTAAAATATTCTGCCCTCTCCCATCTACTAGATTATTATGGCAACCCCTCTTCACTCATCCAATCTGTGAACCTTATTTATTTATTTATTACATTTATATCCTGTCTTTCCTTCAAGGAGGTCAGGGTAGCGTACATGGTTCTTCCCCTCCCCAGTCTACCAATCCAATCCAATCACTTTATTTCAGCTTTAAGCTCATAGACAGAACAAGAACAAGGGCACACATGATTTAGTTTACAGTTAATAACAATAAAATATGTTAAAAGATATACAGAATTTGATAAAATTATAATAAAAGAATTTCAGATTACATATAACAATCCATTACGTCTCTTGTGTGACAGCGCGGAAGTTAGAAATTTTGCCATTTGTAAAGTTACAAACGGATCTGTGTCTTGCAGTCTACCCTCACACAAACATCTGTGAGAAATTAACCAGAACAAGGTCACCCAGTGAGCTTTATGGCTAAATGGGGATTTGTATGCTGGTTTCCCAGGTCTTGGTTGGGCACTCTAACTCCTTGTCACACTGATTCTTTATACCACATTTTTCCTTGCCACACCAGACAACCACTCTGTGGGATTTTGTGTTGTATGTTTTTAGCACCTGCTTTGTTTTTATGGCTGTGGGTTGTCCCAGGCTGCCCTGGGAACTTAGTCTCTTCAGTCCTAGTCTATTCTCTAGCCACCATATCACACTCGCTTAAAAAAACAAACCCTTGTTTCAGTATCACCTTTGTCACGCTGAGGGTATTCAGTTTCCAGCACAACTTCTTTCTACTCTTCTTGATAAGCCAGAAGCATGGAAAAGAAAGCATGTTACTGAACTCCTACCCAAGATTGCTCCTAAGCATTATTCAGTGCCAAAGCCGACCTAACCTTAGTGCAAGGAATGCAACCCGGACTTCTGGTCTGCCGCCATTGCTGGCTGGCGAGAGAATCCCGAGCTCCAGGATTCCCTAGCGTTGCGAGGGAGGGGGGAGCCGTGAGAGTGATGCGGACCCCCAAAAGAGCCCCAGATCGAGCGTTCTGGGGACGTGGGGACTGAGCTGCACTGTTTTCCGTCTCCTCCACCCCCGGTAGCCCTAATAAGGGCGCTGAGAGCGAGCGGAGTGGAGATGGGGTGCCTTGAGTTAGCGAAGCCTGGGCTTATTCCCAATTCTTAAACTCAAATAAGCCCTTATTGTGGCAGTGTTATTCATGCCTTGTTTTCCTCTTCCCATCCCATTTTCCTTTTGTATGATGTGTACCAATTTGCAAGTCAGAAACTGTGTGGTTGTTTTATAAATCTTTGATTTAAGCCTGCAGCCTACCTGAAGAACACCCATACTGCATTGTACTGTAAGGCTGCTGTGCATAGTAGCACATCTTGGGCTGTCATTAATCATTTTAATCGGCTGTTTGAACAACTTCCCATTGACTCTGCCTGCCTGAATTTACAGATTTAATCTCCTATGGATAATGACTCCTGCAGGAACTTTAAACCTGAAAAGCAATACCTATATTCTCTAACACATTGATCTCTGTAGTATTTGTGTATAAATCTGATTCCTTTTGTGTGTTATTTGAAAGTCTCCTAAGAAATCTCAAAAGCTTGCTTACCTACTATTAAGTCTGCAAAAGGCTTATCTGGGAGGCTAATTGCTGTGCTTGACTTGTTTTCCAGTGCGGGTGCTGGAAACCCACACTATTTTATATATGAAGGATTAATTCTATGCCTGTATATGTGTATAAATGCATGAGATAGAGAAGATCATCTCCAAAAAGCAAATTGCCTTTTTTATTTGAGGACTAAGTTCAAGTGGATGGTCTTGATTAATTTTACCTGACTGTCCAATCAGTTTCATGTCACATATCATTGTAGTAGCATTGTGCTGTTCAGCACATTGCATAGAATGGTAGTTGAGATGAATATTTGCAAACTTGTACTTATGAGAAATCTTTATATAGCTACCGTAAATGTTTTGCCTCTTTTTTAAAAGAAAAACAGTAGAAAACATTGTTTGTTGGTGGGGGGGGGGGTAAAATAATTCCTCAGAATAAATTTATGCTCATTTCATAATTGTGTTCCCACCAAATTCAGAAGCTAGAAAACATATCTGATGAATCTGCAGAGTTCCTGAAAAAAATCATTTCCTCAGAAGCTACATGGTTTTATGTCAGTCAGTAAAGAACCACAAGACTGAGATGGAAATGAGACTGAGATGAAAAGTTGGCTAGTACAAGAGCTAGTAACTGGTGTGGATACAGAGGTGGACTTTGGTTAATGGACATTTTTAACAACAACAACAACAACAACAACAACAACAACAACAACAACAACAACAACAACAACAACATGATACTCTTCCTATGCCTTGAAGAATACCAGTGTGTCCCTAGCTCCAAATCCCATATCTTTGCTGTAGGATTTAGAACTCAAGCACAATTTAGAGGCAGCTTTACCCTCAGCCTTCCACTTTTGGTCAGACCCCATTGATTTGCTTGGAAAATGCCTAGCAATATGCCAGCAGGATATTGGATGGGTTTGTTTTTTTAAAAAAAAGATTAGACAAATTCAATGGCTACTAGCCATGAAAGCATTGCTCTGCCTCCACTGTCAGAGGCAGTATGCTTCTGAATACCACTTGCTGGAAACTGCAAGAGGGGAGAGTGCTGTTCAGCTCAGGTCCTGCTTGTAGGCTTCCCAAAGGCTGACCTCTGTGAGAACACAGAGCACTCTGCAAAGATTTATAAAAACAACTATACCGTCTCTGACTTACAAATTGGCACACATCATACAAAAGGAAAATGAGATGGGAAGAGGAAAACAAGGCATTAATTATTCCAGAAATTATATAAATGAAGAAAGACAAGGTTGAATGATCACTGACATGGTTCGGGGAGATGAGAAGCCTCTCAGTGGAGCCAAAGGAGAGGGGTATTCTGTCTCACTTCCCTCCTGTTGATGCAGCAAGGAGGAACAGCTGAAAAAAGAAAACAGTTATGAAAGAGGGGGAGACAAATGATACACATGTCCCAAATAAATTTCTCAACTAACGAGTCCGTTAATTTCATCTGTAGTGTGGCTCTTAAAGCATTTATTTATTTATTTGCTGCATTTCAAATTTACCCCTTCCAAGTAAGCCCATTGTGGAAGCAGAAACAGATCTCTGGACTCCCTTAGTGACGGGAAAACGGGCACCCTGAGAATGTATTTGCTGAGATTGCAGACAACGGCATGTGTCAGTTGTTTCATAAGTCATGGGGGCATGAAAGAAAATAAGCTTGGAGGAAGATGGAGAAATCATAGCAATTTAGTTGCTAAGATGTCCAGATTGAACCTAAATTGTTTTACTGGTATAAAGGGTGTGAGTGGACTGTTTAAAAGCCATTTTGCTAGATAGGTGGCATTTTGCTATTGTACATTTTGTACTCTTTATATTGCTTCAAGAGTACAAAAGAGAAAACTAAACTGTTCTGGCTCACGTTTGCTACAGTCCTTGAACAAAAGGAGGAGAGTGTTAGCACAAAGATGCAAAAGAGAGGATAGACTTTTCACTTAACAGCAGTTGAACAAAGAGATCCTGCAGATTTGGCTTGCCTGCTGAAGCCATTGAATTTGAAGAAAAATTGAAGAAGCCTGCACTAGTCAAAATTGTTGTTGTTGTTGTTGTTTAAGATGATGATTAAAATAATCAGCATCAGCATCTAAACAATATATATTTTTGCTAGCCTTTAATGATATCCCACAACCTGTCATCTGAGCCCAGTCACCTCACCATTTATAGGGCCAGGCTGGCATTACAGTAATTTAAACATTGTTTATCCTTTAACAATTAATCACAGAGGGTAGGCTCCTATGTGCTTTATTATCTGAGGCTGAACAGGAGCCTTTGCAGTACTGTACCTGCAGTCAGGGCTGACGCGCACTCTCTCTCTCTCTCTCTCTCTCTCTCTCTCTCTCTCTCTCTCTCTCTCTCTCATATATGAGCAATATTTTTCTTCCTTTCTTAGAAATGTGGTAGAGAAAAGAATGGGATACCTAAAAGCAAACTGCCCAAAGAACTCCCAATGATGGGTTTGTGCTATCTCTAATTCTTATTGCACATCCTCACAAAAGTCTTGAAAGATAGGGAAATACTCCTATCAGCATTTTGCAGGTGCAGATCAGAAGCACCCATGCACCATTTGCCTGAATAACTTGGCTAAAATTTATGTAGAAAGTCTGCAGCAGAGCACTGGATTTAAGACAGATTCTCTCAGATTTCAGGTGGATGACCTTGCCTTTGTATAAACCGCTGCCATCTCCTCCAGAAGAGAGAGAACGAGTAACAAACTAACCCTGTTTCCATCTCCAAGTAACTGATAACTCACTTTGGGTTTCAATTCACAGGCAAACTTCTTATTATCTGACCCTGCCAGGAAGCATCACTGGTAAGTGGATGAGCTGCTTGAGATTCTTCTACTCCTAACAGCAATAGCATCAAATCTTTAACAAGATTTACCTCCATACAGTATGATGAATACGTTTTAAAAGGTCACGAAAACACAGGCAGCCTTATTGCTTTGCCTTATTGCTTCTTATCTCGTCTGTTCCTTTATCTCCATATGGTGACCTTTCATAACATTTCTTTAATTATTTTTTAAATGCACAAACACACAACACAGACGTTAAGGATCCCACAAGACGCAAAACCTATTTAGTTTTGCAATGCCTTGTGGTCCAGTGAGTAGCATGTCAAACATACACCTGGAAGGTCTCTTTAGTCCCACTAAACTTACCAGGCCGCTTGAGAACTCACTGCCTCTGGTCTCAGTTCTGCATCTGTAAAATGGAAACAATAGGTCTAGTGAGGAAAAGTGAGGAACATATTGGAAATATCTGGCATAAGGATATAAGCTGGTTTAGGCCACAGGCACAAACTGGTCCAGCACTCTGGTATCACAGTGGCCAACCAGATGCCCACGGGAAGCTCACAGAGGGAACCTGAGTGCAACTCCCCACCAGCAATTTCCAGCAACTTGTATTTAGAGGCATGTTGTGTCTGCTGGTGGAGGTAGAACCAAGCCATCATGTCTAGTAGCCATTGATAGCCTAATTCTCCACGAATTTGTCTGTTCCTCTGTGGTGGCCATCACTACCTCTTCTGGGAATGAGCTCCATTGTGCACTGTATGAAGCAGATCTTTCTTTTGTCAGCCCTGAATCGTCCACATTGAGCTTCATTTGATGTCCCTAGTATTGAATCCGCTTTCTCCAAACCATATTCAAAAGTGGTGTAGATTCAAAAATGGTGTAGATGATCACGGTGATCTGCTGGTGCCCTCTCCTCCTGTAGAAGCTCCAGCACATTAGAAGTCCAGCAGGACAAGGGGAGAGGCAATAGATCTCTGTGTCCGAAGAGTTATCCAGCTCTGCCCTGGGCTGTAAAATCAGAGTATTTTTTAATGACTGTACCTCCATCATTTGAAACTGTGGGCTAAGGCCACTGCCCATCCTTATCCAGACCCCTGCCACCTCTTTACAAGCACTTTCATCTGACACTGGCTGTATGTAACAAAGCAAAGCCCCAGCGTATTCTCTTCACATCTTCCCTCCAATGGGTAGAAATGAGCAAGGCACGTGCAAACCTGGGCTAATGCACAAAACGTTCTTTTCTCCTTGGTCCTGTCCTATCAGACAGCAGCAACCAAGGAGCAGCCAGTTTCACTTTACCCCTCCCAAGAGAAAATTCCTTTGACTAACACACAGTTTCTGAAACCTGGGTCTCTAAGCTGTTTTGGGACTACAACTCCCATCATCCCTAGCTAGCAAGACCAGTGGACAGGGATGATGGGAACTGTAGTCTGAAAATAGCTAGGGACCCCAGTTTGGGAAGCATTGGACTAACAAGTATGGCTATCCTGTATGCGAGTGAAGCTTGAGAAAGCCCAAGATGCTACCTGATCTAGGGAAGGACTATAGCTCAATGGTCCAACATTTGCTTTGTATCCAGGAGGTCCCTGGTTCAATTCTCTGCATTTCCAGGTAGGGATGGGAGAGTCTCCTGTCTGAAACACTGGGGAACCATTGCCAGTTAGACAACACTAAGCTAAATGTAATATTGGTTTGACTCTGTATAAGGCAGCTCCCTATTTCTACTCCCCCACCCACAGACCCAGAACACAGCCTAACAATGGACAGAATTGAGTATGCTCTTGTCTCTAGTGAAGTTCTGCTCACTCCCAGCGAGAACGGATCCCTTGCTGTTGACATGCAGAGGAATGCTACTGCATGCTATTGTAATGTCTACATACTGAAGCTGATTTTAGTATCTATATCCAGTGTAAGGTCTCTAGCTAGAATATACTGTTTTGTTTTATTTCACTACACCTAATATTCTTCTCATTCACTTTGCTCTTGAATATTTAATAAATGCCTTAAAATGGAAACTTGTTGAGTAACGAGCCTTCACTTGGACAGTCTGACCCACTCTGACGGTTCTGCCTGATGGTACTCAATTGTCAGGGGGGAAGAGTTGATACGAGTTTGTCCCCCTCCGCTCTTTGGGATACCATAGGATCAAATGTCCCAGCTTCCAGACTAACAGTACAATCCCATACATGTCCCATTGAGTTCAACTAGACTTACGCAGGCTTAAGCAGTATGTGGACTGAGAACTCCCAGAAGTGCAAGCTGGATTTCGAAGGGGTAGAGGAACCAGAGAACAAATTGCAAACATCTGCTGGATTATGGAGAAAGCTAGAGAGTTCCAGAAAAACATCTGCTTCTGCTTCATTGACTACGCAAAAGCATTTGACTGTCGACCACAGCAAACTATGGCCAGTTCTTAAAGAAATGGGAGTGCCTGATCACCTCATCTGTCTCCTGAGAAATCTCTATGTGGGACAAGAAGCTACAGTTAGAACTGGATATGGAACAACTGATTAGTTCAAAATTGGGAAAGGAGTACGGCAAGGCTGTATATTGTCTCCCTGCTTATTTAACTTACATGCAGAATTCATCATGTGAAAGGCTGGGCTGGATGAATCCCAAACTGGAATTAAGATTGCCGGAAGAAATATCAACAACCTCAGATATGGGGTTCAATGGACATAAGTCTTCAGAAGAGCCTTCCTATGACCATGTTTCCCTCTGCAAAAATGCCAAGGCTATCTTTTTCTGACGAAGACAGAGAAAAGGTTGTGTGCACAGCCAGAAGCTCGTATGACCATCTGAACCAGAACGTCATGTATCAGTTTGAAATAGCATAAGACAATATATCCTGCTGAGCAGCCTATACTGTTTTTCATTCCTTCAAGCAAAGAGTGGCAAAGCTCTCCCATGAAAAATAAAAACCTGACACTTTTCAAACAGCCATAATAGGTATAAATGGATGAGGTTGGGAAGTTGTATTTTACTGCCTTTATATATAAAAAAACTTGCCCAGTTCTCAAAGTTCTTGCTTTGCCTTCTAAATCTCCAGGGCAAAAAGTCTAATTTACTTGAAAGGGAATCTAATGAATGGGCACAATGAGTATTTCTGGGTGAGATCAACATTCTCTTTTGAGAATAAACTATACATTAAAAATTCAAGTACTTTTGTATTGGCAAAGAGGGTTCCTGCTCTAAATGAAAGTTGCTACAGTACTGCATTGATGCAAAGATGCAAATGGAAGCATTTCAAGACACGAAAGGATAATACAATATTGATAGAATAACAAATTACCATATTTTTCAGTGTATAAGACAATGATCTGTAACAGTTGGTTCTAGTTCGTCTGCTAGAGGCTGTGACAGATTGGCTTTACCTCCACATATGAAGGATGGTAATTACCAGTCCCACCCATGTCAACCAAATGTGCCCAGTCTTACCTAATCCCACCAACTCTGTGCTGGAAGCTTCCAAATACCAGTTGCTGGAAACCACAGGTAGGGAGAGTGCTCTTAGCTCATGTAATGCACCTTGGCTTCCCACAGGCATTGGGTTGGCCACTGTGAGAACAGCTTGCTGGACCAGATCGGCCACTGGCCTGATCCAGCAAGCTAATCTTATGTTCTCTAGATGCAAAATCAGGTTTTTGAATCCCACCAAGTTCCACTCCGCGTGAAATAGTTATCCTTTAGCTGGGTTGGGCCATAGATGTGAGACAGACAGGCAAACCAGATTTATTTGAAAGATTAACTACATATATTAATATTTATATAGAAGTTATTTACAACACAGAATTTGGTCCTTCCAGCCACAGCCTGTCATCCAATCACAAGCTACTTTCAGGCAGACCAATAGGCTTGTGGCCTATCATTAAAGAAGAATGAGTGGTGACAGGAAGTTCACTCCTGGATCTATCAGTGCCTGGCCTTTGGTCCCCTTTTTTATTCCTCTGCCAAGTATTTAAAAAAGCAGAGGACTTCTAATGACATAACTGTAAACCCTTCAGGCAATAGGTATTTTCTTCTACATAGCAATAATATCAGTTCTGCTGTTGCTTGGCAAGCTGCCAACTGAAGGCTATCAGACCCATTGTAGCTTTTACCTTATGCAGTAGACAAACTATCGATCTTTCTTCTTCAAATTTGAACTATATTTTTGACATAGGTAAAGGTAAAGGGACCCCTGACCATTAGGTCCAGTCGTGACCAACTCTGGGGTTGCGTGCTTATCTCGCATTATTGGCCGAGGGAGCCAGCGTATAGCTTCCAGGTCATGTGGCCAGCATGACAAAGCCGCTTCTGGCAAACCAGAGCAGCACATGGAAACACCATTTACCTTCCCGCCGTAGCGGTTCCTATTTATCTACTTGCATTTTGACATGCTTTCGAACTGCTAGGTTTGCAGGAGCTGGGACCAAGCAACGGGAGCTCACCCCGTCACAGGGATTCGAACCGCTGACCTTCTGATCAGCAAGCCCTAGGCTCAGTGGTTTAACCACAGCGCCACCTGGGTCCCAAATGGTATTTTTGTGTTTAACTTGTATTTTTATGCTGTGAGCTGACCTGAGATCTTCAAATGAAGGGCAGCATACAAATTTAAAAAAGAAATAAGAATCAAAAATAAATTATATCACAGCAAAACATTCACAATTAGATGCTTTTCTAATGCTCCATAAAACTTTTAATCTTAGGGTGCACTGATTTTCCAGAGATATCTAAGCAGTTATGGGTTCTTGTAATGTTACATATCTGTATTTGCATTGTTTGAAAGCCCATTTTAAATGGATGAAGGGGTGCATCTTTGCAACGCTGAATGCACAAAAATGAACACAAGATGCAAACTCTTCAAAACTCCTGGGAATTTCTTGGTGGTTCAAAAGGTCTGATATTCACACTTGTCTAAAGCTGTGCCTCTTATTTCCCAGTTCTGATTTCCAGGTAGTAACACCAATTTGGCATCTCTAGTTCATATTTGTCCCAACTGAATGCTGTTTTTTAAATCCTTCCAGATTAGTCACATGAGCAATCCCATCATACAGGGAATGGGATGATATTACCATGCCATGTGGCTAATACCACCAATGGATTTGGTTACAAAATGATGTCAGTGATAGGATGGCAAGTGTTTTGAGGACAATTGACGATGACAGTGAATGTGGGCACCGAAAGCGAATAAACAAACATTTTTTGAAGGGAGTTCTGAACGATGCCTCAAAGAGACTGGTATTTTACTTTCTTCAGTATTGCAACATGGTTAGCAATACAAAGCAGCTTCATGTCAGCTCTGCGTTTGACACTGAGAATGTTGAAAAGATGTATGCCTGTGGCATCTTGCTATTCCTCTCTTGCATGTTTTCAAATGTGAAAAGGGTTGTACCATATTGGAAGCATCTCTTAGGGTTGCTTCTTCATTGTACAACTTCACCTAAACAAGTACTTTTAGAACGGCTTCCTATATAATTGGGCTACTTGGTTAATGTAAATTAATACCAATACTGTATTCTAGGGCAGCGTTTCTCAACCGCTGTTCCCCGGCACACTACTGTGCCGTGAGACGCTGGCTGGTGTGCCGTGACGTGAGAAGGGCGATTTTGCAGCATCGTGGTCCCCTTTCGCTCTAGCTGCAGGAAGCCGGCCAGAGCCTCCCCCCCCTTTTTTTGCAAATAAATTTTGGGAGGGAGACCGAGGGAAAGCCGCCCGCTTCTCTCTCATGCCGCTTTACGGCTGCTGAAAACCCCCCGAGAGAGAGCAGCGCCGCCGTACAGTGCCCAGGCTCCCTCCTCTCCCAAGGTAAAGGGACCCGCTGCCGAGAGTGGGAGGGGGGAGAGGGGGCGGGGGGAAGGAGGAGCGCAGGCGAGAGCTGGTGGGCAGAAAAGTTGGCCAAGTCGCGGCAAGGCGAGGCAGGCGCGCGCGCAGGTAGCAGCTCGCGAACTGCGAGGCGCCAACCCGGCAGCGGAGAGCTAGAGCGCGCGAGGAGGGAGTGCGCGCAGGCGCCGCCGCCACTCTTCCAGCCCAGCTGCCATTCTCCCAACACTAAGCGCTCCCCTCTCCCCTCCTTCCTTTTATCCCACACCCCCATCTTTGCCTCGCTTTCTTCCGCCCTGCCCTGCCCGTGGCCGCAATGAGCTTGACCCGCCGGAAAGCAATATTTGGCAAGTGTTTCTTACAGTCATAATTATAATATAGGGCGGCAAAGAGTTAATTTTTTTAACTTTTTAAATGGTGGTGTGCCTCGTGATTTTTTTCACGGAACAAGTGTGCCGTGGCCCAAAAAAGGTTGAGAAACACTGTTCTAGGGTGTAATATGCAACCAGTGAATTGTTCAGTCGCTCCAAATGAAGCCAAGTGTAGTTTGTTAAGGATGCTTGGAACTATAGCTTTGTGAAAGGTAAACTACAGTTCCCAAGATTATTTGTGGGATGTTTGATTAAGCGTGTGGTGTGTGCCTAAGTACTCTGGAGTAAGCTACTTAGGGACTGTAGCATCATAATGCAATCTTAAAATGTGTTAAAGACTTGTTTGTAACATGGCAATGTCAGAAGCCATATTGTACTATGTAATAGGAAAATACACAGGAATCTGTGTTTATGTGTTAAGAGTGCCAGCATTCTGTGCTTGGGAATATGCTGCAACAGACAGATAGCTATTCCCTTAACAAATGTAATAAAATTGTCTAAGGTTCTGTATTCTTGTTCCACAGCCTCAGCAGTTATGCTAAAAATATTTTGCCAACAATTTAAAAAGTCTCACTATGCAATTCAGGCACCATTTTCTGCCTCTTTGCGTTGTCGTTCATGGCACTGCCTGGAGCAAGTTGTTTGCTGTGTTGCAGGACCAGGCCTGAACATTGGCTGTTGCTTAGCCTGAGTGATTCCCTCCAGATTTTTTAGACTACAATTTGCATCAGCCCCAGGCAGCACAGCAGATAAGGGATGATGGGAGTTGTATCATCTTATTGTATTATTATAAATAATCACATAATTTTCATTTATTACCAACCCTAAGATGCCAGTATGGGTTACAACAAATTTAATAGAGTTTTACCATTGAAAAATGCAATCACAAAAAATAGGGTGGGTCCTGAAAAGATACATCTTGTGGGTAAAATGACATGGTTTTGCAAAAAACCCCTGCATATTGAAGTTGCCACACACATCACTGGGGGGGGTGTAACCTCCGCAACCTAGGGGCTGCCGCAGAGAACCCCCTCTACCAAGCCACCTCGTCCCTGAGCCCCTTAGGGTGATGGAACTACAGAAGGCCCCCTCTGTGGATTTTAGCATTGAAGAGGGTCCATAGGGAAGGAGACAATCTTTCAGATATTTGGGGCCTGAGTCATTTAAACATGAATGTGAGCACGTTGAATAGGACGTGAAAAAAAAAACTGGCAACCAATACAGCTGTTTCAAAGCAGGGCTTCTACATGATCTAAATGGAATCCCCATCAGCCAACCGGTTGTTACATTTTGGACCGAATGAAGTTTCTGAATAATTTCAAGGGTAGGTAAAGGTAAAGGACCCCTGGACGGTTAAGTCCAGTCAAAGGCGACTATGGGGTGTGGCACTCATCTCGCTTTCAGGCTGAGGGAGCCGGTGTTTGTCCACAGACAGCTTTCTAGGCCATGTGGCCAGCATGACTAAACCACTTTTGGCACAACAGAACACCGTGACAGAAACCAGAGCGCACGAAAACGCTGTTTACCTTCCTGCCACAGCGGTACCTATTTATCTACTTGCACTGGTGTGCTTTTGAAATGCTAGGTTGGCAGGAGCTGGGACAGAGCAACGGGAGCTCACCCCATCACAGGGATTCGAACCACCGGCCTTCTGATTGGCAAGCCCAATAGGCTCATTGGTTTAGACCATAGTGCCACCTGCGTCCCTATCATCTTCAAGGGTAGCCCCACACAGAGCACATTGCAATGCTCAGCTCAGCTCATATGTTTATTGTTCTAGCCAAAGGCCATGACAAACTTGTAGTAATAGTATACTGCAGTACTCTGATCTGGCAGTTACCAGACCATGGAGTACAGGGGCCAAGTCATTTGTGTTCAAAGAGAGTTGTAGCTGGTGAACCAGCTGTATTTAGAAAAGAGGCACTCCTAGCCACCAAACCCATTCGAGGCTCCAGCGACTGTGTTGAATGCAGGAACACCCCCAAGCTGCAGACCTTCTCCTTTCAGGTGAGTGTAAACCCACCCAGGGCAGGTTTCCTCCACTCCTTCCAGAGGTGAGAACTCAGGACACAAAACACCTTTGTCTTTGCAGGATTCTGCCTCAATTTATTGGCTATCACTGAATCTAAGCACTAATCTAACACCTCAGCTGCCTCTCTTCAATAATAATAATAAATAATAATAATAAATTATTTCTACCCCGCCCATCAGGCTGGGTTTCCCCAACCACTCTGGGGGGCTTCCAACAAAATATTAAAATACAATAGTCCTTCAGATATTAAAAGCTTACCTAAACAGGGCTGCATTCAGATGTCTTCTAAAATTCTGGTAGTTGTTTTTTCCTTTGACATCTGGTGGGAGGGCATTCCACAGGGTGGGCACCACTACTGAAAAGGCCCTCTGCCTGGTTCCCTGTAACTTCAATTCTCACAGTGAGGGAACCACCAGAAGGCCCTTGGCACTGGATCTCAGTGTCCGGGCAGAACAATGGGGGTGGAGATGCTTCTTCAGGTATACTAGACCGAGGCTGTTTAGGGCTATAAAGGTCAGCACCAACACTTTGATTTGTGCTCGGAAACATATTGGGAGCCAATGTAGGTCTTTCAAGACTGGTGTTATGTGGTCTTGGTGGCTGCTCCCAGTCACCAGTCTAGCTGCCGCATTCTGGATTAATTGCAGTTTCCGGGTCACCTTCAAAGGTAGCCCCACGTAGAGCGCATTGCAGTAGTCCAAGCGGGAGATAACTAAAGCATGCACCACTCTGGCGAGACAGTCTGCAGGCAGGTAGGGTCTCAGCCTGCGTACCAGATGGAGCTGATAAACAGCTGCCCTGGACACAGAATTGACCTGCGCCTCCATGGGACAGCTGTGAGTCCAAATTGACTCCCAGGCTGCGCACCTGGTCCTTCATGGGCACAGTTACCCCATTCAGGACCAGGGACTCCTCCATACCTGCCCCCTCAAAACAGTATTTCTTTCTTGTCAGGATTCAACCTCAATCTGTTAGCTGCCATCCATCCTCCAACTGCCTCCAGACACTCACAGAGGACCTTCACCGCCTTCACTGGTTCTGATTTGAAAGAGAGGTAGAGCTGAGTATCATCCGCATACTGATGAATGGAACAGAGGGTTAGAGCCAAACGTCATCTGTATATTGGTGACACTTCACTCTAAATCTCCAAATTGTAGTGCACAACATCTGGAGAACACCATGCTGGCTACCCCTAGCCTAAATTGATTTATTTGACAAGATCTGCATTCTGGTTCATCCACAAAATATAAAGTATAAATAAGGTAATCATGTGCAAATGACCTCCAGACATCTCTGGAAGGGAGTGTGTTGAAGTAGTGATGTTTGAGGTGTGCTTAATCCCTTCCCTTCCTATTGTTTTTCTACTCCGAATCACCCCAACCGCAGCATGGTGCTTCAGACAGACGCCACTTTGCTGTAAACAAATTCATTGTTTTGAATTTAACATAAAGCAAAATACCTGCTCTAAGTCTTCATCTCCCCATAGCCAGAGTTTTGACTGCCTCATTATCAATGTTTCCTATTTCAAATGCTTGTTTTTAAAGAATCCTTTCTCCTTCTGCTGCTAAAAATGATAAATCTTGTTCTCTTTGCAAAGAAGCAATTCAACTTCTACTGCAGTGACAATGCAGATGAAAAATAATCTGTGCTGGAAGTAAGGAATGTGCATTGCTTCAGCCATGTTTCTGTGTTCTGAGTTTAGATCAGGGTTTTGAAAAAAATGATCAGAATAGCTGAACATTTATGAATTCAGCATGGGTGTTTGTTTTCATGCTTTCTTAGGCTTTCAGAGAAATCTTTGACAAGCTCTTTATGTCGAAAGAAATTTAAAGCCCCTTTGAAATTCCCTGAGCTGCTAAAAGATCTCATCAAAAGATACTGGTGTTGTAGCAAGAGTGGTTTGAAGCATTACACCTTAAAGTTTTTCCAGAGATCTCAGCCTCACTTTTACTTTTATTATGAGGCAGAATTCTGGCTTGTCTACCTTTGGGCTAGGTAGGCAATCTTGGTGAAACTGGCCGTTTGGCTGCAAAATCTTTCTCTCCCCCCTAATTCAGAAAAGGTGTTCCTTCCCATCTATACATCTCTGCTGTGTAATTGCAGGGCATTCATGTTGCATTCAGTAAAGAACTAGAACAGGAATAAAATATAAAAAAATACCCTTGAGGGAGAGAAACAGAATCTACCAGAGCACTCTTCGTCTGCTTCCCCTTTTGAAAGAGGCAAATATGTGAATAATCAATGACACATGACAAATGTGTGAGCCACGCTCTGCTCCAATTCTACCCTTCCTAATCATCAAAGCTTCCAAGCCAGTCACTTGATTTTGTGCAATTGACTGACTTGGTTGCTGTTAAATCTGCTATTGTGATCACCTTTCTATTTGTGGATGGAATTACCCTCAGAGCTGGGGAGAAAAGAAATCTCTCAATTTCTTTAGCAATTTCACCCTGCCACCATGGCCCAGCAAACAACTTCCACCTGATGCAGGACTCAACGTGTAGTCCAGAATGCGGCAGCTAGACTGGTGACTGGGAGTGGCCGCCGAGACCATATAACACCGGTCCTGAAAGACCTACATTGGCTCCAAGTACGTTTCCGAGCACAATTCAAAGTGTTGGTGCTGACCTTGAAAGCCCTAAGCAGCCTTAGCCCAGTATACCTGAAGGAGCATCTCCACCCCCATTGTTCTGCCCGTACACTGAGGTCCAGCGCCAAGGGCCTTCTGGTGGTTCCCTCACTGTGAGAATTGAAGTTACAGGGAACCAGGCAGAGGGCCTTTTCAGTAGTGGCGCCCGCCCTGTGGAACGCCCTCCCATCAGATGTCAAGGAAATAAACAACTGTCTGACTTTTAGAAAACATTTGAAGGCAGCCCTGTTTAGGGAAGTTTTTAATGTTTGGTGCATTATTGCTTTTATTATTAATTCTGTTGGGAGCTGCTCAGAGTGGGCAGGGTATACATAAATCATCATCATCATCATCATCATCATCATCATCATCTTACTCTGTGTGTGTCAGCAATGGTTTGTGTAATGCAGTGGAGCCACCCTTCTAAAACCTGCAACTTTCCAGAACAGGGCTGGCACAGGGCAAGGTGGTGATCAGGTTAGGCTAAATGGACACTTGGGGGGAGTGCCTTACTGGGTCTGCTGGTGTGTCCACAAGATCCTGACTTCATCAGCTATTCTGCCCCACACCAACCCCTTCTACTAAACTGTAGTGATGCTGCTGTCAGAAGGGCGGCTCAACCCTACCCCACCATATAAGGTGCTCTGGTGTTTATGTAAAGTTAAAAAGGTAGGTAAAGGACCCCTGGGTGGTTAAGTCCAATCAAAGGCAACTATGGGGTGCAGCACTCATCCCACTTTTCAGGCCAAGGAAGCCGGCCGTGACAGAAACCAGAGTGCACGGAAACACCGCTTACCTTCCCACCACAGTGGTACCTATTTATCTACTTGCACTGGTGTGCTTTTGAACTGCTAGGTTGGCAGGAGCTGGACAGAGCAACAGGAGCTTACCCCGTCGCGTGGATTTGAACTGCTGACCTTCTGATCAGCAAGCCCAAGAGGCTCAGTGGTTTAGACCACAGCGCCACCCGCTCCCTCCCGGTGTTTGTGTATGAGAGAAAGATATGGATGAGATGTATTATGGCTCTTTGCTTGCCAGTTTCGGTATCTAAACTTCTTTCTCTGTCTGCTTGTGAATGAGAGGCGGTGAATTGTTACAATAAGCAGAGCCTGGTGGCTGGTTTTCTGGGTCAGAGCACTTTTTGGAAGTTCCATTTTCAACAGTGCAAAGATAGAGGGTTTTCATGTTCTTTCTTCAGGTGAACATCAAGAAGTATGCAGATGAAACCTTCAATTTTCCAGAAAGTTGTCAAAGAATGTTACTCTAATTTGACAGGCAGAAGTACAAAGGCTGACAGCAGCTTTGAAGATGTCTCTGGAAAGTGATGAAAGCTCTCTGCATTGTTTTATCAACACACTGAGGCAATTCAAGGGCAGCATAAACTAACATGATCCCCTCATATTGTTATCTCGGTCAGGAGATCACTCCTTAAAATCATAATGTCACTTAAAAAAAATCTTATACTACTAATTGATAGTAAAAGGTGCAGGCAATTGGATAAAATAATATTAATTTTAAAAATAAAAGGATATAATGGCTATTTAAAAGAAACTTTTTTCAACATTTGCTCCTCTTGAATCATTTTTGTATTCAGAAAAGAAAAAAGTAGCTTACTTTATGTAATAAAACATTGTTTGTAAATGTGTGTTGAGGGCACACAGATCAGATTTTCAAGATTGCTTAGAATTTCCTCAGATATGTGGTTGAGTGGACAGTGTATTTCTTCCTGGGAATATGGTGGGGTGGATCCTATTTATCCCAGAGGTTGCTTGTTACACAGTATGTTTTCCCCATTTTATTTAATTTCATTGCTACAATTCCCTGGAATGGTTTAACTATCAATCGCTCTTCTCAGGGAACTCTGGGAACCATAGCTTTGTGAGGAGAATAGGGGGTCTGTCTCCTAACAGCACCCTTAACCAACTACAGTTCCCAGGATCCTTTGGGGAAAACCATGACTGTTAAGTAGTTGGATACTGCTTTGAATGTGCAGCACAGATGAGCCCACAGTCTAGAAGTCTTGCCCAGCTTCACTTTCTCCTGTGCCTCAATGTGGCAGAAGAAGTTGCTGCCACTGCTCCTGGTGGCCTCTCTCTCCCTGAGTCCTATTGCTCAGTCTTTATCCCAGCATTTTTGGGGAGAAGCACAAGACTGAAGTCCTGTTTGCTTCACCAGCCGGGGGAAGGTTGAAGGACAAGAAGAGGAATGGCGTGGGAAGGCTCTTCTGGTGCTGCCCGTCACTTGTTTTATTCTTTGAATGATAGGAGCGAGAGAACAAATCCCAGAACATCCAACTCTCATTAAAATATATAATGGAAGGACTGGATGCAGTAAGATACTCCGAGAAAGCAAAAGACAGGGTATGAAAAGAGCAGAGCACTGTGCAATCAGGGACACTTTTTATATCACAAATGAAATCATTAATAGGTGAATTGCACCCATTTATTCAATTGCCCCTATCAGTACATGAATTCAGAAGGACAGTTTGTTGGTTTTAAAATGAAGTTGCAGCTGTCTTACTGCATTGTTTCCCTGTGAGACCGGGCAGTAAAAGATCGCACAGCTCATGCGGGTGGGTACCCTGTCCATTGTAAACAGTTTATACAAACTAAACCATAAACTTCCCAAACCTGCTTTCATTTGCATCAGCATTCAGCAATCCTGCCTACCAACTGGGACTAAGTCCCACTGAACACTGAATTCCCAGCACTGAGCTGCCTTGCCGCAAGGGAAAGGGCTGGGCTTCGAGGTCCAGCTTCACTTTCATGTAGTTTCCTAATATAAAGTATTTTTATCTTCCAGAGTGCTGCTTTGGGGTCCTGACATGGAATGAGTCATGGTGAAAGTGGAGAGGAGCTAACCCTTTTCCTGCACAGAAGAATCCCTATTGCAGTTGCTCTCAACAGCTGCTGCTAGCCTTCGAGGAAAACCTCCATTACTAATAGAAATTCTGAGAGCCGGGACTTGCCTCTGACAATCCACTCGGTGGGGAAGAGTTTAGTTCACTTGTTTATGTCACAAAGATATGTCCCAAAAGGGGAACTGGAAATTATTTGTTGTTGTTGGCATCCATCTGTCTCAAGAGACAATGGAGTGCACCTCTGGAGGTGAAGTCAAACTGCTGCATTAGCATCATCAAAGTGACCTCCCGGAGGCACAAGCCTGGGCAGTGTGTATGGAGGTCCTGGGCTGTCCCGATGACAAGACCCTCTTGGCCTTGCTGATGTGGTTCAAAGGAAAGCAGAGCATGTTTGGCACCAGCTTGACTGCAGGAGTTGGTGGAAGGAAGCCTACAAGATGGAGTCCCTAAGACAGATGGAAGGGCTGTAAATAAAATGAAATTGAAATTAAGCGTTAATCTCCCTTTACTGTTGGTGTCTTTCAGGACCTTTGCCTTTGCTCTGAGGGGAAATTTGTCAGGAGAAGCAATCATGGATCTCCCATAAAATTTAAGAATATAAATAGAGCCCCACTGAATCTGACCAATGGTCCAGTTAGACCAACATATTGTTCTCACAGTGTGCAGCCTATGGAAAGCCTGCAAACAGGAGCAGAGTGCAACAGCACTCTCTGTACTTGTAAATCCCAGCAACTGGATTCAGAGGCATACTGCCTTCAAAACTGGAATCAGAACATAGCCATCAAGCTTAGTAGACACTGAGAGCCTTTTAAAGCCATCCAAGTTGGTGGCCATTGCTACATCTTTGTGTAGGAGCAAATTCTATGGCTCTCACTGAAATCAATGGGATGAGTTAAAAGTGCTCAAACTGTCATGATTGCCCTGAAACTGGGTTTTTATTTCCACAGACAACCTTAATCTCTGTGTTTCCCTTTCCTATAGGAAACATCTATTCATAATAGTGTGTGATGAGAGTTTAACAAATGGGAGTGGAGGAAAAATAATAATAATTCAGATTAATATCTGAAAAGGGAGGATTCTTTTGCAATCTCATTAAATTACAAAGCCTTGTGAGGATTGCCTAGTGATACGTCTGACAAGACTTTCAAGGTCACTGATGCCAACTTGGAGAACTCGGTAAACTGGAAAGGTACCCAGGAGGAAAATTAAATGAAGAAGCTTATATCTGAACTGAAAGGTAATGCAGGTAAGGTAAGTCTACCTTTTCTGCTTGTAAGAGGGAGAGCTATCCCCATCTGACATACCAGCTTCAAATAGCATCAACTGTGTCACTATTGCATTCAGTTCCTCTTGAGTGAAGCTGGAGATGACAAGCCTCCTGCTTCTTTTCAGCTATCAGACAGGCTGGCTGCATAAATATCTGCTTGGGGAGATCACACCAGATGGAAAGCACAGACTTGACTTATTGAGGGGGGAAATCTTTCTGATCTGAATGAAGGAGAGCATTAAGTTAATGCTCCTGTAGTATAGCGAACTCATACTTGTTTTGTAACCTTACTTACTTAATTTGGCCCCCCCCCAAATAATGCCCACCTCTAAAGCAAAACTATAGCTAAATGCCAAGTTATCAGTGTTGCTCAATAACAATTTTGGGGGCGGGGAACATTTTTCCTTGCATTACTCAGCTTAGGACACACAATATTAATTCAATATAAAATAATTCAAGAACAAATATTACAATTAAAGCATTTTCAAATAAGGTGTGATCTTGAGACAAGTCAGGTACAAAGCTTCCTCTTATCTATATGGTGCCAATGCAAGGGCGCCAAAGGCTGAGTCCTGAGTGAGTGGGTGTGGAGCTGTTTCCCCCTTTCCACACAACCGTTTCCACACAGCAGAACAGTTGGGATCTGATTTAGGGGTCCTAATCAGGAACAGAAGCTTGCTTTCTATTTATACATACGTTTGCTCTAGAAACTTTCAGTTCAAGAATCCATGACATACACAATGCTGCTCCAGGAAAGCTACAAATAATAACAGACCCTCCAAGAACATACATTTGGCATCTTGCAACAAAATATCACAACCAAGGAAAATATTCACAATATAGTTGCCAACTTTTCTGGCAAAATCTGTGCAATGCAAAAATCTTAGCATATGCCAGGAGATGGACCAGGAACTTGTTGATCAAGTCTACACTGAGACATAGAACTGAGAGATCAGTGGTGCTCATGATCTCAACCATCTATGAGAAAAATGCAGAGAGCAACATCACTTTCTAATTTATGCATTCCTTGCTGGTCAGTGGAATAAATCTTCTTGAGATCCTTGGGAAAGTCAGTTGCTTCCCAACTGTCCAGCTTGCCACCCAATCTTCTCATGACAATATGCTTAAAATAATGTGCAGTGCACCTGAAACATTTGCAATTGAAAGTAGAGTGAATCAAAGTAGTGACTTTTACCCCCCCCCCCGGTGCTCTTACATGGTGATGCTGCAGTTATGCTTGCTTAGAAAACTCTGGCACATCTTCATGAGGGAACTGCTGTGGTCAGATGACGGCATGATCATTACCGCTTATCAGAGCATTCTATAAAACCATATTGACTCTATTTTGGAAGATGCTCCATGGTTTCCTTTGTGATTAGCATTGAGAAAACTATAGCAATGGGAGAAAGCACCCCAACAACAAGCAAGACGAATTTTTCGCAAGACGCGATCTGATGGTGACTCGCAAGACGAATTCGTTTTGTGAAAAAATTGTCTTGCGAATCGCGGTTTCCCATAGGAATGCATTGAAATTTAATTAATGCATTCCTATTGGCAAAAAAGAAAAGAAATTTAAATGCATTCCTATAGGAAACCGTGATTTGCAAGACGAATTTTTCGCAAAACGAATTGACTCACGGAACGAATTAAATTCGTCTTGCGAGACACCACTGTAGTAATGCAATTGCTACCATGAAATAACTGTGACTGGAATTCCAATGAGGATGTAAGAGGAAATGGTAAAGTATTCTCCACTTTGACAGACTTACAAAGCAAGGACAAAGATGATATTCCATGCCTGGACCCTTTCAGAGTATTCTATGATATTACCATGTGATCTGGGACATGTCCAGAATAGAAACTGAAAAGCATCTGTTTCCACCGCTTTCTCATCCTTGATGTTTCATGGCAAGAAAAGCTCACCAAAGTGAATGTCCTTGCCCAGGCCAGTCTTCCAAGCTGTTCTCAAACAGAAAGTCGCACTGACGTGGGCATGTGCTCAGAGGGCAAGATGTGTATGTGTGCACATTCCAGATGGCATGCTTTCTAGTGGGGGGGGGGGGGAGTGCTAAGAAACCAAGTCCCAGAGCTTAGCCAAAACATTAGAATACAATTAAAATGTTTATAAACATGACTTAATAGACTTTGACATCACAAGTGGGAAACTCTGGCAAGTAGGAGGAACATCTGCCATCACAGATTCTGGGACGGCACACAAAACTATTATGAGAATTGGCTCCTTGAACTCCAGAGCAAGCCTGAAAGAGTAAGAAACAGACGATCAGTCATAATCTTTTCACTGAAGACCACAGGTCATTTCTGAGGTAAATCCCACCAATCTAGAATTTACCTCTTGATCCAACAGAGGAGATGTACTCCAAATTATTCAAAGTAATTGAAAAGGATGCTTCATGCCCACCCTGGGCATGGACAATTGATTGACATAAAGATAGCAGCAAAATAGATAAATAGTAATAGTTGTACTCTTCATTTCCACATTGCAAAATGAAACAAAATAACATGGCAAATCCAGATGAATTGGGAACAAAACATCATTATGCATATATCAGTTTCGCTATTTACAAATGCAGGTTAAAATGATTTTATGCTGCACTACTATGCATACATACCTGGGAATAAACTCTACTGAGCACAGTGGGGCTTAATTCCTCTCAGACTGCTCTTTTAATTTTATGTTCTGTAACTGCAGAATAAATACAAATACTAAATGTGACCTCTCCCCCCAAAAAAACCATAGCTGCCAAGTTTTCCCTTTTCTCACGAGGAAGCCTATTCAGCATAAGGCAATTTCCCTTAAAAAGGGATAACTTGGCAGCTATGCCCAAAACACAATTGCTCTTCACAGTTCTCAAAACCCTCTTGCTTCTTTCCTTTTCATCTGTGATCAGAAACCACATTACTTTTTATTCTCCTTTCTTAAAAGATGTCCTTTTGCCCTAAGTTGCAAGCTAAAATGCCTGTGTTTATTTGCCCATCGATTTCAGTAGCATTTATTCAGATTTTTATTTACATATTTCCCTTTCACCATTCCCACCCTGAAAAGGTGCCCACAACAACTCACAACATAATAAAAAATATAATATAATATATAAAACAGTAAGAGCTCACCACCTCTGACATGCTCATCTTGTATCTTCTGCTTTTCAACCTGTAGCAAAACAAATTCTACGGTTATGCAGAAGGGCATGCTCCAATCCCAGACTCGCCATATTGACCAGGGAAAGAGGACACTGCAGCAAAGAAAAAATGTAGAATTAACAAGGGCTTGGAAAATGCAAAGGATTCAGTTCGACTGGAACATTGTAAAGGTGGTGTTCCCTCTTCACAGTAAAACTTCAGCGCATGTAGCGTGATATTTACAATCTTTATTACGTATATACAAAGAACAGCTGCAATGCAAAATCATGAGTCGGAACCTGTCAAGTCAGATTCGGGGAGTGGCTTCCTTCGATTTCAGCACCAACAAAGTAGGTGTGGAAACCTCGCGATATGTCTTTGCTCTTTACGTTTCCTTTCCCTCCTTGCATGTGCTGGTGTGAAAGCCCCCCCCCCTTTTCTGAGTCTGATGAACGTCCTCCTACTGCCTCTGCTGGGTTGTAGGGCTCTTCACCATCCCTGACCCCCTGCTCCTCCTGACTATGCCCCGCCTCCTGTTCTGCTTTGTGTGTCAGTTCCCTGTCTTCCTCTTCTGTCAGTTCCTGCTCATAACCTTTCCCTGCTACTGCCGAAATCATGCGTTCTGGCTCTTCCCTAACAAACATGTACTGTCAGGACTTTACTCCAGACACACCATGGCCTGCCCTTTTTGAAGATGGTTGTGTTGGGCTGCATTGTGTTGTAACAGAGTTTACCAGGTGGTATTATTATTGCAGACCCTGAAAGCCACAGGTTCACGTATTATTTAACCACACACCCCTCCATTTTCCATTTCTCAGAGTATATATATATATATATGTTTGTGGCTTTTGGACTTTCATGCATCAAAGACGGAATTTTAAGCAACTGCTGTGAAATGCTTATTGAAAATGAATTTCAAATTTGTTCAGTCAAGGAGAAGGAATATGCTTTGAGGAAATTTGCGACATAGACAAACATCCCTGAAGACTAAATACTCATAGTCTGAGGGCTGTAAATCACACAAGAGACTCAAATTATTCATAGAAGTTCTTCAGCAAATACTTTTGTGGATAATTGATTAATAGGGAAAGTGCTGGAATGTCATTCATTAATGGGGGGAAAAACTTACTTGAAATGATTTATTTACCCAGGTCTAGTCAGGATTATACAGCAGCATAGTCTATAATGTGATAATTGTAAATGCGCTTGGCCTAGAGAGACTGACTGTATGCAGCACAAACAATTCAAGTGGTATTTGTTGTTGCCGTATTGGCCAGGTGCTGGAGTCAGGACTGGGTCAGCAACAAAACACTCGGTGTCAGGGAAGTTAACTCTTTATTCAAAGAAATCAAAACAGTGCAGGCCTAGTGATCCCAGCAACTCTTCCCAGAAGGTCTTGCCCCAATGAGGCAATTGTGAGGACTGAAGTTCCCTACCTTCCCACAGCTTTCAGTCTCCTCCTCCCCTGGGGTTCTTCCCAAGCAGCCTAAGGCTCATTTTTCTTGTCTCTCTTTGCTCTGCCCTCTTCATTTGTCTCTGTTCTGGAAGATTCCATGGCTTCTTCAGCAGCCTGTCTGATATCTGCTTCTTGACCCCCCTCCTCTACAGTCTCTGCTTCTGCCTCTGATTCTGGACTGCTGTCTGCCACAGTCTCTTCCTGCACACTAAACCCTGTTACCTCTTCAGCTTCCAACACTACCTCCTCCCAATTTGCTCCCTCTTCTCCTTCTGACCACTCCTCAGTGTCCCACGACCAAACCCCTGGCTCTGAGCCTTTTCCCCTTGGGGCTTCCTCAGCTGGTACCTCTGACCACTCCTCTGCATCCAGCCAGTTCATGACACTGTACTACAAGAAGGGCACTCAAAGGTGGACAGATCATGATGCAGGCGTGGTGCCCAGTGTGGGCGGGGGGCAGCCGCGATGGCACCCCACTGGGATCGCGCTGCGCTCCCCCCACACTCCTCTTCCTCTGCCAGTGTACACCACTTCTGCAATGTTTCAGGATTGCTAAAAAGGAAGTAGAACTGTCCTCCATCTTTTAAGGAAGCCTTCCTTCTGGATTGGTGGCCATCCTGGGCTACTTTTGAAGAAACGCTGGGACACAAATTTAATAAACAAATAAGTCTTAGATAAACACTGGTAGGTACAAATTATAATGTAAACATTCTTTCAGTTTGCATGGCTTCTGCTCCTAAACACGCAGGAACCCGTACTTGGAAGTAAGAAAGAGCTCTTTATCCAGGCAAATAATAACACAGGCTCAGAAGCAAATTCAGGGTTCAGGAATAACAGTTTAGGAGTTTAAGAGCAGGTCAAGAAGGTCAGAACTGGATGGAAGCAATGAAGATGTCCTAACATGTTTCCCTGCCCCACCTACAAGCTTTTAAAAATGAGGTGTGATAAGCTCACTCGCAAGACTTGCTCACTTTTCAGAAATGTTGGAATTGAAAATCTTGGCAGTAGTAAGATTCATCCACAAAAAAATAGAAAGTTAAAGTTTTCAATATTTTAATATTTAATATTGTCATTTTAAAAAATCAGTCTGCAAATGGGACAGTTCAACACATTTCTATAAAAATTCAGGGGATGAAATATATATCCTAGTAGTGGCCAGTATTCTAGGAAAGAGCAAGCCAAGCAACAGATATGGTAGAAGGGAAGTGGAAATTCCATTCTTAAACAGCTGAATGAAACTTATGTTGGCAATACAGTATAGTGGCTGCCACAGAAATAAATTTGAAAATGTGTTAAGTGCATGAGTAAATATGGACGATTGGATCTGATGCCTTTCAACAATCATCCTATGGAAAGAGGAGATCTGCAGTTGTAACCAACAGGTCTAATCATTCTGGATGAAAGCTATACAGTAGTGTTCTCCTTTCCTATAGAATGGAATACTTAGAGGGTTATTTGGCATGGAGAATGTTATTATTTAGCAGAAGATTAGAATAGATTTATTAATACCCCACTTTGTGTATCAACTGGATCTGGGCTCAATTCTGTGATGGCCTGGTTGTGATGGTACGAGCCCATGCTAAGGTCCAGGTGTTGAAGTCTGTACTGAATTTGCAATACTTACACTTTAGCTTAGTGTGCTGCTCTTGAATTATTTGTTTGGGTTATTGTGCTTTGTTTGTGCTTACTGCAATGACATTACTTGTCATAACAACTGGGAAATCACCGACACGTATAATGAATTTAGCATAAAGTTCCATTGAGGGAAAAGAAAGCGAACCTTGCAATTTAAACTAAAGAGAAGATGAATATTGTGGCAATCTCTTTCGATCCTAGTGAAGCAGAAATACTTTCACTGCTGAATTTTCAGAATTTTACCCCTTTGAATCAGAAACTAAGTAGGGCAACATTAAACATTTTATAAAAGCCCACTTTCCTTTACCACCAATAACTATTTCAATACTAACCAAACTAAAAAAGTTTCTCTCGTTCAGAGTGAAAAGCAAGCACTGCTATAGTAACCTATGAAAGGGCTTAATTTTGTTCCACGTGAAACAGCTACCTATTTTCATTGTGCAAATGTTTGAGGGAATCTAGACTTATGGCTGCTTTTGGATGGACATTTGATATTGTAAAAGTGTCCTTGAGATACCACAAATGAGTTGTTGGTATTTTTTTTAAACTTATCAGATTCTCCTGGAAAGGTTAAATCTGGATTAAATTGGTGGTGGGGTGGTGGTGGAGGAGGAAACGGCTGGCATTTTAATGATGTCATTGTGTAAATGTTACAAAAAAAGGCATGCATGATTCACTCACAACCACTGAATACAGAAAACATACAGGCCAGAAATGGGGATCCTATTGCCCTCCAGATATTGTTGGGCTCCAGTTCCCATCATCCCTAGCTAGCATGGCCAATAGTCCAAGAGTCGAACAACATCTCAAGAGAGTGATAGTTTCAGCATCCCTGATGTTTGCCCTCCCAAAGGCAGCTCCCATGGGGCATGGTTATAAATAGGTTTCAAAATAAAACTTTTTTATCTATTAGTCAAGCTTCTTACATGATCAGTCTATGCCCTTATTTTATTTTTTAGAGTAAGAAAGATTTAAAAGCCCATAAAGGGGGCATCTTTAATCAAGCATGGTCTGTTTATAGCTCAACTGGCGATCCCTCTAACTGCAGTTTGGAAATAGCTTCAAAGTGCTCCAGCACTTTCTACCCACACAAATAATGACCTACAGGGATAAATGTGCCAGAAGGGCTATCTGGGTGTTGTTTTTGATTTACAATGTCATCTATAATATTGGTGTGTGTGTGTGTGTGTGTGTGTGTGTGTGTGTGTGTGTGTAATGGAATGGGGACAATGAAATAGCAACAGAGTGTACTTTACCTTTAGGTATTTTAAATCTGGCTGAATCAGATTACGGAAGTAACTTTCACAGAAGTGGTTTCTGCAGGTATGTAAGGCCTTTTCTTTTCATAACCCTAAAGTAGCAGTGTAACTCTTTCTAAAGAGAATTGATGGCACTGAAGCCAATGGCCAGGGTACCGAAAATGTGTCACCAATTTCTCTAACACTCCAGCTCCACTTATTACTAATTTATCATAATTTGTAGCATCTGTGTCTGTGCTCTTACTAATAGAGTTTTAAAGTCGTACCATGCAGCTGCACGCCATCCGAACAAGGCAGGTGAAACAACAGCAACCCCATCTTACCTGCATTCAGGATTAGGTTCATTCATTCTCTGGAGCTAATGTTGAAGTTACGATTTGTTTCAAATTTAAGGGTTTCTTTCCCACTGACGAAGGCTTGATGCACCAGCAAGTTAAGTGTTCAGACTTTAAAATGCTCGATGAGATTATCATGACTTAAGGACACAATAGAAGTGGGGGTGGATGAATCAGTCTATCTTCAGTCCATGCTATATTTGCATGACTTCACCCTTATACCCATTTCACCCTTTTCCTTAGTATAACTGTATTTTTTTAAAAAAAAACAAAACTCTACCCAAAAATTCACATCTAAAAATGTATTTGAGAACTATATTGGGACATTTGGAAAGTACAAAAGCTGGTGGATAACTGTTTGTGTATATAAAATCTCCTTTACTTAGACAAGATAGCAATGAAGCCAGAAGAAACATGTTCTCCATTATTATGATGTGGCAGGTACTGCTAGTGACTAGGGTAGGGGATGGGCAGCAGCAACATTGTGGCAGCCAATGACATTAAATAAGAGCATCAGGCCCAAGAGCTTTCTGCCTCAAATCCTGTAGACCATGAGTGGTGAAACTGTGCCCCTCCAGATGTTTCAGGCTTTCCCATCAACCCCAGCTAGCATGCCCAATGGTCAAGGGTGAAGGGAGATGTAGTCCATCAACATCTGGAAGGCTCCTCGTCCCTGCTGCAAGGCCTGCGTAGAGCAAGTGCTTGAAGTGCTTCTGTCAATATTTGATGCTATTTTATACATGGTGCTTCTAGAAAGGCAATTTCAACATGAGTATACAGTAAAGTAGGATGGCTGTGTTGAAGAGATATCAGAAGCATATTTTCCCTCACTAACATTGATTTGGATTCTAGTTATGACAGGACCTATAAAACAATTGCATTCTTTGCCATTAGCTTAGTTTCAGCCCATCAGACTCTGATATAATTCAAAACCAAACATGCCCATATTTAGCCCAGGAAAGCTTATTATATCGCTTGATTTAGTGCAAAGGCAGAATTTAATGAAATCTGCTTACAGAAGACATCACATTCCTTTTGTTGAAATAATAATAATAAAAAGAAAACCTTATTATCTTAGCTTTCTGTTTTAGAAAGACGTAAGTCACTTATACAGTGTTTTACAAGAGAAAAACAATCACATTGCATAATGTGGCTGGATAAGCCAAATGGAAATAAACAAATAACTTTAATTAAAATGTGAATACCGTACAACTTTATCTACCATATCATAGTTATAGACGGAACAGGGAATAGGGGTTCAGTTCTGTACTGGGAGGGGTAACACTCCCCGTGAAGACACAGATTAGCAATTGGCGCATGCTCCTGCACTCAGACCTGAGCATGGATGCCCAAGTCTCTGTGGTGGCCAAGAGTGCACTTGCACACTTAGAACTAGTGTGCCAGCTGCACCCATTCCTTGAGATGCCTGATTTGGCCACAGTCACACACACCTTAGCTGCATCCCATTTCTGGGCACAATTCAAAGTGCTGGTTATGACCTATAAAGCCCTACTGTATATGGCGTAGGTCCATGTTCTTTGAAAGACTGTATTCCCTTATACAAACCCGGGTTCTGAGATCTTTGGGAGAGGCCCTTCTTTTGGTTTTGTCACTCTCATGCTTTATAAAAGGTAAAGGTAAAGGATCCCTGACAGTTAAGTCATCGCAGACGACTCTGGGGTTATGGTGCTCATCTCGCTTTATTGGCCGAGGGAGACTGCGTACAGCTTCCAGGTCATGTGGCCAGCATGACTAAGCCGCTTCTGCCGAACCAGAGCAGCACACGGAAACGCCGTTTACCTTCCCACTGGAGCGGTACCTATTTATCTACTTGCACTTTGACGTGCTTTCGAACTGCTGGGAGGGCAGGAGCTGGGACCGAACAATGGGAGCTCACCCCATCATGGGGATTAGAACCACTGACCTTCTGATCGGCAAGCCCTAGGCTCTGTGGTTCAGACCACAGTGCCACCCGTATCCCCATCACGCTTCAGAGGGATGCGGAAAACAGCTTTCTCAATGGCTGCTCCCAGACTTTGGAACTCCTTCGCTAGAGAAGTTATACTGGCTCCCTCCTTGTCCTTCCATGAGCAGCTGAAGTTTTTCTTGTTCCAAATGCATTTTGGGAACTGGTGGTTGTTAATGAAGACACTGTTGCCATGCTGTTTTTTATTGTAATTATCTGTATGTTTTAAATACATCTTTTATATTTATATGTAGTTTTAATTCTATTAATGTTTAATTTTATTTTTTAAATTATTCCTCCCCCTATGTTTTTAGCTGTTCCTAGTTTATTTGTAAGCCACCTTGAGTCTGTCAGGAAAACAGGTGGGCTATGAATAAAAATAAAACAACAGCAACTACAGCAAAGCAAATAGTGAATACCAAACACTCTACTGCAAGCAGAAAAGTTATCTTTGTATTAAAAAATATATTACCCTGAAGAGTGGTAAATTTAATTTTTATCTCCAGTGTCAAACCATATGACAAACCAAAGATAACAACACTGGTAAGATATAAACTATATGATTTTATTTTTGTTGGCTGTTTGCAGGATATTCCTTTTCACATATGAAAAGAGGAAGCATAAGAAAATATGCCATAACCTTCATCAAAATCCAGGGGTAGTAGCCAGCTAAGTCGCACTCAAAGCAGACTGAGAAGAATTTAATGAAGGCCTAATCCTCACTATCCATTCAAAGCAGTATCATACAGTGTCCCCCCCCCTAAAATATTTATAGGGGTACTCTTATTTTCCTACTCATATTGAAATACTGCCCCTCAATGAGGCCAAACTTCGATTCACAAAATGTTTAGGGATATGCGTACCCCTGTCATTGTATGTATGTAACAGATCGTTGTATTTTAATATTTTGTTGGAAGCCACCCAGAGTGGCTGGGGAAACCCAGCCAGATGGGCAGGGTATAAATAATAAATTACTACTGTTACTATTACTGCGTTCCCCCCCCCCAAGAAAACAGCACAGGTATCATACCACATTAAGCAGTCATGGCTTCCTCCAAGGAGTCATGAATACTGTGGTTTAACAATCAATTAGTCGTCACAGGGAACTCTGAGAATTTTAGTTCTGTGAGGAAAACATGGGTCTCCTAACAACTCTCAGCGCCCTTATATTTTTCAAAGGGTCTGCTCTGAATAGGACTATTATTATTATTTATTACATTTGTATACCACCCTTCATCCATAGATCTCAACATACAAATACAAGATAAAAACACAGAATACACAAGAACAAAAAAAAAAACCACAAACCAATACCCTCTCTCCCACCCCATTGGATCTTACTTTGAACTATGTTGGATACAGAGCTAGAAGCAGGACTGCATTCTATGCACTGTTAGTAAGTCCCGATTCCCACTATAAAACTGACAAAGGATGTACCCAAATGTTTATTGATAGCCTCAAAGGAAACAGATGCCACAACTTGGGCCTTAGGTATGCTCTCATGCATGTACACGAACCCCATGCATGTGCAGAGAGCATTACTCCATTGGTATCAGCAGGCCGTCCACATCACAAATGGAGCATCATACAGAATTGCCCCCTTGTCAGAAATAAATCGGGTCCTCCCTAACAAGAGGGCACGTGTTGCGGTGGGACCTGGCAATCAGGCTCTGTGTTGTGGGTGGGAACATTGGAGCAGCCACAACACCCTATTGGTGGTCCCTCGATCTTGGGACCAATTGGGCTAATGGGACGCCAGTCAAAGCAATCGAGGGACCACTACTTAAGCTGAGGCACATGTCCCTGAGCTTCCTCTTTCGGGCTCAATGCATCGGAACACCTGGCCACCTCTCCCTATATTTAGGGCTTGTGCTTGACCTTGCTATGCCGTCGTGTGTCGTCTGTTGTTGGGACAGGGGCACGGCAGGAATTTCCCCCACTTGGCAGATTGGCTGGTGCCACTTGGGTTTCACCTGCTGCATAGCAAACTGTCACAACTTGTAAGGTTGCGGATAGGCTCTGGTTCAGGTGGATAAGGGTGGCAGGATGCCTAGCCATCCCTATGCGTTGGGTATTCCTTTAAGAAGGAATCCATGGACTCATGGTTTGCTCTCCCTGTGAGGGGCTGTGCCCTGAGCCTGAGTCCAGGGCTCATCTGGGTGGTGGCCCAGCAGACCCCCCTGCTTGCCACTGTCCCAGGTGTTCACCCAAGGCTGACTTATGGTTGGTGCCCAGAGTCAGTGCTGCCTGCAGGGCTGCAGGTAGCTAGTCGAACCAGAGCCTATGGAACCACTCACTTGATTTGTAATCAATAATGTTGTGGCTTAAATTCTGCCTAAAACCAAACCAAAATTGGAGTCCTGTCTGAATTTATTCCTAGGGCTGGTTAAGAGGTCTCCACACGCAAATGGGGAAGCCTTCAAAGTTGGTGCATTGAGTATGCCCATATCTGCTCCTGGTTCAGTCTTCAGGATCTGGGTGGTTGTTTCTTGTTTGGTTTTCTGTAAGTATGGTGGAGAATTGCTATCTTTTCTGATGTATTCTAATTTGTAGGTGATTTTTAAAAATTTTTTAAAAAGGAGAAAATTAAAATCGATAATGGATTACTTATTACAATTCTTCTGGATTTTATAAAGCTTTTCCTCATATAATTATTGTTTATATTTTATTCAACCTGTTGCATTTGGGGGGGGAGTTCTCCATATGATTCACAACGTATTTAAGAACATAAGTCTTAGATACTGGTACAAATATATTGCAAGCCTAAACTTGCAAGCTAAAACATAGTTGATTTAACCTTCAAGAAACAATAATCCAGGATGCTTTAAGGCAGACTGGATTTTCCTTGGTATTACCCCTTTAGTCCCTCTTAAAAAATTGTTTTGTGAAGAAGTAAAAAGTAGTGTTTACTTACATAATCTAGATCTTGAAGCAGTAATTATACTAGCAAAATAAAGGCGTGGTCACCTTGGAAGCATGATGAAGAGAGAGGAGGTTGCCCAGGCAGGAAAGGGTATGTATGTAGTCTTACAGCTTGCTGCCAAGGCAGACAAAGGAAGTGACCCCACAAAGTTCTCTTCAGCCCCTTCATGAGCCCATCTGGCAAAGAATGAATTGACTGCAATAATGTCCCACAGCAAATAGAAGGAAATGAACAGTAGGTCCTCCATGTGCAACCAGAACTCTGTTGTGCATGTGGGACACCACAATTACCCACGGCATCTCTCACTTCCTCTAATCATGACTTCATGGGTATGTAAGATGATAAGATAAGCTAAGATAATCTTTATTGTCATTGCCCCCCTGCGGGAACAACGAAATTACTTGGCTGCTCCATCCACTCAGATAAGGCACTTCACATAAATTTAAAATAACTACAAAACATTAATTAAACAATAGAATACGAAATGACAAGTAAAAATAAGATGACTTCAAAGTCCAGACTTTCCATTTAAGGCCGAAATTGCTCTAGAGAAGAAAGTGTTCTTGAGACGGCTTGTTCTCACCTTCATTGTTCTGTATCTCCGTCCCGATGGCAGGAGCTCGAAGAAACAGTGACCGGGATGCAATGGATCTCTTGATATGTCTAGTGCTTTCCTGTGGCACCTGGTGATATAGATTTGTTCTAAGGTGGAGAGTGAGCAGCCAATAATGCTCTCCGCTGTTTTAATAATTCTACACAACCCTATCCTATTCTGGGAAGTACAGCTTCCATACCACATGCATAACCCATAAGTGAGCACGCTCTCAATGGCACAGTGATAGAAGGCAAGCAGCAGCTTTTGCGGAAGATGGTTTTTCCTTAGAATTCTCAAGAAGTACAGCCTCTGCTGTGCCTTCTTCACAAGCCCCCTTGTGTTGACACTCCAGGACAGATCCTCCTGTAACTCAATGCCCAGGAAACTGAATGTTGTTACCCTCTCCACACAGATTCCATCAATCAAAAGTGGCTGGGCATCATTCTTCTGTCTCCTGTCCACCACAAGCTCCTTTGTTTTCTTTGTATTTATGAGCAAGTTATTAACTCTGCACCACTCTGTCAGCTGTATATAGTGTAGATAATGAATAAAGATTTAAGTATATCCTGGAACCTGAACATTATTTATGCAATAATGCAACATAAATGAATTCCAAGATAGATTAACTTCTTATCATTTAGCTTTATAATTAGTTTACACCTAGCAATTTAAATCAGTTAAAACTGCAATTCTCTTTAAGCTCTTAAATTCTTTTTATTAGTCTTAATAATGCATCAAATCCAGTCTAGAATACGAGCCTTGCACTTAATCCTAAACAAGTGAGATTTCAATGGCACTTAGAACTGAAATGGAATGATTGATCCCAGAGGACAAATAAGGTGCATTTCTGACCGAGCACTTGAGCTATTTACATTCAAATGTTTCAGTTCAGATGGGTTCTGAAGTGCTTCATAAATAATACTTTTTAAAAAGATTTTTGGAAAGATGAGAATAAGGACATATGAGTATGTAAATCTAATCCCTATTACATAGGCTTTTTCAGCTCTGTGGCTGTTACTTAATATTTTATTAATATTCTTTTGTAGACTTTTCTTGGAAATAGTTCAGATAAGCTGTTCAAATGACAGAATGACAAGAAACAAGTTGAAAAACAACCAATTAAAAGGTAAGAGGAAGGGATCCCAGCCAAGGATAGGTTTTGTGAAAAACTATAATCATCATTCTACTGTCATCTACATTTAACCAACCAAGTATAGAGTATATGACAGTGATGAAAAATGGGGCTTCAGTCCAGAATAAATCTATTTAATCAGCGTCAAGAATACCAAGGCAAAGCTTCATCAGATTTCTATGCAATCAAACAAAATTACAAAGTTTGGAAGTTGAAAAATTTCACTTCTGATATCTAGAAGATTGTACACAGGCTAGGTTCCCACCAACCCCCAGCAATAAATCAGAAGAGTCAACTTTGTCAGCTGCTGTGCAGAGGTACAGAAAGAATGCAGACCCCAATAGGAAATGCATGAATTCATGGTTACAACCTCATGGTCCACTAGCACTCAAGGCTTTGGTTAAATCAATAAATACTGCAGCCGTCTCATTATCTTTCCATTACTTCAACAAAACAGAAATGCGTTACAGTCAAAGACCCAGAATTTGGCCCCAAATTCTAACTTTCAGGTGCAACAGAGAAAATAAAACATGATATTAAAAGGTTAAGAAGTTGAATCCCAAACTCCTTCAACAAGGTTGGGGTTTCTCATTATGCTCAGAGACCTCTATGAAAGGGCTCTTTGCCACCATCTAATCAAAAAGGCAATTTCATTAGTCTTTAAAAAGCAATTTTCTTCATAACAATTTTAGGAATCAATTTCATTGTTTTTTACTTTCAGGAAGTAATTCTGATAGGCATTTCCCCCTACTATTCACAAATGCAAAAATGAAATTACTTCTTTAATGTTTTCACTCTGCTCTGGCACAGATAGAGAAAACTGTTGATTATGCCAGTGTCATTTCCTTCCAATTACACCAAAAACAGACACACACTCTGAGGGTAATTGACAGGCTATAAACACTGGTAGAGTCACATGGACTGCAAAGGAACCACATAATGACAAAGCGGCCAAGAAACAGAGCATTAATGTCTGAGCATTCTTTGGAAACATTGCAAGAGTGGTGAGATGAATTATTTTTATTATTTGTTATTCATCAGTATTGTTAAATAGTGGAAAAGATGGACGACGGACGCAGCTCTGTTAGATTCACAGCTCTTTATTACAGCAGTTAGAACTGTTCCTTGAGTTTGACTGGTTGTAGCCTAGCTGCCTGCTTTATATAATACTAAGTAACTTGTAACAGTAACAACTCCCAACTAACTAACCCAGACATCCCCAAACTTCAGCCTTCCAGATGTTTCGGACTACAATTCCCATCATCCCTGACCACTGGTCCTCTTAGCTAGGGATCATGGGAGTTGTAGGCCAAAACATCTGGAGAGCCGCAGTTTGGGGATGCCTGAACTAACCAATCAGTGAGCAACAGTTCTCAATCCTTTATTTGCATACTGGTAGCCCTGAGTGAGAACTGCAGCCAATCTTAATACATCACAAGTATTATGTTTACATCCATTCCACCTTTCCTCCAAGGAGCTCAAGGTGGCATTCACAAGTCTATTTTTACTCATGTTATCCTTGCAACAACCCTGTGAGGTTGATAAGGCTGAGGGATAGCACCCAAGGTCACACAGTGAGCTTCATGACCGAGTAGTCCTAATCCACTTAATAGCCCTTCATTTTGTTTTACCTTCTGGAAAAAAAGATGTAGAGGTGAATAAGCAAGGGACAGAATAACCTTTGCCCATAGGTCTGGAACTTTATGGGGTCCCTTGTGAACAGTCATTTGTGGATCTAGTTACAGGTAGGTAGCTGTGTTGGTCTGTCATAGTCGAAACAAACAAACAAAAAAATTTCCTTCCAGTAGCACCTTAGAGACCAGCTAAGTTTGTCATTGGTATGAGCTTTCGTGTGCATGCACATTTCTTCTTCAGGTATCTTAGTTGGTACTTAGTTGGTCTCTAAGGTGCTACTGGAAGGAATATTTTTAAGTCATTTGTGGAGTAACTCTGGCTACAATCTCACTCTGTGCCATTATTACCGCTGTACTCTGAGGTCATGACACACCCAGAGACTCCTTGAATCACCTCCTACACCCCACAGGTCCCTGCAATGTGTGACCGTTCAGCAGCACATATAAAATATAGCTCTGCTTTCATTCCTGCCCTAATTCCTAGCATTAGACTGGAAAGCAAGAGATTTATCTTCTCCGGTGAACCACATCAACACTATACTGTGAGAATGCTCACCTACTTGAAGCTTTTAATTGTGCTTCCATCATTCACACAAGCTTGATTTCTGTGGCTGTGGGTCTCAGCAGCAGACAATTTCTTTTTAGCTAGCCTATAAAGGATGCACTGTTGCCAGCTAGATTCCAGGTGTAGAAGTTCCAGACAAATGCCCCAAACAAATGTTGCTGCCTAACAAAAGACAGGGATGCTTCTGGAATCCTGTGATGAAGAAAGAAGCTCAGGAGAAGTTGGCTTTCCACTCAGAATAGCCCTCTCCCAAATAAGCTTTTAGTTAAAACAACAGCAACAAAAAGAGCCACAGGGCTTTCCTGCCCGCTTGCCTATTATGCAGTTTCCCCCTTAAAATCCTAATCTGATAGTATTGTCTCCCAGTGTCACTTTAAATCAGAATTCCATGACAAAAAAATAGGAAAATAGACAGGAGGTTTTCCCTTGTCCAGACTAGGGATGAACAAATCTGACCATTTTACTTACTCTCACTTTCCCAATCTTAAATTCAGAACCCTGCATTCCTCATCAGTTTGTATTTTTTTAAAAAATAAAATGGTCCTCATGGAACTGTATCAGCATTTTACTGCAAATTTCTCCTAATCACATAAAATTTTAATGAAATTTTTGCCTAATGAACACATTTTTTGCAAAGCAATTTCCCCTAAAATGCATTTTTGCATTTTTGTTATTTCCACCTGCATTTCTTTACACACCTCACCCAAGTACTGTATATCCATTTTGGTACACATTGCTTGGCTGGAGAACTGTACTGAGAATTCAGAGAAGTGTAACTTTTGAAAGATGGTTTGTTTGTTTGTTTGCATACTGTTTCAGAAAGTGCAAATTTGAATTTCTTCCCTATATCTAGTCTGACTCTAGATTAAGATGTACTTGCATGTAAAGTCCATTTTCCAATGTCTTGTCAGTTGCTGGAAAAAATGCTGCTCTGACTTTTGGACTTCAGCTCTGCCTTTCTGTCTCTGAATTGTGCTGTCTACAACACAGGTGCGGGTTTAAAACAAAGCTGCTTGTGTGTTGTGTAGAGGGCAGGCATTTCATTTTCCTTTTGGCCCAAACAACCCATGGTAACTCTGCCAATAAAAAGCTTCCCTATATAATTTCCTGTAGGAGGTGATGGCAATAAAGCCCCATTCCCCTGGTCCTCTGCCACATATACAATATTCTGACATATTTCAAAATAATAAAAAGCTGAAAAATCACAGGCTTGGCCTGAGCTGCTACTACTATTGATTTGAGGATTTCAGTGACAGCGGTAAAAGTGCAGAAGGGCACACAGTTTCTGATTCCTTTTGTGATACTGTTATGTCAGCGGCAGTAAATCAAAGGCAAGAACGGACTCCAGCTGCAGTAAATATCCTAAGGCTAGCTCAATCTGTATTCAGCCCCGGTTTGTGGAATAACACTGTATTAAATCTACAGATTTCTCAGTCATACTCTACATATCTGTTCCCTGGGAACAAAGCCCAAAAATGTGACATAGGGGAAAAAACAAAGCTTTTTGCATGTCAAACATTTAATTTCCACGGGCAGCTTTGTCAGTGGCAAAAGAGAGGGGGCCGATCAGCAATATTAATATCAATAACTAATGCTATAATCTATGAACAGCTTGGTAGGTTGGCTTCCAGCTTAGGACCTTGAGGTTTCTGATCTGCGCCCAGCAGCCCTTGACAATTGGTTCTTAGAGAGAAGAATGGGCTTGTGTCCAGTGCTGCAGTCTGTGCTTGAAGGAGATCACCTCTTTAAATAAGGAGAGGTATGAGCAACTGCTTTATGGAATAGACCAAAGGCCAGAGCATCAATTCCTCTTTCTAATACCTGCTTGCCTATCTCAGTTTTAAAAACAAAGTGGTCTGGCACCAGCTTATCACACATAATAGAATCTTAGCTATTATTGCATAATGGAAACAGGCTGATAACATCGAAGATGTCTGGATAGTCTTACATATAGATGCCTGAAGCTGGAAGTTGGCTAAATAAGGTTGTGATACACCAAAAGAAAGCACCCCTCCTCGTTTTTGAAGGATTATTTATCCACAGGCAAAAGTAGTGTGTGTGTGTGTGGGGGGGGTATTATATTAGTGAAAACAACCCACAAAATTACATTATATTATGCAAAATACACACTGTATTGCTGACAATTTTCTGTGGAGATTTTTTTAAGGAAAATGGTTACAGGTAGGTAGCCGTGTTGGTCTGGATCGAAGTAAAATAAAAAAATTCCTTCAGTAGCACCTTAAAGACCAACTAAGTTTTTATTTTGGTATGAGCTTTCGTGTGCATGCACACTTCTTCAGATACAGTGAAATGGAAGTTTCCAGGCACTTATGTAGAGAAGGGGTGGGGAGGGGTGGGGATGGGGAGGGGGGATCACTCAGAAGGGTGGTGGAAATGGGTGATTGACTGACTGATAGCTGTTGATGACCGCAAACGACTGCAAATGGTTATGCATGAAAAACCCTTGCTTTTTCATGCATAACCATTTGCAGTCGTTTGCGGTCATCAACAGCTATCAGTCAGTCAATCACCCATTTCCACCACCCTTCTGAGTGATCCCCCCTCCCCATCCCCACCCCTCCCCACCCCTTCTCTACATAAGTGCCTGGAAACTTCCATTTCACTGTATCTGAAGAAGTGTGCATGCACACGAAAGCTCATACCAAAATAAAAACTTAGTTGGTCTTTAAGGTGCTACTGAAGGAATTTTTTTATTTTAAGGAAAATGTTACAGCTATGTGGTGAACTTAAGTTGGGGTGTGTGTGTGTGTGTGTGTGACACCAATAGATTCACATCTTTAGTTGGGGGAAACAGTTCCTGGATTGTCACTGTGACCTGTTGGGGCACAAGTGAAGTGGTATATGGTTTCTTGACAAGTTCAATAATTGGGCAAACCACTGCAGATCAGAGTAGACTTGCATGTTGCTGTTCCTTCCTCAGCTCTGCTTCCCTGCCTCAGCTCTGCTTCCCTGACCATTCCGCTCCTCATGGGCAAGTCAGGGGCACCCACCCATGAGGCGGGGTGAGGCAGCTGCCTCAGGCACAGAAGCCCAAGAGGCGGTGTCCCTTGGCACTGGGTTCTGGTGAGATCTCACAAGGTACAGTAGTGCCTCAACTGTGTGTTGGGAGATTCATTCCCTGTGTGCAGTCATAGGTTTGTTGTCTGTCATATGACTGAATGTGTTTTCATTCCACAGAGTGGAAGTGACGTAGACAGGATGTTTGTCTTAATAATAATAATAATAATTTATTATTTATACCCCGCCCATCTGGCCGGGTTCCCCCAGCCACTCTGGGCGGCTTCCAAAAAAACAGAAATTCTAAAATACAGAAATCCATCAAACATTAAAAGCTTCCCTAAACAGGGCTGCCTTGAGATGCCTTCTAAAGGTCTGCTAATTGTTGTTCTCTTTGACCTCTAGTGGGAGGGCATTCCACAGAGTGGGTGCCACTACCGAGAAGGCCCTCTGCCTGGTTCCCTGTAACTTGGCTTCTCGTAATGAGGGAACCGCCAGAAGGCCCTCGGAGCTGGACCTCAGTGTCCGGGCAGAACGATGGGGGTGGAGACGCTCCTTCAGGTATACCGGACCGAGGCCGTTTAGAGCTTTAAAGGTCAACACCAACACTTTGAATTGTGCTCGGAAACGTACTGGGAGCCAATGTAGGTCTTTTAGGACCGGTGTTATGTGATCTCGGCGGCCGCTCCCAGTCACCAGTAGTCCAAGCGGGAGATAACTAGAGCATGCACCACTCTCGTGAGACAGTCTGCGGGCAGGTAGGGTCTCAGCCTGCGTACCAGATGGAGCTGATAAACAGCTGCCCTGGACACAGGATTGACCTGTGCCTCCATGGACAGCTGTGAGTCTAAAATGACTCCCAGGCTGCGCACCTGGTCTTTCAGGGGCACAGTTACCCCATTCAGGACCAGGGAGTCCTCCACACCCGCCCGCCTCCTGTCCCCCACAAACAGTACTTCTGTCTTGTCAGGATTCAATCTCAATCTGTTAGCCGCCATCCATCCTCCAACCGCCTCCAAGCACTCACACAGGACCTTCACCACCTTCACTGGTTCTGATTTAAAAGAGAGGTAGAGCTGGGTATCATCAGCATACTGATGGACACCCAGCCCAACCCCCCTGATGATCTCTCCCAGCGGCTGCATATAGATGTTAAAAAGCATGGGGGAGAGGACAGAACCCTGAGGCACCCCACAAGTGAGAGCCCAGGGGTCTGAACACTCATCCCCCACCACCACTTTCTGAACACGGCCCAGGAGGAAGGAGCGGAACCACTGCATGACAGTGCCCCCAGCTCCCAAGCCCTCTAGACGGTCCAGAAGGATGTTATGGTTGATGGTGTCAAAAGCTGCTGAGAGATCCAGCAGAACAAGGAAACAGCTCTTACCTTTGTCTCTAGCCCGCCGGAGATCATCGACCAGTGCGACCAAGGCAGTTTCAGTCTTACATGTTCCTGAAGTGGAACTATTATTATATATATTATATACTAGAGAGGGAGCCATGTTCCGTGCTCCATGCCTGTTTAGGTGTAAATAAACTAGCTTAGCCAGAATGCTGAGTTGCTGTGGTCTGTTACGCAATTGTGCAAGTATCTGCAGATGCTAAGAGTGTGTTGATATACTCCCACATCAATCACTGAAAGTCCAGGGGCTGAGGAAGGCTCGGAAGCTCCCGAACGATCGCCCAGGAAACAGGGAACATGCCAGTTGGGCTTGTGTCTCTGCCAAGGGTCTCCTTGTGAGTAGGCCCTTTTCCTGACACTGTGGTGGTGTGTGGTTGGTGCTCGGTTTTTCCTAGTTGCCTTCTCTGAACGCATCACAAACAGCACAAATGGGAAGCGTAGCTGAGTGAACAGGCCAAGCCAAGAGGCAGGTAGCCTGGATCACACGCTCTAGCAGTTATTATATGTTCACAAATGTTGCTCTGCTCAGGTGATGCTGCATGCAGGCGCCACCAATGCCGGATTTCAGCCTCTGCCAAAGCAACAGACAAGCACCAGGCAGAGTACTGAAGGAACATCAGAGAGGAGTTATAAGACAAAGTTCAGTAGTGAAGCCAAACCATCAGAGAGTTACAGTACCTGCTGCGGCTGCAGAGACCAATGTGGGAGAGACATGTTTTGCTGCAGTTGGGGCATATGAAGGCTTCCAGTTGGGCTGCTGCAGATGTGCCATGTTGTTCTTACTCCTCCCAGTAGTCATTCCTCCTCTGGTCACCGCTATGGATACATGATCTGACAGTCTGTCTCCAGGCACTGTGATAATCTGCAAGGGTGGAGTTAATGTAGCCATCCGTCATGTCCCATTTGCAGACATCTTTGTAACACAGAGTTAGCATCTTATAAACAGGTCCAAGTGGTTAGCATAATGGTCATGTGGATTCAACATGCTTACCAGTTTTGATATACCACTGAATTGCTAATCATGAAACATTCTAACTTCTATTATATATTATGGCTAGTGTGCTATTATTGCATATAAATTTCACTTTATTTTCAGTGAGACACTTTGGACGCCATGTATTTGTGGAAAATGTGGAATATAAACAAACTGACTATGGATAGCTAGGTATGCCTAATCCATTTTTCTCTTTTAATAGACTCCATGCTTGTCTCATTTTCGAGTGCAACTGTGTGCGCAGCATTTTTCTGACACTTTACTTTGAAAGTTGCTTTCCCTTTGTAGTGCAGAGATTAGAGTGGGCAATAAGTTCCTCATAGGATAAAGGAGGTTTCAGCATGAGGTTTGAGTGTGACTTTTTGGTGCCTTGCAAGTAAAAAGAAAAAGCAGGATTGCTATATAGGAAGTCTGAAGAATGGAGATGGGTTCATTAGGCTTGCATTAGAGCATGAGCAGAAATCTATTTTGTTTGCAAAACTTGTATTCTCATATTTTTTATTTTTTATTGCATTTTCAGTTATAAATGATATTGGACCTGTAGTATATAACAACTCATAAAAGTATTAGCTGTAACAAGCAGATACTCCATATTATTGCCTCAAAGTTCATCAATAACAATTAAGTGCAACATTCTAAAACTATACTTAAAACTTGACTTCCAAGAATGACAAAATCAAAAGGAGCTTCTCTTGCTAATTAGCCAGATTGAATTGTTTAGAAATTCAGGTAGCATATTTTGTGCTGTCCATTTCCCCATGAATGCTGGCATCCACCCTCAAATTTAGGAATGCTTATAAATATGCCATAACATCACAAGCCATCCCGTTGCTAGGAAGGCTTGCGGACAGATGACAGAGAATTTTTCACACTCTCAAATACCTAGTTCTATCTATCTCTGCACATAAGCCCAGAGACTGCCTGTGTATGTGACATACCACACAACTGTCCTGTTTTAAGCGGGGCATCCCAGATTGACAGAAGCCACCCTGGTTTATGATTCCAATCTCGGATGTTGTGTTTTGGTTCCTGTGCTTTGGCCGTGCCAGGATGTGGGGCCAAAAGACAGGCTTTTATTTGTCCCACGCTGTGGTGCAAGTAGTTGGCACACACCAGAAGCGGGGGGGGGGGGAGAGGAAGCAATACCTTGCTCCTTCCGTCATGACACTTCCAGAAGTTGGCTTCTGGAAGTACATCTGTGGCACTGGCAGAGTAGGCAGAGGATGATGCCGTTGAAGACAGTACAAGGAGTGGAGGGAGGGGGCAAGTGGGCAGGTGGCAGTGGCGAGCGAGCAGTCAAGGTAGGGAGTGGTAGCAGCGAGGTGGCAAGAGAGTGAGTGAGTGGGTGAGCAACAGGGGCAGCAGGGTGGTGGTGGTGGGATGCCCCAATTTGCTATCTTGAAACACTGGGGTGTATGAGGCGACAATGGAGAGAAAAACAGTATTGATTACAGTGGTACCTCTGGTTACGAACTTAATTTGTTCCGGAGGTCCGTTCTTAACATGAAACTGTTCTTAACCTCTTTAGCTAATGGGGCCTCCTGCTGCTGCTGCGTCGCTGGCCCACGATTTCTGTTCTCATCCTGAGGTAAAGTTCTTAACCCGAGGTACTACTTCCGGGTTAGTGGAGTCTGTAACCTGAAGTGTTTGCAACCTGAAGCGTCTGTAACCTGAGGTACCACTGTACTCTCTCAGTTAGAACTGCTTAACTTGTGACTGAATGCAACAGCCTACTGGAAGTGGTGCACACAAGTAAATACAGGTCCAAGTGAGTAAACTGACACAGACAACTTCAAAAGCATAGACAGGCCATGGAAATATTGGAAAGAAACCAAAGGAGGAAAAGAAATATGAAGAAACAGAGGAGGTGTTTGTAACCCGAGGTACCACTGTACTCTGACTGTTAATGGCTCTCCAGTATTTCAGAGCAGGCCTGTGCAGAGGGTGGGGGCAGCTGGGTGCACTTGCCCCAAATCTCAGAGGACTAAACTGGTGAGGGGACCCTGACTGCTTTTTTGTTTGTTGCTTCTCTGATAAGCTGGCACATTCAAAAACTGGATTTCCTTATGTCTGTTTTAATGAATATGAGTAACATGTATGCGAGGGTGCAACATATATGGTACGTGTGTGTATTCAGTTTTAACAATGGTTCATAAAATGTTTGGTGTACTCTGCTGCCATTCCAGGTGCCCTTACCTGGGAGTAAGTTACATAGAACACAGTGGGACTTTCTTGTGAACGTTAACATGTACAGTGGTACCTCAACTTCCGAAGGTTTCGACTTCCAAAGTCGGCAAACCCGGAAGTATTTTCGCCGCGCTTGCGGTCTGCACCTGCGCAGAAGCGGCGTGTGCGATCTGCGCATGTGCAAAATGGACGCTTCGACTTACAAAGGATTTGACTTACGAAGAGCGCCACGGAACGGATCGCCTTCATAAGTCGAGGTACCACTGTACAGGATTGCACTGCCAGTCAGCAATTATTTCAAGAACAACGGCAGGTGTGTCACACGGCAAGAGTCCGTTCTGTTGCCTCTTCTCAGGTACATCCGTTTTCACCTGTGGCACAGCAAATACAGTATTTCTACTACAAAATATTATGACATTTACAGGAATGCAAACAATCCCAAGATCTACAATAAATGTGGCATGAATATTGGAAATGCATTCACTTTCCATGTTACTCAAGGTGAAGTTTTCTTTGGGTTCCATCTATTACTGCAGTACTTGGGTTAAATGATACAGAGGGACTCATTTCATTTTGCAATGGAGGATTGTAAAATTACCGGCCCTTAAGAGCCTGTAAATTTTCTAAGAGGGCAGGGGGAGAGAGAGAGAAGGAGCCAACCCTGATAAAATTATAAATGGCTTTCCTATCATTGCTGGAACTCTAATTTTCTTGGTTATTGCTTGAGTTGATAAAACAAATAAAAGAAGGAATCTCAGAGAGATTTCTTTAATATGCAAAATGAATTTCAAATGGTGTCTCCTGCTGGTATTTTTATGGAAAACCTGACTAGATGGTACACATGGAACTCAGAAATCTGCATTTAGATGGAAATATTATGAAATGTGTGATATGGTATAGGGTAAGTCTTTTAATGTCAATAGCAAAGTGTCGCATTATATGGTTGAATGGAGAGACAGCATGCCTATAGGCTTTCTTGTCCTAGTGTAACCAACTGCCCTGATTTGCCCAAGAGAGTCCATTTTCTTTTAGTTTGAATCTAATATTGATTTTTTTAAAAAATCAGCTGGGAAAGAGTTGGTCCTTTACTCAGATACACTTTGACACCCGCACGTGAATCATAAACTGTAAACAATAATAGAACTCTGCTCTAACACACCACCTTTCATCAAAAGGTCGCAAGAGGCTTCAGTCCTCATGTGAGTAATGCAAAGACTTCATTTCCATAGACTTACATTTCCATAGACTTACATGGAGTCATGTAGATCTTTGAACATTTTCATGCATACTTCGAGCACTTCTTACTCTCTTTTGTGCCAATAACGCAAACTTTTGATAGTAAGCCACAGAGAGCCACATTTATACTGAATATACATAATTCCCAGTATGGTTTTATATTCACATTTCGTAGATGAGAATGCAAATCAAAACACCAATTTAAGTGTCACCTGTATCTGCTGCTGAATATCTGCTGCAGAAAACTTGCTTCTTTGCAAAGGAATTTGAAATGAGCTATATTAACTGCTGTAGTCCGGGACATGATTTTCATTGCCCCAATCCAGGTGCTTTGTGTGCCTGCAGGGGTTATAATGTGTGTCCAAGCTTCACGTGTTTCTGTGTCAGGGAAAATAGTTTGCTATCCTACATGTTTATAATCCACACTTTTATAAAGTATATCAAGGTGGCTTAGAGCACACAGAATACACAGTAATGAAATCTACCTGTAATTATCTAGCAAACATCGTGAAATGCATCAAGAAAGCATCAGTAGATATTGGTTGGTTAAAAGGAGAAATTAATATCATGAAGGCCTGTAGTTTCCAGAAGAAGTCTGAGCGAAAGGAGGGATGGTTCTTGTCAAACATTTCCTGTGATGGAGTTCCACAGGGCAAGGTCTGCCACACTAAAAGCTTGGCCCAGAGTGAAGAGCAACTGAATTTCAGCGGCATGCAGAATCCCTTGAACACTGTGCTTTAAGTCGGCACAGAAAAATTCTGCAACATTTCATCGCAATGTAACTATATTAACCCATAACCTCTTATGAATTGATTCATAAGAATCAATGGGATCAGTATTTTGTTTTCTAAAATAAGGTTACAGTCACATGGAATGTCAAGAGCACCATTCTGTGAAAGTTACAGAAAGAGGAATTGTATTTTTAAGTCGAGTTTTCTTTTTCATTTCTGTGTGTTCAATATAGCTTTTTAATTACATTTACAGAAACAAACAAAAAACAAAAAATGATTCAAGCATCAGGTGTCTGCTTATTTTTTATTAATGCTGAATATCCTTGAATTTGTATTATGTGCCCTATGATCTCATCCAATTCAAAACATCTCTGTTTTGAATTTATCCTTGTGGTAATATATACTATACCAGCTATAGAAATGACAACAGTGTGACCTTATGGTGTTTTTGGATGCCCTCTTGCTATTGCTATATCAATGAAAATAATGGGCACAAATGAAATGACATGGCCTTGGGCGTGCCAAGGGAACATAGTTCTCTAGGGGTTAATGGATGGCTATGTTTTAGTTGAGTAATCAAATATAATACTGTATTTCAGAGGCTGTTTTCAAAACACAGACACGTGCTATAGACTAATGACTATTACTCTAATGTGCTTTCAACCTTGAATACTTTTGAAAGGCATGACTTTGTCTGGCCAGAGTTATGACAAATAAACATGCTTTTATTTCTGGGAGCATGTTATGAAGAGAAGGACCAAACACAGACATCTGTTTTAATCAAATGTGTAAAGGACACCATGTAATTTAGGAAAGGTGATATCACAGTGGCCACAAACTCTGATGTCTTTGCATGACTATATTATTTTCACAAAATATAAGCCAGTGAAATGAAACATAAATACACCATTAGATGAGAGCAGAGGTGCTGACTTGCCCCCAAGATTGGATGTCCCCCACCCCATGGGATATCTCTTTGTTCTCCCCCTTCTTCCTAGCACATATTGCTAAAAACTCTCTTTTCCTGTCACTTCACACCCAGTTTCCCTGTCAACCTGTCTTCCCAGGCCCAAGGATTCTTCTTAGATGGGCATCAACACCGTTTGTCATGTTAATGCCTCTATGCCAGGTGAGGCCTTGGCTTGGAAAGGAAGTTTAGCCTGTCTTTTCCCACTGGTATCCAATCCTCCTGAAATATACTCAGAGTCCTTGTAAAACAGTGAGTGGAATGCCCCCCCCCAAAAAAATCAGGCTTTTATATATATTATTTACACAATGAGTCCCATCTGATTGGCTGATTCTGCTTCCCTCCTGGGGCCTGATTGGTCTTTTCCTGCAGGCCAATCAGTTGTTGCATTCTACGATCCTACCAGCCTAATAGGCTGATTAACTTCTTCCTGGAGCCTGATTGGTCTTCTCCTGCAAGCCAATCAGCTGTTGCATTCTAAGATCCTACTTGCCTATTGTTCTAGGATCCAAGCTTAGTACATAACACTTCCCCTTCAATACTCCAAATAATCAAAACCCTACCATTTGTTAATTTCTAGGGCTTAGGGGTGTGTACACACACACACACACACACACACACACTCCTAATCAAATCCATGAAATACTTTATAGCAGCTTTCTTTTTCACAATATATTCTGAAGAAAGGCTTTTAGAAGGAAAAAAGACCTACCTTAGTAATACAGTAAAACTACACTAGCAAACAGCTCTTGTGAATAGAAAAGAATAAACTGTTCTAAGCAATTTAATTCCATAGCTTTGACATGCATCACTGGGGTGAAATGCAGCCTATGAGCAATAGAACAGATGGAGTAGCTTTAATAATACAGGCAATTTCAGCTGAGCATTCTGCTCCTCTTGTTAAGTTATTCAAGCTCCAGTGTTTGGTAGATTAGATTATCCAGAACAAATCCATCTTCTAATGATAAATTTCTAGTATGGTGAAAAAAAATGTAGAGCTGTTTGTTGCTGTTTTGTTTTGCAAATATAACAGATTTTCCTTTGTGTAAATATATATTGCTTTAAAATGTTGTAAGCTACCTTGAGTTTGTTATGCATAGACAGGGAGGAGGATATAAATGTAACAAATGAGTAAGCAAATTAAATAAATAAGCTGCTGAAATCATCACAGATATTCAGTGGTTTCAGTACCCTCATCCTATGTAATGTCTGCAAATTTGTATCCCTTTAAGAGCCATCTACTATCATAAATGATTGGTTTAAAAGTGAAAGTAGACATAATATTTGCTCAAATAGCTTGGTGCTCCATAGCAGTTTTTTGTTAAACAAATAGTCAACACACAGGCATCTTTAGTCAGATTAGGATAATGGAGTACAGCAAGGACCAGTGATATAGGCAAAAGGTTAAAGCTTCTCTCCCCTACTGCAGTCACAAATAGAAACTACCCCCCACCCAAAAAAGAAAAATCTTGCTGTTTGCTATGGGAGAAAAACTCCCATAGTGATTTTGTTCTCATGTGATTTGGGGCCAAGATCTCACCTCATAAAAGCTTTTGTTGGTTCCATAGTCTCATGCAGAACCTCCCCCCAAAAAAAGCATTTTTTTCGGGCCCACAATCTTGCATGACACCCCAAAACATGCCAAAAAAGCAAATTGTCCAGGTTTCGAACTCATGCAGGTCATGTGACTCACACAGGATTTCGGAGATGGAAGATGTGTCCCAGATTTGGGCTGCCTCATGTTGCAGGGTATGCCATAACAAATAGCAGGTGTGAGAGCAAAGGGTTAAAACTTCTCCCACATAGACATATATTGAGGTTGAATCCTGACACGACAGAAGTACCGTATATACTGGCGTATAAGACGAGTTTCTAACCCCTGAAAATTGCCTCAAAAGTCGGGGGTCGTCGTATACGCCGGATACTAACATGGCAAAGTTTTCCGGCTCACCTCTGAATGAGTCCTGAAGCTCAGGAGAGGGCTGCTCTCAGCAGGGGCAAGCAAGAGGGATTAGCACCTCTTCATCAGCGGGGGGGGGGAGGGGCAGCAGCGGCTGCGGAGTCCTAGAGAGGACAGCCTGCTCAGCCCAGCCACTGGACGCTGCATGTGTCGGAACAAAAGGGAAGGCTTTCCTGAAAGAAGGAAGGTGGCTGTGCAGGGTCCTAGAGAGGATCGCTGCTCAGCCCAGTCTCCGGAAGCTGCATGTGCCTGAACAAAAGGAGAAGGAGGTGGCTGTTGTCTCTCTCCTCGGGAAGTGCTGCCTTTTGGTTGAGTGGAAGGAACAACTCAGCCCTCTGGAATCCCACCAGGGAAAAGGAACCGTGGGGTCACTGGGGTGAGTGGAAATGCACTGTCGGCTCCTGCTTTAGAGAGGGAGAGGGGGCTGAATTGGGGTTAAAAGGAACTGAGCAGGAGTCCTAGAGAGGATCGCCTGCTCAGCCCAGCCGTGTGCCTGAACAAAAGGGGGGGTGGAAATGCACTGTCGGCTCCTGCTTTAGAGAGGGAGAGGGGGCTGAATTGGGGTTACCAAACTCTATATTTTAACTGGAAAAGTTGGGGGGTCGTCTTATACGCCCAGTCGTCTTATACGCCGGAATATACGGTACTGTTTTTGGGGGACAGGAGGCGGGCAGGTTTGGAGGAGTCCCTGGTCCTGAATGGGGTAACTGTGCCCCTGAAGGACCAGGTGTGCAGCCAATGAGTCATTTAGGACTCACAGCTGTCCATGGAGGTGCAGGTCAATTCTGTGTCCAAGACAGCTGTTTATCAGCTCCATCTGGTACGCAGGCTGAGACTCAACCTACCCACAGACTGTCTCGCCGGAGTGCTGCATGCTCTAGTTATTTCTCGCTTGGACTACTGCAATGCGCTCTATGTGAGGCTACCTTTGAAGGTGACCCGGAAACTACAACTAATCCAGAATGCGGCAGCTAGACTGGTGACTGGGAGCGGCTGCCAAAACCACGTAACACCGGTCTTGAAAGACCTACATTGGCTCCCAGTATGTTTCCGAGCACAATTCAAAGTGTTGGTGCTGACCTTTAAAGTCCTAAACGGCCTCGGTCCGGTATACCTGAAGGAGCGTCTCCACCCCCAGCAGTTCCCTCGCTGCGAGAAGCCAAGTTACAGGGAAGCAGGCAGAGGGCCTTCTCGGTAGTGGCACCCGCCCTGTGGAACGCCCTTTCACCAGATGTTAAAAGGAAAAAACAACTACCAGACTTTTAGGAGACATCTGAAGGCAGCCCTGTTTAGGGAAGCTCTTAATGTTTAATAGATATTGAATTTAAAGTCTTGTTGGAAGCCGCCCACCTGGCTGGGGAAACCCAGCCAGATGGGCGGGGTATAAATAAATAAATAAATAAATAAATAAATAAATAAATAAAATGACCCATGTTCCAATTTGGCTCAGAATCCTCACCCCAGATAAATCACATGACAAATACCATGTCTAGTTTGGTTCAAGATACTCTGACTAGAGGCCACCTCTGTAGCTGAACAGGCCCAGAGCGTACATAAATTTATTTGGTGTGCACATTGTACGTGCTCTCCCCTTGTTCTACCCAATATTTTATTTACTTCCATAAATACAGTGGCTCGTAATATTATGTTTCAATTTTGTTCTGAGAATCAACTCTTGTTCAAGTGTCAATACAGTATCACATAAGATTTAGCCATGAAAGTGCTATATTTGTTGCTAATTAGAACATTGGTAATGCACAGAACACTCATAACACTATGAATGAATTCTGAGCACAGTAAAACCAATACTCTTGTTTATAGCTTTTTAAAGCTCTCATGGAGGAGGCCCTTCTTTGTGTGTTTCCTCCACGAAAGGTCCAGAGGATGGCAACATGAGAATTGGCCTTCTCTGCAGTGGCTCCCCGTCTGTGGAATGCTCTCCCCAGGGAGGTTCACCTGGTGTCTTCATTATACACCTTTAGGCACCAGGTAAAAACGTTCCTCTTTAACCAGGCCTTTGGTTGATTGACATTGTATGCCCTTTTGAATGTGCTGGAGGGGGTGGCTATTGAGTTTTTCTTGTTTTTACTTTGATTGTGTCTTTTGTGGTTTTATATTTAGAGTTTATCCTGTGAACTGCCCGGAGACCTGCGGGTATAAATTTAGTAAATTTAAAAAGTACCCTTGTACTTTTCTGTACTCTTTTCTGATATAGTTTGAAACACTCTTTTTTTTCATACCGAAACATGCAATACGAAAGCTTTTCAGTATTAACAGTCTACAAAGATGATCCATTAGACTCAACCATTAATGCTATTTCATTTTTAGAAAACCCATCCCAAATGCATGTTAATGCAGAAGTCAAGTAATAATCAAGAATGACAAAGTTAACGCTCTTTGATGGATTAATGATTGGCAATTTTTTACCCCAATATTGGCAAGCTGAAACAATGGATGTATATTATTCTTCATTCCTTCCATCTGTCATATTGAACATAAGAAAACTTGCTTTCCTTTCTTCTGTTTAATGGACTGTATGGTATTGACCTGGACCTACAGACTGCTCATTTCTGTGATTGATGGAGTTCTTCTAAATAACATATAGTCAGGGGTTTTTTTTTTGCATGCAATGTAACAGTTTTGAATGCATTAAAAAGATGTTCAGCATCTCATAAATTCTGCCTTTGGTTTTTTGGGGGGGAAGGTTTTTGATAAATATGTCAGGTTTTTTTAATAATAAAAAAAACCTGAGAAGTGAGAAATTAGATATGTGAAAATAGCATTCTGCTTTTGAGAAGGATAAGTATAGAAGAAACAGTTATGTAAATTAACTCCATGGTCATTGTAAGTGACAAATGCATTTGGTTCATCACAGAGGGTTAAATCCAACATAGTCAAGCTCAGAGACACACTGAGATTAATGGATATGATTAATGGATATTGATTTCAATGAATCTACTATGAATTCGACTTAGTTGGAGACAACATCCAACCACCCAAAATTTATAGAGGGGTTTCTTCTACCTGTTGGGTGGTGCTACAATATCATTAACGGAGGATGGGTGGTTTAATCATAATGCACTGATGCTTTTCCAGCTGCACTGGCTCCCAGTTCACTTCCAGACCCAATTGAAAATGATGGTTTCAGTGCGCGAAGGCCAAAGTGGCTTGGAACGTGGTTAACTGTAAGATTCTTTGGCGATCGCTCGTAGCCGACTAAGATTGTCTTCCATAAACACGGCTTTAACAATGAGTCCATAAGTGACTGTGGAGGCCAATTCTGGATTCACACGTCCTTCCACAGTGGAGACACAGGTTTCTGGGTGGGAGTTGATCATGGTGTGGATTTGCCAAGGGTGCCTTCCTCTTAGCACATTTCTCCCTTGCGTCCTGAGATCGAGTGTCTTCAAAGCCCATGACACCATTGGTAAAGGCTGTTCTCCAACTGGAGCCCTCACAGGCTAGTGTTTCCCAGTTGTCAGTGTTTATACTACATTTTTAAAGATTTGCCTTGAGACAATCTTTAAACCTCTTTTGCTGACCACCAGCATTACGCTTTCCATTTTTAAGTTCGGAATAGAGTAGTTGCTTTGGAAGACGATCATCAGGCATCCGCACAACATGACCAGTCCAATGAAGTTGATGTACATAACTAAATCTTAATATTTTCTTTACTGGCCCTGTTCCGACTGCCCTTGCCAGACAAAGTGAGGCAGAGATAGTCTTTTCAGTGGTGGGTTCAAACAGAAATCAGTTATGGCTTCCCAGCCTGCTTCTCAGCCTGCAGCTTTTCTTCCAGCTTCTAGCTCACATCACTCAAGTCTCCACCCTCCATTCTGGGCTGTGTCTTTCTAGCTACCTGCAAGTTGAGGGCCCATTTGTCCTCTGGTGGTGCCAACCACCTCCTTTATTCTCTTAATGGCCCATTACTTAGGCTATCACCTCACCAAGAATTCAGATCCTTGCTTGTTTTTTCATACTTTCTGGATCCAGGGATTAGAAGAGTCTTGGCAACAGTTTTTGTGGGGGGGTATATTTGACTCCACATTAAGCCACTTTCTTATACTGTGAGTTGCTGGAGGGAGAAAGCTGGAAATCCCTCTGGAAGGTATGAAGTGGGCATGACCCATCTTGCATTTGAGCCTGTGTTACATTTGAACTTGTTTAGTTTAATGTAAATAACAAAAGAAGGAAGAAGATAAAGTCTATATCTGGCATTAATAAAAGAATATTAAGATTGTATCTGGTACATTTATTCAAATGTGAAATATTGTTAGGATTAAATTTACCTCTGCTCTTATATGGTTTGGCAGAGGAAGGCCATAATGACATTTTCATATGCCCCACACTTTTTAGAAGGTTGATTTGAGTCTGGTTTTGCATTACTTCAGCCTCTTAATCTTTTTTAAAAGTTCTGAATATGCTGCATTGAAAATAGTCTGTCTGCTACCACTTAAGATAAATATGACGTATTTTATTTAGAATGCAAAACAGCAACAGTACAATGGGGACTGCCTTTCCATAACAAATATTAATTTGGTTAGGTAGTGTTGAATCTAATTTCTTTTAATTATGTAGTACTCATGTCTTTGGGAGACTGATCACTCTTGTGAGGAACTAATTTCCAGACTGCTTTAGTATAATCAAGGAGCTGAAAAATGAAGAAGCAGAACAATGGCACCATCAGCTCTTATATTATCATAAATCTACCGTAAATGTTCTGGGTATTGGACCAGATGAGGCCATTATACAATGTGCACATCCATTTCTTGAAAGAGGGCAGAAAGCAATAGGAGTTACAAATCATGCTCAAAAGCAGATATGGTGACTTGGAATGGAAATTCCACTCTACTATTTAGAATGTGTAAATTCCCATAATCATATAATTCTCTGCTTCTTGTGCTTTTGATAATGAGCAAGAACGTTTTTCAAATGCAAAGTTTCACTGTAGCCTGTGAAATCAAAAACATCACATAGCTAGAACATATATTCATTTTTCAATTGGCTGTCACACAATTTCTATATCTTGCCAGAACAGCATTCATACATGATCACATGCTAAGGATGTACAGCTACAACTTTTGTTCCTTTTCATAAAAGTGAATGAAATTTGGAGACAAAGGAACCCCTCCAGAGGGGACTAAGCCTGTTAACTTTCAGGCTGATCCATCTAAGGCAGGCTTCCTCAACCTCAGCCCTCCAGATGTTTTGAGACTACAATTCCCATCATCCCTGACCACTGGTCCTGCTAGCTAGGGATCACGGGAGTTGTAGGCCAAAAACATCTGGAGGGCCAAGGTTGAGGAAGCCTGATCTAAGGGCTTCTGTGCAGGGAACCATTAGGTTTAAACAAACTCTATTCTTTCTGTGTGGTTACTCCTTCTGTGGGGAAGCAGCCTGCCAAATTTCAGAAAGATAGAAGTGGTTCTTCTTCAAGAAACCCCTTCCCTAGTTTTTTGGGGACAGTCAGTTTGAAAGCTGGATATATGAGGGGTTACCTGTAGATAAGAAAGTTCAAACATCAGGTCCAGGTGGATGGTTTTACCCTCATAAAAACTGGAGAAGTCACCTTTTTATTGTCACCCCTCTCCTCTTGTAATTATCATTTGTGAAGAAAAAATGTTATTTAAAATGGTTTGTTGGAGGGTGGGGGCAACAACAAGAACAAAATGCATACACCCTGCTCTATGGCTTACACCCTGCTCTCAAAACTTAGGTTTTCCTTCAACGTCCCCCTACCAAATCACAGAGATTGGAGTAGCCAGGGGAAATAATTTACTGTGATTAAAAGAAAGAGATATCTGTTAAAATCAGGGCTGTTTTTCCATAATAAGAGTTGCCAGAACTCACCATGAATGCCTCCCTTGTTCTCTTATAATGGCAATGGTGCCCACCTGAGAGGGGCCAGAACTAAGTTCTGGTGAGTTCCAGCTGGAAAAAAAGCCCTGGTTAAAATAAAAGGTCCACCTCAACTACTCCACTACCTCTTCTCTATATTGCCTCCTCTTTTGAGCTTTAGCTGCTTGGTTTTGTTTTTCAGAAAAGCTAAATAAAAAGCCTTGGTGACTGAAACAGTCATGTGTTGAACTTTATAAACAAACTGAGGCAATGGAGCAACTCAGGAGGTCAGGAGCTTGACACATCCATTAATGATGCAACCTTTTTCGGTAATGTGAAAGACTATAAATTTACTCCAATTAATCTAATTTTTTTAGGGTACACATAAATGAACCAGTGCACACCCCTAACACCTGCACAGAACATAACACAAGAGAAACGTAATGGTGTATGAACCCTTGTGTTAAAACACTGAGATTTTCATCCGTAGAACTTTAGTAGTATTTCTTAAATACTTAAAGCTCCTTTCGTATTAAAAATTGGTTTTATCCAAATTCAGCCCCTCTAAGAGAAGTAACATCATTTTAAATACAGTGGTACCTCGGTTTAGGAACACAATTGGTTCTGGAAGTCTGTTCATAAACTGAAGTGTTCATAAACTGAAGCGAACTTTCCCATTGAAAGTAATGGAAAATGGTTTAATCCGTTCCAGACGGGTCCGCGGAGTCCCCCACCTGAAGCGTACTTAACCCAAAGCATGGGTGTAATTGGTTCCAGAAGTCTGTTCATAAACTGAAGCATTCATAAACTGAAGCGAACTTTCCCATTGAAAGTAACGGAAAGTGAACTAATCCGTTCCAGATGGGTCCGCGGCGTTCGTAAAAAGAAAATTCGTAAACCGAGGTGTTCGTAAATCGAGGTTCCACTGTATGTAATTTGTTTTAGTTTGGTTGATTAGCATCTATGCGGGCCTGCTTTAATACCACTGTATATCAAATTATTTCATTTTCTCTCCATGTAACTGTATGAAGAAAACAAATATTTGGGGGTACAGTGGTATCTCGGGTTACGAACTTAATTCATTCCGGAGGTCCATTCTTAACCCGAAACTGTTCTTATCCCGCTGTGCGCTTTCGCTAATGGGGCCTCCCGCTGCCGCCATGCCACTGGCGTGCGATTTCCATTCTCATCCTGGGGCAAAGTTCTCAACCCGAGGTACCACTTCCTGGTTAGTGAAGTTTGTAACCTGAAGTGTTTGTAACCCGAAGTGTTTGTAACCCGAGGTACCGCTGTACTTAGTTTTTGCTTTCTTGCTTTTGTTTTAAATAGTGGGGTATTATGCATTCAGTTTTAGAGAAGTTCATGCTTTACATGGTAACCCTCTTTCAGTTTCATTCGGATTCATGAAACCTTGTTTCCTGCATTTAGTCCAAATCTCAAATGACAGAATGAGTTGTTCTGCACTAGATCTTTGTAAAAAATAATTTCCCACCTGGCATAGCTGGATGAAAACAGGCCAAATGAAGCAAGCCTGCTATTCCACTAATTTATTTTGACACATTTTGGTATAATACTGTTGAGATTCACTCATGAGATTTTAGTGTCCAACAGATGCATGAATAAGTAGTGAACAGTTTTTCAAACTTGGCTTCTTCTTTTGCAGCCTGCAGTGGCAATTAATTTCATTGAAACTTCAGGGTGTCTCCCTCCGCCTGCCCCAGACACACATTGGCATATATCAATATACATCTCACTAGCACCACATAGTCCCTTTTGAACAAGTTGTACTACATGGAGGTTGAAATATTCATAGTTGGAAATGATACAGGAGTGATGGCTCTTTACTCACTATGGTGTAAAGCAGAGATTTCCAACCTTTTTGAGTCCACAGCTCCCTTGACCAAATACATTCTTTCTGCAGCTCCCCTGTGGGGAAACACACTGAGTCTCAGGAGCTCAGTCATGTCATCCCTTGTTTGCCCTAACCTCTTTTTGGACATCCTCCCTTGTGGTGGGTTCCCTCAGCCTCTTCTCCTTTCCCCTCTCCTAGAGAGACCTAGCCCACCCACTTGCTTACTCCGAGGCTGCCTGAGCTCCTGGCAACCAGCCGGCCCCAGAGGAACCATTCGCCTGGAGAACTTGTAGCCAGGGCTGCTGCAACAAACAACTGTGCAAGCCTCTGGAGCCAGAAATGTGAGAGGGCATTAGAGGAGGGAGGGAATGGAGGAGGAATGGAGGCTAGTGATGCCTATGGCAACCTGACCACCATCCGAGGCACACAGGGTGCCATGGTACGCTGGTTTAAAACCACTGGTGTAAACTGATCAGTGGTTCTGGAACTTGAGACTGCAGTATAGTCCTACAACACTTTTCCTAGTTACAGGTAGGTAGCCGTGTTGGTCTGGTATAGTGGAAACGAAATAAAAAAATTCCTTCCAGTAGCACCTTAGAGACCAACTAAGTTTTGTTGGGTTTTTTGAAGTTACTTTAGAGCCGGTCTAATGTAAATACTATCTGTTTTAGAGAAACAGGTGCCGATGTTTCTGTTAATTGCTCACAGGCGTGGGCTCTGCTTCTTGTATATAAGGCTCTGCCAGAAAGCCTTCTGTATCTCTTAGTTAGATCTTTCAGTTTGATTCATCTCTAAGTAGATCACTTTCTCAGTTGTTCTCAGTTTAAGAGATTCTTAGTTGAATCTTAGTATGAGAGTTGCTTAGTTATAATGCTAGTTTGCTGTTAATTCTTGGGTAGTTATGTGGGAGTTTGTGGGAGGTTTGGAATGGGGTAAAGGTTGGAATGTGGGTAAATAACATTGCTAAGAGAGAAAGCATTTATCTTTAGTTTAAAGTCTCTTTAGAGTCAGTTTGTTTTTCAGTTAAAGAAACCCAACAGTTTGTATTTTCTTCTGTATGCTTTTACAAGCGTACAGCTAGTAAGGGGTTTCATTTAAGGGAGATAATTCCCTACGCTCTTGGTGGTGTTTTCTTAGCCAGGTCAACTTCTGACTGCATATACTCTGTGTGAAGCGTACTTTAAAGGGCCGCTGAAAACTGGGATATATGATTTAGGTTAAGCAAGTCTCAATACCCAGTTTTCTCCAATATTATTCTTATCATATATATTATTTTCTTCCAAAATGTTTCCCATTGGTATGAGAACACTTCTTCAGATACACTGAAACAGAAGTCACCACATCCCCACATATAGTGAGAGGGTGGGGAGGGGCAGGATTGTTTTCCTGTTACTTACAGGAACAGTTTTCCTGTTACTTACCAGGGATCAGAGGCATGTATGGCTAAACAGGCTCAGTTATTTGAATTCATAAAGGAGTGGACACCAGACTGCTGACAAACATAGGTCTTCATACTTCTGATAAAGCCTGTCTATTTCTTTGTCCATAATATTTGAAAATGGCCATCTTGAAATTGACTCTTCACTCACATCAGTGACCTTTGAATCACTAGCAGTTCTGACAGCAGGAGCTGGTAAAAACATTGTTCACAATCCAGCATGGAGTTCGGCTCTGCTGGATCAGCAAGGAACTATCACCAGTCTCCTCCCACTTCCTGGCTCTCATATCTGGATTTAAAACTCAAAGATACAAGGAGAAATATGAAGAAACTGGAGTTGTGAGGGATATAACAAAGGGTAGAGTGGACCATTGGAACAATCAAGCAACAGAATGGGGAAAATCAACTCAGTATAGAAATACAGATTGTAGTTTTTCTTAAATTCTATCCCACCGTTTTCTAGAGGCTTAAGGGTGGCTTCCAGCCACTTGGAATGAAATAGTTGGGGATATTTCCAGAGGTATGCTTGCAATCTTTGCAAGCATTTGCTATTGTATATCTGTGGCAGGCAAGGCTCTGGAAAGTAGGAAGAAAACACTTGCTCTCCCAGTTCAGTCTCTTGCCTCCAGGTTGGAAGAGTGTGTGCATCTGCATTTGTATCAGGAATTAATGCTTGGGGGAAGCACTAGAGCAGGGATTCCCAAACGTGGGTCTCCAGCTGGTTTTGGGCTACAACTCCCATCACACCTAGCTAGCAGGAATGATGGGAATTGTAGTCTGAAAAAACAGCTGGCAACCCAAGTTTGGGAACCCTGTGCTAGAATAACAGATCTGGCCTGTTCCTCTAGATCAGGCATCCCCAAACCTTGGCCCTCCAGATGTTTTGGACTTCAATTCCCATCATCCCTGACCACTGGTCCTGTTAGCTAGGGATCATGGGAGTTGTAGGCCAAAACATCTGGAGGGCCGCAGTTTGGGGATGCCTGCTCTAGATCAGGGAACCTGTGATTCCTCTGATGTTGCTAGATGCCACCTCCCAGCCAGCATAGCCAATGGTGAAGAATGATGGGCGTTGTAATCCAGCAACATCCTATCCCTCTCCTACGTAGAAAACTAGTTCCTGTAACAAATAGAGCAAGGTAGCACTCAACTCCACTGCTGGTCTAGAAGGAAAAGTGCCCTTTATATAACATCCTGTAAGAGCTTTTTTAATATATCTCAAAACTGTTTGCAGTTGCTTTGCAGTCCATGAAAGTGACAACAGGTGGTGGCCTTTAATTTAAAACCCCAGGCATGTTCAACCAATTCAAAGACACGAGGCCAGCCAGGTGAGGAGCAAGCAGATGGGTATGTGAAAAGCTACTTTAAATACAGCATGGAAGAGCTCTCTGAAGAAGCAAGAATCGTCTTAGTTTTCCTTTCCAAAGCAGGACGAGGGCCAAGTGCTGTTCCTGGCAACGGTTCACTCAGGTCCAGGTGCAGATTCAGCCAGCTTGGGAGAGAAGTGTGCCTGCATCTGCCCTTGACTGACTCCAGGGTTCTTCTCAAAAGGGGGAACATGCTGTTGGGAGATAAATTTCCCTCCTCCTAATTACAGACCTTGCCATCTTCTGCCCACTTCAAGTGTAAATCACCTAATCATAAACAATTCCCCTTCACAGTTCAACACAGATTGGATGTAATTTCCTGACAACACCAATCTGTTCACTGCATAGCATGCAAGCTGAAGAATAATATTAGAGACTTCTCTGGTCTTCTGAGAGAAACGGAGACATAAAAGGGGTAAAATAACAGCTAGAAAGGGATCTGATTATGCTTCTTAACATGTGTTAGATTAATGCTGCTGGAGGATTTCCCTGTGTTGTGGTTATGAGATGGAAAAAAATCCTAATTGCCCACTGCACTTATTTTGCATTTTATACAAACCGAGGCAAGGGCCATATAAATGGATGAGAGGCCAGCCTCAAATCAAATTTGCATCGCTTGTTTATTATGGTGGGTTCCCCACCCCAACTATTGCACCTTTTGGCCTTCAGCCTTTAGTGTTCCTTACAAATTATAGATATAGTAATAAAAACTACCACATCGAGAAATAGAAACAGATATTTTAATAGAATGGTATTAAACAAATATCCCACAAGTACAGAAGTTGGAAATCTTTTTCTGCCCATGGTCTGCATTGTCCATCTGGCAACCTTCTCAGGAAGCTGCTTGTGGATCAGGCCTGTGGAAGGGCAAACAAGTCAATTTCAGTTTCTCTCTGTTTCACTTTTTCCCATCTTAAATTCAGTCCTCTAGTTTTCTACCTCATTTTGCATTTTTTTTATTTAAAATCCTCATGCAAATTCCTCAGCATTTTTCCTAAGAGAAACATTTTTTGTATTCAAGTATTCCTAATTAATAATATTTTGCAAAGCATTTTTCACTGTCTTGATGCATGTTGTATGTTATTTTCACTTAGTTGAAAAGAAGGCTGTGTTCTCATTCACATATTGTTTTGGAATGTGCAAATCCAACCAAGTTCACCTTTAAATGCAAACTGAATGGAATTTCTTCAAAACCCTAGTCAGAGCCCCATTCTTGGCCTGATGGGGCAATTTATATTGTGCGACGGAGGGACAGGCAGAGGAATATCCTTGTTTTAGGTGTTATTTTTCACAGCCACAGCCTTACAAGTAGGATTGGTAGGTAGAACTGACTTTAGACTGGTCGAGGTAAAGAAAGTCCTATGTCTCTTAAGGGTTAGGAGTGAAGTTCTATAGGAGCCTATGCAGGCATGTGGAGAAATATTATAATAAAAAAGGGGTTGTGGAAACCATATGGCCCAATGCCAATTTGGGGAGAGCAGGGATAAGGGCAACTGACCATCTCAAGTCAACCACAGCTTATAGCATTCTGGGTCAAGGAGATCCTTCCAAACCTTATAGAATTCCTTATCTCCACTATATTGTAGTAAAATACATGTAGTGGGATTCACCTAACAAGTCCTGAAACCTTCCCCAGGACCGTGACTCCCAAAGAGAACAATAAAGCTCTTGTTGCAAACTGAATAAGAGTTCTTCAGTTAGGCAATGGGGATACACCACAATATTCTTGTGGAGGATTGTGTTCCTTAAAATTAACCATATGCAGGGTAGAAGGGAGGGGGAGAAGCAATTGAACCAAATATATCAAGATGTGACCAGCTAGCTTTTCTTTCCTGAACTTTTTTCTTCCAGAGGTGCAAGGTTCTTCAGCAAACCTAGGGTAGCCACCTCCAACCTTGGAAGCCTAAATGAAGATAGACGAGGACCACACCAATGCTTGCATTTACTAGTAGTATACACTTACATGATGGCAGAATCCGTTTGACTTGTATATTAGCTTTCCCTCTGGTAAATCTAGTATCACTGGCAGGCCTCATTGGACTGAATGGGAAGCAAGTGCTTTCATTCATTACAAACACAGGGCTTGCCTTTGTCAAGGCCTCTGCTTTCTGGCAGCATATTATTACATTGCTGGAATATTTTAGTACTGATACACATTGCAAAATTGGAATGGAAAATGTATTTTATAAAAACAAACATTAAATGCCTGGGTAAAAGAGTCAATGGCAGTGTGCTGCAGGTTTAATTTCTAAAATGAAATGTTCTTCTTGTCAAGTACCACAGAAAATTCCACTGAAATCACTGTTATGTATGCATATGTAACAGAGAGCAGGCTGCATCTTTAATGATGAACTAACTATTGGGATTCAATATTTATGAGAAATTGACACAAGCTATAGGGGGCTAGAAAAGGAAAATCCAATATTTATTAAGTACAAGAAATAAGAGCATAAGTAATAGCCTTAGCAAATCATTCTGCAATGATTTAGCACAGGCTCATTTCTGGCAGAGTTTTGCTAGGCATTCTTGTTCAGCTTTGCTCTGGTGTGTTAAAACCTACACACAAGCAACTTAAAATATTTATGAAGGACGAAATGGAGAAAACAGCAGAGGCAATTGACAGATACAGTGGTTATTTGGTGTTTTCAGATGGCAGGTATTCCTTAGCCTTTCATAGAAGATAGAAACCAGCAAAGAAACCCGCAGTTAGCCAAAGTCATGTTAACACTAATCTCCTGTGTTTACTACACTTCATAATACAATTTTACTAGATGCCCGCAGCCAAGGAATTAGCTCAATCAGTATATGCAACTCAACATCCGCCTCCCGCTTCCTTTTCTTCTTTCCCCCCATTGGTCCCAGAGGGTTATTAGGATTGCAATGCACACGCTGCAACGGATTTCCCTTTAAGCAACTCACAAGGAAAGAGCAGAGCTGTCAGGGTCTAGGTTTTAGATCTGACAATTGCTACACCCCAGATCAAGTGAAATCCAGTATGTATTTCGTAAAGCTCTGCAAAGGCAATTACAACATCACTAGACACACTAAAACAAAGACTGCTTTCTGCCCCCTCCCTTTCCCAGAGTCCCCCTCTTTCTGCAGCAGCTTGTTTCTTAAAGGTGCAGTCACCAGGCAGGCCTGGCCCAACCATGAGATAAGGTCAGGTGACCACATCAGGTGGCAGGATCAACAGGGGCAGGAGATCATTTAACTTAAAATATGAGTTTGTATTGTATTGTTTGGTTTTTCCCATTAAAGAATTGCAAACAGTGTCTGTGTGTATATACATTGGGGTTTTTTAATTGTAATTATTTGTGTTTTCAACAGATTTTATATATGTATATTGCTTTAATGCAGGGGGTTGGACTAGATCAGGCATCCCCAAACCTTGGCCCTCCAGATGTTTTGGACTACAATTCCCATCATCTCTGACCACTGGTCCTGTTAGCTAGGGATCATGGAAGTTGTAGGCCAAAACATCTGGAGGGCCGAAGTTTGGGGATGCCTGGACTAGATGATCCTTGTGGTCCCTTCCAACTCTTTGATTCTATGATCTAATGTTCAATTGTTTTTTTAAACATTGCTTTTTCTATGTTTTAGCAACTTTATGTTTTTATCTGTAAGCTGCCTTGAGTCCCTTCATGGGGGAAAAACAAGGTATGTATGTACAGTGGTACCTTGGTTTTCAAACGTAATCTATTCCAAAATACCGTTCGAGTTCTGAAACATTCAAAAACTGAAAACTCAATAGCCAACAGGTAGGCCTCAGGATCTTGCACTCAGCGGAAACCACGTGGCATGTTCGACTCCCGAAGCATGTTCAGAAACCGAAGCATTTACTTCCGGGTTTATGGAGTTCGAAAACCGAAATGTTCATCAACAGAGACATTCAAAAACTGATGTATGCATGTTTGTTTATATGTATGTATAAATGATATTATCTTTGCCACAAGCTTTTGCCGGAGCAAAATGTACCATAAGCAAGTCATTAACCATGGCCCCATAAAGTCAGAGTAATAGCAACCAACCTCACAACTAAAGCTTATTTGCAGAACAAATGTTAAAGCACCTTATAACTTAAAGAATGTGCATTAAAGAATTGTGTGTACTACCACAAATGTTGATCTACTCTAATCTGCAACAATAACCAAAGTAAGTCTTTTTGTGCAATCCTCAAACAATGTGTATTAGTAGTAAAAAAATAACTGGAATGTAGTTCTGAGGAGTGGGGACACTTACCTAGATCAGGTGGTAACACATACTCATGAATGTCTTGTGCAGGGGTAGGCAACCTAAAACCCGTGGGCTGGATGCGGCCCAATCACCTTCTCAATCCGGCCCATAGACGATCTGGGAATCAGTGTGTTTTTACATGAGTTGAATGTGTGCTTTTATTTAAAATGCATCCCTGGGTTATTTGTGGGGCATAGGAATTTGTTCATTCCCCCCCCCAAAAAAAAAGTCCGGCCCACCACATGGTCTGAGGGAAGGTGGACCGGCCCACGGCTGAAAAAGGTTGCTGACCCCTGGTCTTGTACATGGAAGCACAAGTCATTTCAACTGAGGGAGCCTATCTACAAAACATATGAGGTACCTCTATTGGAATGAATGGAGAGACAAGGCCACATATCCATTGGGGTTCATGCAACTGGAACACAATGCTTTATCAGGTTTCAGAGCTATAGCTAATTTATGGCTTAATCATTTTTTAAAAAAGAATTGGCTGTGCAACCCAATGAACAACAATTCGGGACAAGGAAAATAACATGGCTATAGAGAAAGCATCTCTCTCTTTCCCCTTGTGTGGTGATCTGCCTGAACTGGAAATGTATTTTATATAAGTAAACTCTTAGTTTAAAAATAAATAAATTTGAAGCAAATACAGTATTTGATAGACTTGTATAAATGCAGCAAGGCCCTCAAAAAGAAGGTTTGAAAATATAAAAACTAAAAACAAATCCCCTTCTCACACTTTCTTCCCTCAAATTTGTCAGGAAGGTGGCAGAGGCTATTAAATGTAGATCCACATACTACAAACTCAGCCTCCCAAGAAACTGTGAAAGGCATAAGTCATCTTAATAGAATTTGGAGTTTTACATCATAGTATTATCCCAATAAAATGGATCTTTTTTTAATAAGTCCTGTCCTGAATCGGATTGTTTAAGAGAGACGGTTACAGTCCTTTATATTTTATATAGTAACAATCTGCAAGAAGTGGTGTGTGCAGTTCACTTCAAGGCCAGGCTGAAGATTTATGGAGCTGATGGCACATAGACCCTAAATTAGGTCTCACAACTGCAGTGTGATTTGTTTTTTACCATGCAAGAAGATTCATTTCTAAAGAACATCCTGTAGTTTTCAAAGTCACCATCACAATTAAGGTTCTGTTGATAGAAGAGGAGAGCTTTCATTTCAAATTCTGGGAGCATGTTGACAGGAGAATCTTGTTAGTCCATATCTCAAGAAGCACACCCACTATCATTTTAGCAATGCTTCTGTTATTCAAATTGATTGTGAAACACTACCAGCCTTTGCACTAAAGTTCAGTATCAATAAACAATAAACAATCTTTAAATGCAATTATTTATCATAACATTTTCTTAAGTGAAATTGTCAGATTCAGAATAAAAGCTGGTTCCATGTGCCTTAGCAAATTAAATTATAAAATAATTGATTGTATGTAGTAATGTATATACAATAACAAATATTGTTATATATTGTTTCTGCACAGAGGTTTTTCTCTCTAGGAATCACCACATATATGCCACAGATTAATGGTATGTTTCTAAATCCCTGTTGGAGATAAAGATTGCCCAGTGTGATATGACAGTAAATTCTAGAACACACACAGCTCTCCCATTACAGGAAATGATCTGTAGTTGTAGACATATTCAGTGACTCTTGTCTACCATTACTCAGCTTCTCACTGAGGAAATCTAGATAAGCTTCCCAGGAATCCAGGTTTCCCAGAACTCAATCTGAAAATTATGGTTATACTTCAAATATAACTGAGCAGAGTCTACATATGCAATATATGCATTGAATGTAACTATAATTTTACCATAGTCAAACTTGTAAGCATTTAATGACCTTTTTTCCCCTTCTAACTTTTTATTCCCCAAACTACCATGTAAGGCATTTAAGAAAACCTCTTATCATTATTTTGCAAATATTTAATTTTCTACAATAAATATGTAACCATTTCCAGATTTTAAAACGAGGCATTCATACTGAAAGTTCCACACGGTTAGTAGCAATTTCATGGCTCACATATTTTCAAAGAATCGTAGTGTCTCAACAACCACCTATATTGAGCTTGTATCAAGGTGTACAACACAAATACATGGTGGTTTGTGTATGGTACTGCTTCACGCCAGTTCTAGCTCAGGAATACCTTAATTGAATTCCGCATGTTTTTCAGTACTGTTTTAGTTTTTAGTGTTTTTTTTTAAAAAAAAGGCATTTGGATGTGAACGTCTTTTTCCCCAGATCTCCCTCATACAAAGCATTACCACACTTATGACAAAGTGTGAGAACCAGTGTGAGGTAATGGATAGATTGTTGGAAATCAACCGATAAAACTTGGGGCAAAGACAGATGTAACATTTTGAAAAGAAGACAATGTGGGTTCCTGGTCTGCTATTTGTGTCCATCTTCTTCAGAGCATCATGGTTTTATATGCCAAATACTCATTCTATCAAGTTATCAATTATTTATTCATTTGGTATGCTTATATCCTGTTCTATAGCCCCAAGAGGCCTCAAAGTAGCTGAGAAAAGTTTTGCACAATACAATATTCAGGTAGCACTATATCATGGACAGGAAGAAACGTTTTGTCCATATGGTGCCAGGATTATTAAGTAAAACCATTGTTTGAATATTCTGACCTGTTCATCATTAAACAGATAGCATTATGGGGCTCCACAACCACAAGAAGTCTATGCATATAGCCTGCCATTTTGTAGATGTCCTCACTCAACATGTGAACATCAGGGGTGGAGCCAGAATGTCACCTGTCACTCCCCCTTGTAGTCAGGGAACTTCTTTGTATGAGAAATGCCTCAGGATGCATGTGTTTGCAAGGGCAACAGGTTGTTATGCTTGAAAACACATGCACATCAAGATTTTGCTACACTTGGAAAATGCTAGCTAACATGTGACAGAGAAGGCAAGGAGTTTGGAACCTAAGTTTTGCTGTTGGTTTTTCGAGAGAGCAGAAATGTGTTTTGTGCTATTATTGCACCAGAGGACATCACAGCTGACTGGAGCTCATATTGGGGGTTTAGGGAGGAGAAAGGTTATGGGTGGGAATGTACAAATATTTTTATTTAATTTTTTTTTCAATTTTAAGGCCAGTTCACCACATTTTACATCAGTTTCTCTTTTTATTTAAATTACCGGCATTTAGGTCTGCATTTCACCTAGTATACATTTTTCCCTATGAATTTTTGCTGAATGCACACATTTTTTGCAACCAGCTTCCCTTAATGCAATGCATTTGTTATTTTCACCAATGTATTCATTTTTGGTGATGCTTTGGTTGGGAAATAACTGGAGAATACCAGTTGATCCGTAAGTCCCACATGTGTGGGAAACTACAAAAGAAAAACGGCTGACTGTCTGAATTCAAAAAGCATGCAGGGCTTGATTCACTCTCTAGCCGAAAGAGGCCCCAGCAGAGTTTAAAACAGAAATACATGCAGCATTTGCAAAGTATGGGAAATATTGTTTGTTAGACCTTTAAATGTCCTAGTATTAAGCACTCACCAAGTATTAAGCACTCAGAGTGAATAGACTACAACAGGCATCCCCAAACTACAGGCATCCCCAAACTTCGGCCCTCCAGATGTTTTGGACTACAATTCCCATCTTCCCCGACCACTGGTCCTGTTAGCTAGGGATCATGGGAGTTGCAGGCCAAAACATCTGGAGGGTCGCAGTTTGGGGATGCCTGGACTACAACCTTAAGTAAGTTAAAATGCTTTACTTACAGTCCCATGGACTGCAAGAAGATCAAACCTATCCATTCTGAAGGAAATCAGCCCTGAGTGCTCACTGGAAGGACAGATCATGAAGCTGAGGCTCCAATACTTTGCCCACCTCATGAGAAGACTCCCTGGAAAAGACCCTGATGTTGGGAAAGAGGGAGGGCACTAGGGACGGCAGAGGGTGAGATGGTTGGACAGTGTTCTTGAAGCTACGAACATGAGTTTGACCAAACTGTGGGAGGCAGTGGAAGACAGGAGTGCCTGGCGTGCTATGGTCCATGGGGTCACAAAGAGTTGGAGACGACTAAACAACTTACAGTAATTAGAGGTCTCACTCATGCATCATTCAGTGCTACAGCAGAAACAACACAGGTAAAGTATCATTGGTTACAAAATACAGAAGTTAGTCTCAAATGCACAGTCCAAGTCTGAACTCCCAGTCTCAGATGTCTGCTCAGTTATGTGGTTCAAAGAGGGGAGACAGACAGACACGGACAGAGAGAGAGCAGGAAAAGAAAATTTCATTTTCCCTCTCTCTGGAAGTGGGAGGTCATGACCAATCTGAGCCTTCTCTAGCAATACTTAACCTCTTACTTAGTAGCAATTAGGAACAGTCATGTTTGGCTGCATTAATCTCCCACAACTTTCCCCTAATACATGCATTTTTGTACACAAATTTGAGAAATACATAAGGTTCTTTTTTTATTTTTAAAAAATGTGCAAATTTTGAAGGTCTTTGGTGCCTTAGTTGACATTGGTTCATTGAAACATGCAGAGGTATGCAGATTTTGAAGGTCAGCTGCTTTTAGGCTTGCATTAAAATAGGATCCAAACTGAATTTCCCTAGCAAGTTAGGGTTCACAATTGATAGCCCTTTTTAAGAATGGCAACATGGAACCACAACCCATGTGTCTTTCAGAAGTACTCTAATTTCTGAAAGTCACTAGAAAGATAATGCCCTGCCTAACAGAAGGTTGGGAGGAGATATAATTTGAAAGGTGAAAAAAAAAAGTGATTACTACTCATATGAGAAAAAATGAAGAAGTTGAGCACATGGGACTAAAGCATATGAAACTTCACAGGACAGCCTGGCCTCATCCAAGTGCCTTTTTTATAAGTCATGAAGGTTGTTTCATTCCTGTATTCCTGGTTGATTTATTAACTCCTTGATTTTCAATTTATATTTTATTACTGATGTGAAGGAGTAACATGGTTTTTTTTTAAAAAAATCCCCCAACACACTTAACAGTATTTTGCAATTTTCTTATCATAGCTGTGAATGGGAAGGCCAGGCATATTTTATAAACATCATCCTTCTGGTTGGAAGGTTTCAGTATTGCTCCTAACACCAGAACCTTATTGAGAGTCAGGCTTTTTGAGTATCTAACATGTACAATCGGCTTTACCAGATCCTTTTGCACTATGGTGCCAACAAATAGCTCCAAATCTTGTCTCTCAGTCTGAATAACCATGTATGAAGTGAATTGCAAGGCAGCTGCCCAGAAAGAGCTAAGTGTCATGTAATGTTTCTGAAGAGGAGGAGGAGGAGGACTTTGGACTTGATATCCCGCCTTTCACTCCCCTTAGGGAGTCTCAAAGTGGCTAACAATCTCCTTTCCCTTCCTCTTCCACAACAAACACTCTGTGAGGTGAGTGAGGCTGAGAGACTTCAGACTAGCCCAAGGTCACCCAGCAGCTGCATGTGGAGGAGCGGGGAAGCGAACCCGGTTCACCAGATTACAAGTCCACAGCTCTTAACCAATACACCATGCTGGCGGAGAGTAGACAAAGCTGGGAAGGTAGCTCAGGAGGACTGAATTCAGCTTCCTGAGAATCTAACCTTCCAACCCCCATCTTTTTAAAACAAAAGCATGCTTTTATATTTTAGTACTGTAAAGTCACACTAGGTGGTTTGTAGGCACTTCCAGCTAGAAGCTCAGGAACCAGAGATGCAGCTGAATAGGATTCTACTTATTATGAAGGATTTTTGTGTTCTGGACAACATTGTTTCTCCCAGGAAACAGCAGATGTAGATTATGTTATGCAAAATAAGATAAATTATGCAAAATTGTTGGATTTGAAACATTTATACATGCTGCAAATTCAAACTTTCATTGGTACATGACTTGGACATTACCTGTGTACAGAATGCTAAGTTATTTCTTTGTCCTGGGGTAAAGAGTCTAGAGATTTGGGGACTGTGCTCAGTGAAGAAGTTACGCTGCTGAGTACTGTAGGCCAAATTCTGTCCACTTTCATTTTCATTCCTGTAACTAGTACTGCCCACATATACTTGTATAAGCCTAATGAAGGCCTAGCGGTCTACTTAGAATGTTTATGCAAAAAATATAAATAAGACTCGCCTGACTCCATGGATTATACCAGATTTTAAATTTGTGGATTTTAAATTTGTGTCTATGTGCTGTATTGCACCGCCTAGATATTTAAGCACAGTGCTAAAAATGGTTGACAGTTCATGCCATCTTGTTGGAACCAGACAATCCACAACAGATTGTTATCCAACCTGCTTTTAAAATGCAGTTCAATATAATTGAACTATCTTCAGTTGATGTTGGTGTGGTTTATATTTGATTTTATGTAAGCATTTTTTGCCACTTTTCAACTCCAGTGAAGGGGCTGGTACCGAGAAAGCCCTGTCGTACTTTCTTATGGGCCACTGTTGAGAAAGCTGTTCCCACTTTCAGTGGAGGTGAATTTGCCTCACTTCTTCTTTTGGAATAATGTATGTGTTGGTTACATTTTGGGTTCTTTGATTACCCTTCACTTTTTTTTATCTGTTTGACATCGTGTAGGCAGCTAATGGAATTAAAATCCTAACTGAGGCATTATTGGTTAAGGTACAACTGAGTAACTTTCTTTTTTATGATTTATGATTTATTGTTCACATACAAATTAAGCACAAATACTAAAGAGAAAGAAAGAAGAAGATGGGGGGAAAACAAAAAGGGGAGAGAGAAAGAGATACATCCACAATACATACCCAATGCCAACAAAAATTACACCCATGTGACTTCCCTCCACCAGTACTCAACATTCTTTATGCTTAAGTGTCATGTTAATTTTGTGTCTTTTAAATATTACTCTATAAATAATTGATTTAGTTATTTTGTCTCCTTGTTTTCTTTTACAAACTTAGTCTATGCATATCAACATATTGTCTTTGGAACAGTGTTTTTCCATATACTCTTCAAAACATTGCCATTCTAATATTAATTTCTGGTTTGTCTGGTGTCTTATGGCTGCCGTTAACTTCGCCAATTCTAGAAAATCACATAATTTACTTATCCAATCTTCCTTTGTTGGGATAGTACCCCCTTTCCAATTTTTAGCCAGTAGTAGTCTGGCTGTGGCTGTAGCATATAGAAAGAGCCTTTTCTTATCCTGAGTAACTTTACTAACTGAGTAACTTTCCACACTCTCCATCTTGGTGGAGGGAGGCTCTTTTGGGGTTCCCTTTCACATCTTGGAGACTGGATAGCAGGGCTTGGGTGTACCTGTTGGGCTCACATACCCAAGATGCACTTAGTAAGGAGGCAGAATTTCTCCAGTCCTTTGCCAAAGAGCCACATAATGTGTCCATTTACATGCCATGGGGATTTTGAGGGATACTTCTCTCAGATAAGTTAACTTAACCTGCATCCAATTACATAACTGGTGATTGGTTGCAGGTCTTCTGTATGTTGTATTTGATCAATGTGAACCTTTCCACCAGTACTTCTTTCAGGGTGTGCTGGTAAGGCTCTGCTGTGCTTGCTCAGCAGACACCAGACCCTGCCTGGAAAATCTGAATTGACCATCTGAATCATATAGGAGCAAGAGCCAAACAATATCCAGGTTCAAAGGAAATAACCAGCTTTTTTTTTAATAGCTTGTTGGTCAATACCAAATTGAGAAGGGGCAGAGAAACTAAGAACCGCATGTTATCCACTGAGCAATTAAGACTTCTTTGATAATTTGTATTAATGTTTTGGTGCAAGGGATAAGGCATCAAAGAAAGCTGTGACTATTTCCACCCATAGCTGCCAAGTTCTCCCTTTTTTTAAGGGAAATTCCATTATGCTGAATAGGCTTCCTCGCGAGAAAAGGGAAAACTTGGCAGCTATGTTTCCACCTTCCCAGGTGTGTTTGTCATGGGGTTTGGCTGGAACAATAAACTTTTGAACTGAGCTGATTACTGTGCATTAGTGGTAGGCGGGGGGGGGCAAGTTAACCTTTTGGGGTTGTTTTGTCTTAAATTTATTCAACATGCCATACCGGCTCCCTTGATGTGAAACACTGCTCTCCATGAACATGTAATTTGTAGGCAAGAGAATACCAGATTCAGGTAATTTAAATGAGAAAGTAGCATAGCTTCTTCTTTTGTTCCCATTAATCAGAGAAGTGTGTAACATGCAGGGTGTAAATAATGGCAGAATTAGAAGCCTTTAATCTCTAATTACATTATGTGAAGTTGTGTATGAATAAAACATAACAGAATGTTGACATAATTTGTAGCAGACATTAATTATTCTCCCTCTCAACTGATCAGTACTGCAATTTTTGAGGGGTTAATTAATTAAGTCAAGTTAGATCACTTTCCTTAGACTCTACAAAATTCAGATTACAACATGTAGCCTGATCATATTCAGCACCATTACCGTAAGCCTGTTGCATGAATTGAGAAATCCTGCTAATTTAAAATAATAAATTTCTCACAACCAGTGAGGAGTAAACCATTTAGAAAATGTACATAACAAGTAATGTCAGATGAACATTTTGCAAATGAGATTCATGGATAGTGATTAGTAGGAAATGTGACTCCACAGAGCTGGCACATTTCCAGGCACATTAGTTAAATTATTTTCTTCATGACTTAAGCCATAGAAGAATTTCTAAATCTACTTTTATACTGTATCAACAATTGTAAGTCTGGCCCAGAGTTTTCAAAGTCTAAATTTAAGATCTCTTGACTTGTTTTATCCAAGTGAAGTTGTTAATATACCTAGACCATGGACAATAAAGAAAATAAAATGTCTGCTTAGAATCTCTGAAAATCCAGACATTCTTGACCAGATTTATTAACATGGTGGGTTGGGGGGAGATTGCTTGATCTAGACATACTATGAATGATTATGTGCTCCTGTGATTCCCCCTCCCCTCCTTAAGACAAGAGTTTTAAATGCTAATTAAACATGCAGATTGTGGTGAGGTGGGATGGGGGAGAAGATGCAGGCAGAGACTGCCTCCTCCCTCCTCTCTTCACCATGTAAAACCCTGATTAAACATGCAGTGAGGAGATGGAAGAAAGCAGATGATGAAGGTGAGAGACTCTCCTTGAGCTGACTGCATTTTTAGTTAATTTATTAAACTTAGGCCTGTGCAAGGCCCCTAATTCAGTTCAAGGACTGGATAGGGTTGGGTCTAGGTCACCCCAGGTTGTATTTGACTCAATCCAAGGTGCTACATCTAATCATAGGTATGCACAGCCCTACTTTAGTTAAAAATAGAAGCAAAATCTTTTATTCTCTTCATGGCTGCGCCAAATAACCAGAGAGGTGAAGGAAGCACATGAGCTCAAAGCTCATTCGTGTTAACAATAAGGCAAAGTTTATGATGACATCAAAACAAGGCCATGAAGTTTGTTCCAGGGGTTTACTGTTCTACATGTTTCTTTCAGTAAGTGTTCCATAGATAGTTCTGCAAAGGATTCAGTTATCTTGTAGCAAAAAAAGTAGCATTCCTCAGTAATTTAAGTTGTTCTTCAGGTAGGGTTGCCAGACTCAATAGAGGACAGGACTTCTGTGCCTTTAATTGCCCTGCTCTCTTTTGAGTCTGGAAACCTTAAAGAGAAACCAGCAGACCCTTTGCTTGGAAATTAAACAAAGGGTCTGCTGGTTTCTCTTTAAGGTTTCCAGACTCAAAAGAATGCAGGGCAATTAAAGGTACAGAAGTCCTGTCCTCTATTGAGTCTGGCAACCCTATCTTCAGGCAGTACCAATGGAGTCATTTGTGTGGCAGGAACTGACAGAGGGAACAAAGGGCTTCTTATAGTTTTGAATTAAAAGAGATGGGAGGTAAACCTAAATTGGGCCAAAGATCAAGGCCTGGGTACCTGGATTTGTCTTCCATTTGTGGTTGCTTCTCATTTTAAAGATAGCTACTACTAGGGGTGGGCTGCTTTCATTTAACATCAGGGTGTGGCTACATTTGGGGAGGCCAGGTAAGCAAGACCACCCCACTCTGCTTCATCCCACCCTTTCAGCCGCTGCTGCTCTAACCTAAACCTTTACACAAGCTGAAACCTCTAATGATTAGTTTCTGCTTCTTGGGCAGATTGTGAACATCACTCAAGAGTTAATTCAGGTCTGACTGGTACCTATCTCTGTATGCCTTTTTCTCATGGTTAATCCTTTAACTCTCCAAAATCACCTGGGTTTTTTTTTTAGCTCTTAACTCTGACCAAAATATTCTGAAGCTCCCCCATCTGTTTCTGACAACAAATGCAAAAGTGGTTCCTTTTTATTATCTCATTACTCTGCAGTAGGCAGTGCTCCTAAAATTTTGCAACCACAGCCTCATAAATGGCTCTTTCCTTAGAGGATGACTCAAAGGAGTTATAAGCACTTAACACCAGAGATTCAGCAATATTTGGTGAGAGAGATATCTTCTGCTGATCTGGCTTCTCAGCAGTCTGACTGACTCTCAAAAACAGCTGCATTTCCAGCTTAAACCTTTTTCAGGCCTCAGCAACAATCTTTCCGCGAGAAAAAGAGCTGCTAAATATTCCATAATTGCAATGTTTTTGATCCAGATGATCCCATGGATACAAAGTGCTTCTGTGTGTAATTGCTCAGGGGAATAGCTAGGAATGGGAGAGAAAATCGTTTTGTTCACTTTTTACAAAATTCACACTTCCAATACACCAACTGAAGCACAGCTCTCCTTTCAAACTGAAACACCTCCAAATTTTGCAGTGTAGTTCTCCAGTCAAAGAATGCTACAAAATGCATACATTAATGAAATTAATGCATACGTTAATGAAAAGTATATATAACTGCATGACAAATAACCTGTTAATGCTGTTACAAGTTTGAGGCCTGGATCTGTCTTCCACCATGCTCAGGATCCTACAAATAGGTCAAATGTCTGAAATGAGTCATGGATGCATGAAGCAGTCTTTAGAAAGGCAATCAATGTGAAGTTGTGAAGTTGTTTGTTTCAATTTGTTTTTTCTTTTGTTTTTCTTGTTTTAAATAATAAAGATTTATATATATTTTTAAAAAAAGAAAGAAAGGCAATCAAAAAGGTTATGGTGCATCAGTTTCACGTACTCTTAGTTGAAACTGATTATCTCAGGCATCCCCAAACTGCGGCCCACCAGATGTTTTGGCCTACAACTCCCATGATCCCTAGCTAACAGGACCAGTGGTCGGGGAAGATGGGAATTGTAGGGCCGAAGTTTGGGGATGCCTGGATTATCTTGACCCATTCCAATCTGGGTTCAGGTCTGTTTATGGGACTGAACCAGCCTTGGTAACCTTTATCAAGAGAAGGACAAGAGGAATGTGAACCTGTTATTCTTTATCTCTCAGCAGATTTTGATACCATTGGATATCCTCCAATGGGCTTGAGGGCATCCTGAGCAAGTTTGCAGATGACACCAAATTGGGAGGGGTGGCTAACACCCCAGAGGACAGGATCACACTTCAGAATGACCTTAACAGATTAGACAACTGGGCCAAAGCAAACAAGATGAATTTTAACAAGGAGAAATGTAAAGTACTACACTTGGGCAAAAAAAATGAAAGGCACAAATACAGGATGGGAGACACCTGGCTTGAGAGCAGTACATGTGAAAAGGATCTAGGAGTCTTGGTAGACCACAAACTTGACATGAGTCAGCAGTGTAATGCAGCAGCTAAAAAAGCCAATGCAATTCTGGGCTGCATCAATAGGAGTATAGCATCTAGATCAAGGGAAGTAATAGTACCACTGTATTCTGCTCTGGTCAGACCTCACCTGGAGTACTGTGTCCAGTTCTGGGCACCACAGTTCAAGAAGGATACTGATAAGCTGGAACGTGTCCAGAAGAGGGCAACCAAAATGGTCAAAGGCCTGGAAATGATGCCTTATGAGGAACGGCTTAGGGAGCTGGGTATGTTTAGCCTGGAGAAGAGAAGGTTAAGGGGTGATATGATAACCATGTTCAAATATATAAAAGGATGTCATATAGAGGAGGGAGAAAGGTTGTTTTCTGCTGCTCCAGAGAAGCGGACACGGAGCAATGGATTCAAACTACAAGAAAGAAAATTCCACCTAAACATTAGGAAGAACTTCCTGACAGTAAGAGCTGTTCGGCAGTGGAATTTGCTGCCAAGGAGTGTGGTGGAGTCTCCTTCTTTGGAGGTCTTTAAGCAGAGGCTTGACAGCCATCTGTCAGGAATGCTTTGATGGTGTTTCCTGCTTGGCAGGGGGTTGGACTGGATGGCCCTTGTGGTCTCTTCCAACTCTATGATTCTATGATTCTATGATTCCTCCTGCTCTAAATCTGTGAGGTGGGCATTGGTGACACTGTTTTACATTGGTTCTGGTCCTATGCAGGACCAGTTTCAGAGAATACAATTGAGTGATTATCTCTCAGTCCTCTGGTGGTGCTGTGAGGTACCATCCTGTCCCCAATGCTTTTTAACATCTGCATTAAGCTGTTTTGAGTGATCATTAGGAAACTTGAAGCAAGCGTTATCAGTATGCTAAGGATACATAGCTCTATTTTTCTGTAATATCTAAATCAGGAGATGTCATACAAGCCCTGAACTAGTGCCTGGACTCAGTGGGGGTGGGTGGGTGGAGGATTTGGACCAACAAACTGACTCAAATTCCTGACATGATGGAGGCACCACAGGTACATGATTCCAAGTCCAGACTGTAGGTCAATTGCCTGCTTCAGATGAGGTCGTACTACCATGAAAGAGCAGGTTCATGCTGTTGGATCCATCTCTGACACTAGAGGCAGAACGAATGGCACTAGCTGCCAATTAGCTACTGGGCCAAGTTCAAGGTGTTGGTACTGGTGCCCAAACCTTACACATCTTGGGGCCACAATACCTAAAAGATAACCTCATCAATTATATACCTATAGTTCCAGTTGATTACTGTATTCTTCAGGAGAGGGAATCCTGCAGATGCCATCATACCAGGAGGTCTGTTCCATGAAATGTTGGAATGGGGCCTTTAGTATGGTGGCCCCTACCTTATGGAATTTCTTCCTATTGCATATCAAAGAGGCACCATCTCTGTTGTTGTTTTTTGGTATCTGCCTTCTAAGTGGATATTTTTGTCCCAGTTTGTATGTGTACATAATTACATGAGGTGATATTTGAGTAATCTCTCAAAAATATCATGACAGAGAATGTTTATTTGTGCAAATTGAGCCTACCAAAATCTACCAAACGCTTTAGCCCATGCCCGTATAAAAGATGCTGTTCTCCAACCATTTCTTTGTAAATGAGGAGTAAGTATTAGATTTATTGAGTTATATTGGCATTATTCTTGAAAGCAGAACAAGTTTCTCTTCTTTTGTTTTCCATTAATGAATCAGCTGAAATCCAGACCAGTAAACAGATTATTGGATTTTGATCTAGCGCTAGCCACAAGATTGGGCAACTCAACATCTCTTGATCTTAGCCCCCCACCCCCACCCCACCCTGCCGATCAAATGACAATTATGAGAATGTGAAAAGGAACACGGTAAAGGCTGCAAAGCAAAGTTAAATCAGCGGCAGCACACAATGAAGAAAGTTCCAGACATCTCAACTCTAAAGGGAGTGTAAGGGGTATGGAATCAAGGAAGAATAAATATTTCCTTCTGCTAACTTTTCACTTGACAAAGAAGACTATAATGAAATCAAATGAGGATACTGGCTATCCAAATTCCTTAGAAGAATCCAGATAAGTAGTTAATTATGAGAAACAACCACAAACATTTCAAGAACTTAAAGTACTGTTCAAACAGCCTCGGCAGTAGTTCCAGACCTGTGTGTAGTAAGACATATGTACTGTAACCCAGTATTCTCAGAGTTAAGTGTATATAAAAGAGTGAATGGGAGCTGGACTTTCTGTTCCCTACAGCAAACCACCAGATCCCACAAACTCTACTGAGGATTATGAGCCTCTGCTGAATGGACTAAGGGGGAAGGGGGATCCCCCCAAATCCTGCCATGGTACCTTCCATAAGTGGAATGCCCACAGGTGTAAGGTGCTTCTGTCTGATTTTTGGGGACCCCCCTTCTCCCACAGTCCATCCCATTCAGCAGAGGCTCACAGCTCTTGGTGAAGCATTTTTGGGGACAGGGGGGTGGGTTGCAACGGCAAGCAGGAATGTCAGCTAGCTCTGTGCTTTACTCTGGATCCAATCCATTAATTACACATATTCGTTTGCCAATACAAAGCCAGCAATTTTTAAAAAAAGGTTTTTTCACCCAGCTTGTGATGTGGTGACTTAGTCATGCTGGCCACATGACCCGGAGGCTTTCTGCGGACAAGCACTGGCTCCCTCAGCCTATAGATGAGCACCACAACCCCAGAGTCATCTGCGACTGGACCTAACGGTCAGGGGTACCTTTACCTTTACATTTAAGTTGCTAAGTATGCATTAAATTGCTCAGAATGCATTCTAACCATTTTAACCAAACCATCATTCTTAAGCTACAGAAATACTGCAGCTCAATCCCCTGATGTAAAATGAGATTAAAGGATTTGAACTATTCTCTTGCATCTTATCTTACGACAATTCATGAAATAAAGATGAATACTAATATAAATCAGCAATTGCCGACAGATTGTTAATTCAACAAAACACACCAAGATCTTTTAAATCTTTCAGTAAATTTGCTACTGTTAGAATCTTTTGATGACAAATTGTCATAAACAACAAAGAAACTAGATTAATGACTCTTTCTTAGAACGTTGTCAAGGATGTGATAACGTTACACCCCTTTAACAACCCCAGAATCTGAGTTCACTGTGAACATAAAGGTATATGGAACATCTAAAACTTTGTTCCTGCAGCCTTTAAAATGCCAGCAATGACTTAAAATGCCTTTTGCTTGTAAACAGGGTTATGCTAGATGCTGTAAATCTTTTTGGCTTATGTGCTGATGTGTTTCTAGGTAAACAAATGTAAGTGGCAGAAACAGCTTAGAATTGGGGTGGTAGTGGTTTAATAGTAAGTACCTGAAACAAAAGATTTAAAAGCACCAAATGAAGTCTTGATTAAATGCTCAGGCTGATTTTAGTCATCAAAATCTAGAAGGCTTAGATTAAGAAAAACCCAAACTTTTCTAGTACCTTAAATATAATCAGGTTCATTTTGAAGAAATTGCTCCTGGAGTCTCAGATGGAAATTACAGCTAGAGAAACTCTGGTATGTGCTATTGGTAGTGATGAATCTCTGACTTCTCCAAATTGATCAATCATTCATAAAAGCATTCACCAACCATCTTTCACTGTCTTTTCCCATGCTGCTGAGTGGAATGGACGACTGAGAGCACACCTTTAAAAGGGCTGGAAGTTAATCAAGTATCAATCGAGGACTGGGCTGAGAAGGGAAAGGTGTGTGTCCTAGGAAGCCTGCCCTCCTACCCAGCCATCCCCAGACTTTAAGCAGGCTCTGTATATCAGATATGGAGGTTCAATCCAAGGTTTATTCTAATATGCAGCTAGACACATTTTGTGTAGTGTGAGATCCATTTTACTGCAATTGGGACTATGGAATTTAATAAGGAGCTAGATACCGTGTTTCCCCTTTTTTAAGACGTAGCCATAAAGTAAGCCATGGCAGGATTTTTAAACATTTGCTAAATATAAGACATACCCTGAAAATAAGACATACCTCCATGCCGTGTGGAGCGAGACCGCCGAGCGCCCCAACCAGCCAGCGGGACTCAGAACGCTGGCTGCAGCAGCAGCAGGAGGAGGCCTGCCGGCTCGGTGCCTGGAGCCAGCTGCTGCTGCAGCGACAAGGGCGCAGAGCGCCCGAGCCAGCGGTCTTGCCTCCACCTGGCCCGACCGAGGAGACCTGCCTCCCCGCCTCCCAGAACCAGTGGCTGCAGCATGGAGCACGTCGAGCGCTCTGCAGGATCGAGCACTTGGAGTGCTCTGTCGGGCCGGGCGGAGCGCCTGAGCCAGCGACCTCCGTCTGGCCGGGCCGAGGAGACCTGCCTCCCCACCGCCCAGATCCGGCAGCTGCAGCGTGGAGCACGTTGAGCGCTCCGCAAGACCGAGCACTTGGAGCTCTCTGTCGGGCCGGGCGGAGCGCCTGAGCCAGCGGCCTCCGCCTGGCTGGCCGAGGAGACCTCCCTCCCCACCGCCCAGATCTGGCGGCTGCAGCGGGGAGCGCGTTGAGCGCTCCGCAAGACCGAGCGCTTGGAGCGCTCTGTCAGGCCGGGCAGAGCGCCTGAGCCAGCGGCCTCCGCCTGGCCCGGCCGAGGAGACCTGCCTCCCCGCCGCCCAGATCCGGCGGCTGCAGCGGGGAGCGCGTTGAGCGCTCCGCAAGACCGAGCACTTGGAGCACTCTTTCGGGCTGGGCGGAGCGCCTGAGCCAGCGGCCTCCGCCTGGCCCGGCCAAGGAGACCTGCCTCCCCACTGCCCAGATCCGGCAGCTGCAGCGTGGAGCGCGTTGAGCGCTCTGCAAGACCAAGCGCTTGGAGCACTCTGTCGGCCGGGCGGAGCACCTGAGCCAGCGGCCTCCGCCTGGCCCAGCCAAGGAGACCTGCCTCCCCGCTGCCCAGAACCGGCGCAGCACCAAACGCTTGGAGAGCCCTGCCGGGCGGGCGGACCACCTAAGCCAGTTTTTCTTCTTTTTTTCTTCCCTTTTTGTAATGTACAGAAATGCAAACTATATCTTATCATCAGGTAATTAAAAAATTAAGACACCCCACCGAAAATAAGACACCCTGTCTCTTTTTGAGAAAAAAAAAGTTATAAGACGGTGTCTTAAAAAGGGGGAAACATGGTAGTTTCTTTTAAAAAAGCAATGGATAAAAAAAGATAAAAAGAAATAGAAAATGAAGATGAATATTAGTTCCATCATAACCTTATATTACTTGTATAGTATGGGACTAAATTGCTTACTAGTCAAAGACATTTATTGACAAGTCAAAGACTAGTCAAAGACATTTATTGACTAGTCAAATACATTTATTGAAAAACATGATATGTGGGATTGATATACATACTGTAGCAGTACAAAACAAATGAATATTAAATAGTTGCATGGTGCTTTCTTTTACATTATGCTGAACATGTTAAAATTTATTTTGTTTCAATGTGTGGTGAGAGATCAGCTTCATAGTTGTGCTTTATAGAAGAAGGGAGTCTAAGTTAAACAACTACAAGTTAAGGAAGACAGATACCGGTAATCTCTTCCACAAATAATTGAGGAGGGGTCTATCCCCTTATTCTTTTCAAGGCACCTCTATTTTTCTTGCTCCCTCATTTTTTTCCCTCCAAATTTTCTGTCTTTCCTATGTTCTTTGTTATTTTCTTCCTTTCTTCCTGTATCTTTATTTATCCATTCTTTTCTTCTCTTCCCTCTTTCATGTTCTTCCTCTTCTTGGTTACAAAAAGGTTGGTGGTGGGTCATATGGTGTCTGCTTGTGCAGTGCGTGAGGGGAAGCTGAGAATAAAACCCTGGTTAAATCCTATATGGTATGAGTGACAAGCAGATTACCTATGCAGTTCCATTTCCTGCCTATGACTCACATGCTGCCGAAGGTTAGCAGAAAGCTTTTAATATCTAACAGACACATACTCCTCCCAACCTCCTCCTCCTCCTCCACAACACCATTTGTACTTCCAGTTTTCTTCTTTGCATGCCTGAGGGTAGTGTTAAACAGCAAATCAGAAAAAATACTGGGTGGTGGTTTTTTTTGGGGTTTTTTGCCTTTTACACCCATGTAGTAAACTAAAATGGAAATATAATTGGAGATAGCTAACAAAAGAAAAGCCTGTATTCCAAATATGTAGGTGTTGTGACATTTAATGTATGTTTCATTTATATGTTTCTGGGGAATACAACAAAATGGAAAGGTACCATATCAGTTAATTTTGAGAAGGAATGAGACTGAATCATACCTTCCAAGGGGGCAGAAGCATTGCTGGAGCAGTTTAGGGACCTACCGGTTTTTAGTCAGTTCCTGACTGACAGAATTGAGGAATTAGGCCCAAAATAACAAAATGAATTTCAAGCGGGACAAATGTAAGGTTCTGCATAGGCAGGAAGAACCAGCTGCACAAATTGGGGGACACTTGGTTTCCAATAGGGCATATGAAGAGGAGCTAGGGGTCTTAGTTAGACCACAAGCTTCAAATTAGTCAACATTGTGATGCAGCCGCAATGCGACCAGGAGGGTGACCAGGGTGATAAAGAGTCTGTAAACCAAGTCTCATGAGGAACAGTTTGCAGGACAATGGATATGGTAGCCAGCAGTAGACGAAGTGGTGGAGCACGAATGCTTCCCCGAATTCTCAACAGGTGAGCTGCTGCTGCTTACTGGGAAGAGGGAGTGAGAGGCAATGCAGCACCTGCCAAGCCAAAGGGGGCCAGAAATCAATAATTACAGACCCCAGCAGTATGAACTGTTGTGTCAAATCCTGTGACATTCTGCATTGCATTTTTATCAGATTGCACACAGACACTTGGCAGAACCTCTGTGAAAACTTGCAGGTACGATAATAAATAAAACCTGTCAAATTCTATTTCAAAGGTAACATTTGCAACAAAAAAAAATAAGAAGTGTGATATTACTTTAAACCTAACTTTACAGTGAATATATTAAATTTCTGCTGAATTTAAGTAACTCTTAGACTCCAGTGACATTATAATAATAGCAAAGAAGTACGTTTATTCACCAAAGTGTTGTTCCAGAACTTGTGGATGACCAAATGCATAGAGGATAATAAAAGATACAGCTACAAAGGCTGGTATTTTATCCTTTTGTATTCCAAACACACCATACATCTCATCCAGCTATAAAATCTTTTTCTTTTTGACTCGTAGCTACTGAGAATTCATTGAATGCACAAGGAATATATAAAAAATATGTTGATTAAGAGAATAAGAATTAGAGCTGAGCTGACATTTCTCCAAGGACATTTTTCTTTTTCTCATCCCCTAGAAAAAGAAGGACACTTTGCAGAACTTTCTCTGAATATTCTCTGGAGAAATTAGCTGAGTTTTCTCCAAAATCTGTTGGGGGGGGCTAGTTCTCACAGTTTCTCTCCCTATAATACTGAATGATACTAGGTTTGGAGCATTATGTTAGATACAAAATGGTGGATGGGCTGCTTACGTACACTTACTACTGTACTACTGGTAAGCCCCAGTCCTAGGAAACTGTTGGAAATTTCTCCTCCCACTGGAGAAATTCTCTGCCAACAAACAGAGTGAAGTATTTCAAGCAGCGGTGTCGCAAGCTACCCTGGTACCGGGGGCGGCACCCCACCCCTTGGCCCGTAGTGTCCCTCCGTAGTGATTTGCTGCGTAGGGACGTTGGGACGCAGCATGTCACTACAGAGGGACGCTGCGTGCACGCGCACTACGGAGCGGGTTTGGCTGCAGCGGTGCTGGAGCTCCGCCGCCGTCAAACTGCAAGCAAGCTGCGGCTCAGCGTGAGTTTTACAGGGCAGCCCAGTAAAACTCACTCCGCACCACGGCTTGCTCGGCTGGCGCTTTGATTCTTTCTGCTCAGGCGAGGCAAGGGGTGGGCCAGAGAGGGCATCAGCGGCCCGCCCCTCGCCTCACCCGAGCAGAAAGAATCAAAGCACGAGCCAAGCAAGCCGCCCTGTCTCCTCTGGCAAGGCGAGGGGGCGCCGCGCTGCCCCCTGCAGAGTGGAGCCCGGGGCACCCCGCCCCCCACTTCTATTGCGATGCCCCTGATTTCAAGGGGCCGTTTGTGCAGAGCTCCAGTAAGAATCAGCTTATCGAATCATACCAGGTTAGCCTGCCTCAATGTTACATGAGCCAATGTCCTTATTGGAGGTTTGCAACTGCTTTCTCTGCTTAGGTAACAAAATGAAATATAGACATATTTGATGTGAAAAGAAATTGGCAAATGTACAACTCCCAAAGATGACACCTCAAAAAAGTTATTATCATAATAGAAAAAGAAACAAGTTTCCATGAAGATATGAAATGTTCTGCCTTGAAATTTACCCTGGGCCATGAGGGGGTGGGGCTGGAGAAAATATGACTATCAAATGAGTGTTGGGCCATAGTGTTAAGGAGTGTGAATTTGTAAGAGTAGAAGATAAAACTCTTCCAAATAGCAAAACATTTTTTCCTTAGATGAGTCAAAAACAAACTTCTCTCTTACCTGAGATCTAGGACAGTATAAAACTGTTATTTTTGCCAGTTTGGTTGTGCTCTGTATTAGTATGATGTTACATGAAGCCCACTACAGCAACTCTTCAGTTACTCTGATACTTCCCTACTTTCCCCCCTTTTTTCTTTTTAAAGAAGATTAACTAAGGACTATGGTTTATTGGAACTAGGCAACATTTATTTTTACAAATAGGACATCTAAAGAAATTATACACTGTCTTTCCTGGCCACACAATGCTCAGGTGTAATAAAATTGATGATCCCATAAAATAAAATTTATGAAACCACCATGAATTCAATTTATTTGAATATGCTCAGTTATGTTTTTGTTTATTCCCATAGCAGATGTTTAATTTACAAACCAGGCAATTACTCCAGCTCTTCCAAACAAATAAGAGCAGATTAGTCAAACGTTCACATCAGTTTTTATGTTTATCATTAGTTTTATGATGCATCATGAATATTCAATGATAAGAAAAACTATCATTTTGGTACCTGGCAAACCTCAAGATGATGTTTTGCATCTCTAAATGCTCTTTCTTCCTCTTTGAAAAACTATTGTTATGTGTCTTCTCTCTTACTACTAGGGCAGCTTTTATACTAATGGCAGATACTCTGGGGAAGAGCTGATGGATTTTGCTTTCCATTCATAGTGCTCAAGAGTGTGTATATGTGTGTGCACATATGTGTGTACACGGTGCTTTCTTTGTTTATTTTTTTAAAGTGTTTGTTTGGTAAAAGTGCTGTGAGAGTCAGCACAAAATGGCTGCCAGGTGCAGCAAAAAAAGAGGTCATGGTACTCTGTATTGGTGAATACCATCACAAAAAAGCACTGTATGTTCTTCTAGTCAGGACTCTTTCTACATAGAAGGCATGTCATTTACTTATGCAGCCCTCCAAAAGGCATTCATGAGAATATAGGATGCCTGCCATGAAACATAAAGAAAAGAAAGGAATAAATAAAAGCACATGTTTTCTCAAAGAAGTGTGGTCTATTTCTGATTAGTTGTAAAATCAGTGTTCGACAGTGGAACTTGCTGCCAAGAGTGTGGTGGAGTCTCCTTCTTTGGAGGTCTTTAAGTGGAGGCTTGACAGTCATCTGTCAAGAATGCTTTGATGGTGTTTCCTGCTTGGCAGGGGGTTGGACTGGATGGCCCTTGTGGTCGCTTCCAACTCTATGATTCTACTATCCTTTGTACTGTGTGATTCTCCTATTTCCAGTTCCTGAAGGAAGGGACTATGCCTGCTTTTGGAAGTGGATACTCATCATAAGTCAGCGTCCCTATGGGCCAAAATAGATTACGTTTAAGGCATGTATTCATTGAACATGTCTGAATAGCAACTAGGCATTCAAATCCGTCAAGCATCATTTATATATTTATGGGGCCAGATTCAACGAAACAGTTGCACAAGCAGGAGTCATTTAAATCCTGCTAGTGTAATGACCCTTTTCCATCTCTCCTCCGTTTGTGCACCCCCAAAATGATTTCTGGTGGTCAGAATAACCACTAGAACAGTGTGCAGGGCATGGCAGGGAAGGGGAGATAGTTCTGTCTGGCATGTGGAAATGCTTGTGCTGATAGAATGATCATAATAATGTGACACTGACGGACCCTCCGAATGTCCCTATTTTCCAGGGGAGCCCCTGATTTAGAGAAGCCATCCCAGTTTCTGATTTGATCCCGGAATGTCCCACTTTTCCTTAGGATGTCCCTATTTTCATTGGAGAAATGTTGGAGGGCATAGAGTTATCAGACCCTCGAGCTGTCTGAAGGCAATCCTGTATAGGGAAGTTTTTTTAATGTTGAATGTGGTATTATGTTTTTATATATGCTGGAAGCTGCCCAAAGTGGCTGGGACAACCCAGTAAGATGTGTGGGGTATAAATAGTAAAATTGTCATTATGGAATGGGACGTCCCTATTTTCATTGAGAAAGTGTTGGAGGGTATGTACCTCCCATTGCTTGTAGTTTCAGGCCTGCTGCTCCATAAAGGACAATGACACAATCTGGGTATGAGAATAATTGCTTTGACCTGCATGATCCTGCACACTAGCAGGAACTGCGGAGAATTATTAAGTTCAGCTATAGATTCTGGGGAGTCTGGATCAATAGCCGCACCAACTCTTTGGTTTCAGGTCTCTTGTTATCTTGGATCTGCCTACTGCCTAGATGCTGCTGGACTCTAGGTACCACCAGTCCCAGCCAGCATGGTCAATGCTGGTGGAAGTTGGGAATCCAACAATATCTGAAGGACACCGGGTTAGGGAAGGCTGTGCTGGAGTTCTCAGAACCTAGTAGTAAATCTTCTTTTTCCATGTGATAAAATTATAAGGTGCTTGTTGAGGATCATGGAACTAATAAGTAGTTGTAAGGGTTTGTGATCTAGTCCAACCCCCTATTTTGCCCAACATGGTGCTTGAACCTGTGACCCTGAGATTAAGGGTCTCATGCTGTACCAACTGAGCTATCCCAGGGAGATGGTGTGGCTGGGGGAGGATGGTACAATGGCATGGGGAAACCATAGGCTATTCCATATCCTTTAGTTTTGATCTATTTGCTAGCTATGTTCTCATAAGGAGAGCTCTGCTGGATCACATCAGTGGTCCATCTACTGCTGCATCCTGCTCTTACAGTGGCCAATCAGATGCCTGCAATGGGAAGCATGCAAGCAGAATATGAGTGCCACAGCACTCTCCCATCCTGTCATTTCCATCCACTGGTATTCAGAAACATACTGCCAGTGGAAGTTAGCTTCAGTTCTTATTTATTAGCCAGGAAGTTTAAAATGGCTGAACCAAAGAATTGTAACTCCTCTTTCAATTGACATTTTAAAAATGTTTTATTTTCCTTTTTCCCCTACAAGCAGAGATAGGCTCACAACTATGTAAATAAATAGGCATATGTAAATGCACAAAATTACCCCCCGTCTCCCCCTTCCAACACCTTGGAGATTCAATAGTGTTAAAGGCTTCCTTGAGGGAATAAGTTCAGTTAAAACAGCTTTTTAGTTAATGGTCTTGCACTCTGTTTTCCAACGAAAAACAAACTTCTGTCGTTAGATGTATTTTGTAGTGTGGCATCTTTATATCTTATTCACTTGTGTTCTTTGTTTGATAACAACCAAAACAACAGCTGCTTCCTCTTCATTAGTTGTGTAAATCCCTTTAGAGTCCTCGGCTTTAAAAACAGCTTTGAAGAAAAATAGATATAATAATTATAAGGATGCTGGATCTATCCCATTCTGGATATTTTGAGGGTCTGAATCTATCATTTGGTCAACTCTCGTATGCTGAACTTCACTTGGACCTCAGCAAGCACAGATTACAGAAAGAATAGAAACAGAGGGCATGGATTATATCTAGGATAGCTCAATCAGTTGAGCATGAGACTCATCTCAGGGTCATGGGTTCGAGCCCCAAGTTGGGCAAAAATATTCCTTCATTGCAAGGCGTTGCACTACATGACCCTCGTGATCCCTTCCAGCTCTGTTTCTGTAATTTTGTGAAAAAGTATGCAAGCAGAGCAGCTTGCACAATGAAGCTTTCTCAGCTCTTCTTTTCCTACTGTGTTCCCAAAAATGCCTTTTCTGAGGGTCTAGAGCAGTGTTTCCCAAACTTGGGTCTCCAGCTGTTTTCAGACTACAATCCCCATCATCCCTGTCCACTGGTCTTGCTAGCTAGAGATGATGGGAGTTGTTGTCCAAAAACAGCTGGAGACCCAAGGTTGGGAAACACTGGTCTAGAGACTACCAGAAAAGATATGGTATAAGATGCTGGAACCTCATTGTTTGGATTCTACTACTTTTTAATTTGCAGTGGCACCAACCCTACTCCCCCCACTACACACACAAAAAAAACCCCTTAATTCAAACTGCTGGTCATTACTTGTGAAGCCCTCTACAGTTTGTGAACAGGGCATTGAAAGAACTGCCTTGTCCCACATGATCCTGCCATTCAGTCTGTCAGCAGAGATGCTGCTCCATCTCATCTCACCACCAGGAGTGGTAGCCACTTGCAATTTTGGTAAATGGTACCTGGGTAGGCTTTGGAACTCTCTCTCCTGGGACCCTTATTGAACTCCCACTTCACAGTCTTTCTAATTATCAGTCCAAAGCATGTTGGTTTTTCAGGCCTTCGGGTTGAAGGATTTTTGTCTCTCTCCTGGTTTGCCATTATTATGTGTACCTTGTACATTGTTTTACAGGTGGAAATGTTTATTGCTACTTAACTTTTGTTGATATTAATACACATGCTCACATTTTTGCTTTCAAATAGGTTCTAATATTGTGTTGTTTTATTCTTTTGAGCGTGTACACATACACACACATAATTGTATTGTGATTTTAAATTGTTGTAATCCACATCAAGTAGTGCATGGACACCAGAAAAGTAGGGTAGAAAAAATTATATAATAAAATGAGGGCACCTTTCTATGTGTGTGTGTGTTTTAAATCTTGTTTTATCTGTGCATTCATTTGTATGTTCTTTTGCAAGAAAAATAATGCGATGCCACTTCTGCACCAGTATAAAGGAGAAATTGAATCACTGAAAAAGAGGACAAAGAGAGCAAAGTTTAGCATAAAGCTTGTATCTACTAATTTATATGTATTTATGCCATTTTGAATTTCTACATCTCACTATACAGGAGAAGCCTAGCTGATTTGTGTGCCTGTTCAGTCTGCTGTCCAGGTGCTGAATGTTGACAAGCGTCTTCAAGGTCCTTGCTTTTTCTTATCACAGTTTGTTCTCTTTAAGCCAGATTGGACCAGACAACCGTGCAAATGCACAATTGCCTCTGCAAAGTACGGCGCAAGTCTTGAACCAGGACCTCCAGTGTCCAGCCTTCAGCTCCTATGCCACTAGCACTCTGGAGTCATGTCAGGCCGAAGAGCAAAATAATGTCCTCTAGGCTGCAATACTTGGTCAAGTTCTGCAGGTGCCCCATAGCCTGACCTTGCAACTTGTCTAGAAGCTTGAGCAACTCCATTCCATTCCAGACACATATTCTCTGGATATTATCTTTCCTGCAGATCAATCCATGGGCCCCTTTAATCAATGGATAGAAGACAAGACAACTCTTCCAACATATGAATGAGTAGCTTACAGACTGTATATGGACAATTATTATGATATTTGGAAAGCATTTATAAAAATTATTGTTGTTGTTCTTTGGTCATTTAGTCGTGTCCGACTCTTCGTGACCCCATGGATCATAGCACGCCAGGCACTCCTGTCTTCCACTGCCTCCCGCAGTTTGGTCAAACTCATGTTTGTAGCTTCGAGAACACTGTCCAACCATCTCATCCTCTGTTGTCCCCTTCTCCTAATGCCCTCAATCTTTCCCAACATCAAGGTCTTTTGCAGGGAGTCTTCTCTTCTCATGAGGTGGCCAAAGTATTGGAGGCTCAGCTTCAGGATCTGTCCTTCCAGTGAGCACTCAGGGCTGATTTCCTTAAGAATGGATAGGTTTGATCTTCTTGCAGTCCATGGGACTCTCAAGAGTCTCCTCCAGCACCATACCTGTAATTCAAAAGCATCAATTATTCGGCGATAAGCCTTCTTTATGGTCCAGCTCTCACTTCCATACATCACTACTGGGAAAACCATAGCTTTAACTATACGGACCTTTGTCGGCAAGGTGATGTCTCTGCTTTTTAAGATGCTGCCTAGGTTTGTCATTGCTTTTCTCCCAAGAAGCAGGCGTCTTTTAATTTCATGACTGCTGTCACCATCTGCAGTGATCAAGGAGCCCAAGAAAGTAAAATCTCTCACTGCCTCCATTTCTTCCCCTTCTATTTGCCAGGAGGTGATGGGACCAGTGGCCATGATCTTGGTTTTTTTGATGTTGAGCTTCAGACCATATTTTGCGCTCTCCTCTTTCACCCTCATTAAAAGGTTCTTTAATTCCTCCTCACTTTCTGCCATCAAGGTTGTGTCATCTGCATATCTGCGGTTGTTGATATTTCTGCCGGCAATCTTAATTCTGGCTTGGGATTCATCTAGTCCAGCCTTTTGCATGATGAATTCTGCATATAAGTTAAATAAGCAGGGAGACAATATACAACCTTGTTGTACTCCTTTCCCAATTTTGAACCAATCAGTTGTTCCATATCCAGTTCTAAATGTAGCTTCTTGTCCCACGTAGAGATTTCTCAGGAGACAGATGAGGTGATCAGGCACTCCCATTTCTTTAAGAACTTGCCATAGTTTGCTGTGGTCGACACAGTCAAATGCTTTTGCGTAGTCAATGAAGCAGAAGTAGTTGTTTTTCTGGAACTCTCTAGCTTTCTCCATAATCCAGCGCATGTTTGCAATTTGGTCTCTGGTTCCTCTTCCCCTTCAAAATCCAGCTTGCACTTCTGGGAGTTCTCAGTCCGCATACCGCATAAAAATTATAGTAGGTTATAAATACTTGTATATGTATTTAGTACAATTACTTCATTTATTGCATTAACTAAATGTGTATAGATAGTGGTCCTTTTTCTTTTTTGTATTTTTAATGCACTTTTTGTTTCTTCTTGCATTGGTTTTTCACATTATTTTGTTTAACTGAAATATTTTCAACTCTCTCTCTACTCAGAGCCCTCAACTTGGCTTCATCCCATCTGTCTAATCCAGTATTTTATATCCAGCCTGTGTGTGACTATGTTTCCTGCCTGTCCCTCAGTTCCTGATTGCCTGAACTGGTTCTTGACCCCCAGCCTGTTACTGAGCATGCCTTTTGCCTCTGGCCCATCAACCAGTGTCAGACTGGTTCCATGACAGCCAGTTCCAAACTTGACCCAAGGTCTGACATGCATGTAAACATACATATTCCATTTTATGCATTTTATGTCAACTCAGATGTGACCTCCATTCTGTGTTGTTGTTGTTCTTTTTTAGATGTACATGCATCACCCATATAATCCTGTTCTAGGGATAAAAACACAAGATGAGTTTGCTGGATCAAGCCAGCAGACTATTGCAGCATTCTGTGCCAACCAGATGCCTATGGGAATCCTACAAGCAGGAACTAAATGCAGTGACCCTCTTCCCCACCTGCTATTTCCAGCAATTGCATTCAGAGGCATACTGATTCCAGCCATGGATGTAGAGCATAACTGTTATGACTAGTAGCCACTGATGAACTGTTATGACTAGTAGCCATCCTACATGAATTATTATAATGCTATTTTTTAGCCATGCAAGCTAGTAGACATCACAGCCTCTTGTGGTAGTAGTTTCCATAATTTAACTATGTGTTGTGTGAATATGTAGTTTCTGTTGGGAATCTGCCAGCATTCTGTTTCATTGGATGCACCTGAATTATTTAATATTTAAGGGCCTGATGAGAGAGAGAGCTCTGCTTGTGATTCTGTGGAGCATGATTAGCTTGTTGGCTAAATGCATTAAGTTCTCTGGAGAGTCATATCTAAATAAAGCATTCTGTAATCACCAACAGAGATTAGTTAATGTAACACCAGAGCAAACAGGGATGCTCCAATCCATCACCTTTCAAGAGGTGGTTTTAGTTAGTAAACACAGAATCCTTGCAAGAGGAAAATTGCTTTTTGACCACTGTTCTCAAAGGTCCCACAGTGCCACCCCTTGTAAAAAAAAAAAACACCCCCTCTTGCTTAAAATTCACTATAGGAAAACCCGCATTGAACAGGAACACTTCACTGGCATGCTTAAAGTTTTAATGGTCTTTTGACTCTCGTACCGTACAGAACAATTAGACATGAACAATGAATTGAAAAAAAGGCAAAGCCTAAAAAGTCTTCTCTTCTTGTGACTTGACTAGCTCAGGTTATACCACCTGGTTGTTTTGTATAGTCTGCTGGGTGCCCTTGTGCTCCTGACTGTTTGAGGTTCTGCTCCTGACACTGAACCCACCTACTCCTGGCTTGCTCTCTTGCTGCTATCTTCATAAGTTGATTGCCAGGTGTCGTCAGCCTCTCCCCATGCTGTTCCCCAGCTATTGGCCTGTTCTGCTGACAGCGGGGGGCGAGCACAGTCCTTTTACAAAAGCCTCTGGCACACTATCTTTGGTTCTTTTTTAAAAAATACTTTCCACCACTTTGTTTCTATACTCAGAAGTATCCCCCATAGAATGCAATGGGAATGTAGCCCAGGTATATCAGTATAGAACTGCAACCTTAAAGATAATCATCATCCTGCCCTCCTACCTGCTGAGCAGCTTTGCTAGTTGCCGTATGATGCTGCTTGGTTTGGTGCTACTGCAGTCTGGTAGGAACAACTTGCCAAACATTGAGCGGTGGGGGGGGGGCAGCTGGGACCTCCCAGGTAATACACCACTGGCTTCCCTTTATGGGAAAATAGCTACTTGCCTCTCATAATGCCAGGTGGGGCAATGGGATTATCTACGGTGAGCTCTGGCCTTTAATTGCTGGCTGGAACTTTGCTAACTTCTTGTTTAGGTTTTACCTGCCAATGCTTGTGCTTGGAGATTCACGCAAGTTTTCCTGGTTATATTTTAATAAACATAACATTTCAGTAATACCTGTTGTTGAGTCTTCATTCCAGCTGTGGGGCAATATGCCTTAAATAAAAGATCTAATTAATGCAAAAGAATGCAGTGCTGGCATGCATTAATTTACACCTTATTTTGTCTGTTTTCGTCAATTGGTGGGTGTGACTGATATGTTAGCTTCACATTAAGGAACGCAAGCCTTGAAATTAGCATTAGCCACAGCTAGAACTTCCATCGAGCGAGGAAATGTTTAGTTTGGATTTCCAAGAGTTCTTGATTCTTTCTGACTGACAGTGAATGAAATTGACACATTTGTGGCCAGAGGTACTTGTTGCCAGCTGAATCTATCTGACAACAGTGTAGAAGTGGGTCACCTCTATAAAAAGATAAAGCAGAAGCGAAGTATATTTGGTGCACTCCAAAGAAACTTTGTACTATGTCTGTTGAACTTCCAGTTATCATCAACAAATGTCCTGAGATTGACTAGTGTAAGACAACTTTTTCTAGCATATGTTTTATGTACCTTTTGCTAGCATATAATATCTCCCTGTAAGACACAAAGTTGAGTTAATGTTCTGTGTGGTTCACTACACCCATTACTTGAGATACTATCTCACTGTTCTGCTCATCAGTTCTTCTCTCTCTGTGTGTAGAGTAACATTGTCAGCAACATGAGGTTTGTGAAAGTGTAGCCTTAGGACTGCAAGAAACTAAAAAAAGAACCTCTTACACTTGATGGAGGTAGCAATACTGTGGTCTGCCTTATCCAACTTGGGGACCTCCTGATGTTTGGGACTACAACTTCCATCAGCACAGTCAGTAGCAGGCTGAGGGAGCCTGCTCTAACTTTAAACTTCTCATCTTGGGAAGATTCGCATTACCAGCATCTGCCTCTGGTGCCGCGATAGTAAAGGTTTTCTTTCCGCGCATATGTGCTGCAACCAAAGTGGTGACTTATCATGTGCAAACAACAGATTGTGGTAGGTTTGAGGTGGGTATCAAAATAGCTTTCCTGAAGCATGTTCTCTCTTTCCACATATGTCAACTCAGTTATGGTGTTACGTTGGGTCATGTCACACATGCCTCTTCCTTCACTAACCAGAGTCATGGTGGTTGACATCGCAGTGTCATGCCACGAGTAAAGTCATGCTACCCATTATGGGAAAGGGGTAGAATGTGACGGAAGGCATTTTCAACACCTACCTTGTATAACATGTAGTTTGGTCCTAAGGGACTGCTCTTTCCTTATATTGAGCTGATTCTTGCAGTATCTGATAACAGGGTGTAGCAAGGGTTTGTGACACCCATCTACTTCTCTGTAGCCATGTTAGCAGTGGCAGGAATGTTGTGCAGAAGAAAAAGACCTCTGAAACGTTTACTTTACAACTTAATAGAGAGAACACTTGATTTTGAAAGGAGGATGTTAAATGAAGGAGCCCTTGGGAAATATTTTTGTGGGGTCTGTGGGAGAAACAGCTTGAGATAATTCTCTGAAAATACAGATAACCCCCCCCCCCACACACACACACAATTTTCAAAAAATGGAAAAGGTAGTCTGAGGCACTTTTCTGCCCTGCTGCTCTGTTCAGAGTTACTTACAACTATAAAAACTTTTTTTCCTTTGAAGACTACACCTGGACCTTTAAGGGTAGCAGTTCAGAACTTACTCAGTAGGCTTTCTTTACTTGTCAAAACCACAGGGCATGCATTCTGCCATGATCATTGCAGGGCCTTTGTAGAAGAGAAGGTTTGTTTACCTGTGAAATAATCAATGGCATGACTTCATTCCCTGAGGGCAGTGAGAGTGAGTGTGCTACATGAGTCATTGAAATGAGAATGAGCAGGGTTTTATCAAGGCACAGTGCCTCATCTGCCTAACAAATACACTTTGAGTTAAGCTATCCTTCCTTCATAGGCATTGCAACTTGAATTGCCGACAAAACAAAATCCACTCTGTAAGTTACACTGCTGAAGGTCTTTACCATTGCAGATGATAGATAAGGAATCAACTTCTGAATGGCTTCATTCACTTCTGGAGCAGGTAGAGGTTCTGCTGCATGAAAAGGGAATTCACACACTTCTCACTCAAGAAAGTGTGTAGGGTCCCAATCCCTTGGTCGTTTGAGAGACATTGAGACAAAGGTGCTTGTACAATGCACTGGTTATTTGTTCTTCTTGTCATTCTGTTAGGGGACATGTCATACCTTTGAATGCCTGTCAAGGCAGCTACAGAGATACAACTTGCGAGAGTAAGCAATAGCACTAGTGGACGCAAACTTTTGCTTACTGCCATATTGTAATGTCACAAAGGAGCATAATGAACTGTCATATAATTTATAATAATAATAATTTATTATTATTTATACCCCACCTATCTGGCTGGGTTTCCCCAGCCACTCTAGGTGGCTTAGCAAGACGAGTTGAAGAGGAATATTTTTGAACCTTGTTAGCCAATTCGAGATAATCCAAGTGAGGCTGTTTGCGCTGCACTCCTTGGGGGGCTGGAAGATCTCTTTTTGTTTTGATGGTTGCATTTGGCTCATTAGCACCATGATGTACACACACAGAGCCTTACCTGGAGATAACAGCTTTTCCTTAGGGGGTGGTTGGGGGTGGGGAAAACAGTAGCAAAATAGCAGGAAGTCTCTCCTGGGGAATTCAACTCCCTCCCTTGATGTTTGGGGCAGCTACGTGAATTGCCACGAAAAGTGTTAAGTTTCTCGTGGAATGAGGAATATTGGATCAGGCCAGTGGCATCGACTGGGGACCAGTTTGCTTACAAGATTGTCTTACTCCTCATTAGGGTGGGTGATATATCAATATATCATCCAAAACCAGTTTTGGTGTGTGTGTGTGTGTGTGTGTGTGTGTGTGTATGAGAAATCATTTTTATTTGATTTTACAAATGTAAAGTTGTAACAATACAAAATATATATCCATATACAGAGATTTCTCTGAATCTCAAGACTTCGCACCATCCCCTCTGTGGGTCCTATTGTCAACATTTTCAACTGCTCATTATTTCATAATCTATATTTTGTATCTGCCCATATTGTCCATAGTTTTTGTTACATTACAAGTGTTATTAGAATCCTGCTAATGTTTTCATCTGCTTACAGTGATGGTCTCCTGAATAAATCATAAAATTTCCAAAAACAACAACAACAAAGAACTGCAGGAGGCAGTGGAAGACAGGAGTGCCTGGCGTGCTCTGGTCCATATGGTCACGAAGAGTCAGACACGACTAAACAACAACAATTTATATTAAATGTGATAAGGAGTACTTCTAGCACAGGAGAGGAACTATATTTTCTGAGCAGTTGTGTATTATTTTTTAAGTCCCTCTTTCTATCTCTCTTATTCGCTAGAACTTCTCCTTTGTCATGGTGCTTTTTGAATCTCTGTTCTCTTTGTCATCATCTCACCTTTGGCCTGGTTCTAATGTGCTTCTCCACCAATGTTATGATTTATGTCATCTTCCAGAGTCCGGCTTGGCCCAAACTGTCCCCAACCCACTTTCCCACCTCTATATTTTCCGAATATCAAGTAACAAGAAACACCAGTAGACCAACTTGCTCATATATCCACTTTAGACGCTGAAGAGGACAGAAACATACTTGAATCCAGGAAGAGGAGTAATTAAAGCTCAAAGTAAGAGAAATAGCTGCATAAAAAGAGAGCACTTTATTTTAATTGTCCAATTTAATTAATTCATTTGGTGTTCACAGCAGCAGCATTGATCATAATGAATTAATTTGATATTAATGCGGATGTCATATGTACTTCCACAGGAATTCCAATGTAATTCAGCATTAGCTCAATGTACCATTAAAAGAAAGTGTTAACTATAAAGAAAAGGCCTGAATGGTGCATTTGAGTTTACTTTATATTCTTTTTTGCTATTATAGAATATTTATGGCTTAGAGGGAAAAGAGTGTTTTGAAGCTGTTAACGAGGCATAAAATGTATCCATTTACAAATTTAACATTGTGTAAATTGGCTGGATTTTGCCCTTTTATAATCTAAATCAAAGAGAATTAGCTAAGATAGTGGTACTTCAAGCAATCAAAATAAAGGATTGTGGGAGGAAATGCATTAAAGCTATCATAAAATATGATCACCTTTGGGTTTTTGTGCTTCACTTGTGAACTCTAGATAATCTCTACTGCTGTAGCATATTTTTAATAGTGCTGTACTTTGCCCCCAGTCTATTCTATAATAAAAACGTGAACAAAATTATACATTTGCTAAGAACAGTCTGCTAAGAACAGTCTTCTTGAATGACAATTCTTCATTCTGTTAGGGAAATGTCTTACACAACAAACAACCAATAAGATTCCAAGAAAACGTGTGCCAAAGCCATTGTATGGTCTTTACCCAATCTGCTTTTTACTCCACTTGACAACCAAGCACATGGAATTCATATATTTATTTATACATTTCAGTTTCATTAAAAATACAAAAAGGACAATTAATATAAGTGGGGAGAGAATATACCAAATAAAATAGATTAATAAAAATCTCAAATAGCTGGATAATCCAGCGTATAGATATGTAGTTGTAAGAAAACAGAGGTAGATGATAGCGGAGAAAACCTACCGGTATTTCAAACCATAATGTGCTCAGAGTGGTATATAATATATAATCATAAGCAGAAACAAGCCCAGAAACGATAAAATAATCTTATACAGTGCTTTTTTTCTTTAAAAATGTTTAGGGGTACTCTCATTTTCCTACTCATATTGACATACTGCCCTTCAATGAGGCAAAATTTAGATTCACAAAATGTTTAGGGGTATGCGTACCCCTTTGTCCCCCCCAGAAAGAAAGCACTGATCATACAGAACAACAGCATCAAAGAATTAAACAATCAATACAGCAGAATATAACAGATGAAAACTGTTTTGTTTTGTTTCAAATTGTCTAAAATGGGACATGAAAGAGCTGGTTGAATCTCCCCAGGGAGGGCGTACCAACTGATCTAAATATGTTCAAAGCTTTTGACTGCAAGAACTTTTTATCTAAGTCAGAAGAGTAAAAAATGAAGTTCAAATGTAATATCAAAATAATAATATAGTTGTCAGAGGTGCGCAGGGAGCACAAGATTCGACTTGTATGTTGCATTTGAAGAGGCATATTTCACATCTGCTCTGTTTGTTTCCAATTAGAGTCACTATTTGGGTCTGAATCTGCTCTGAAAAATCTGGTGCTCGGTTTTGCTCCCACTGAATATAAAGAATATAAAAATGACTACAGATCCCCCCCCTTTCACATGATTGGGTGAAATTTGCAGGCAAAGCAGCTTCTCTAGAACAGATTAAGTCGATTTGAGGCATATCCACCCAGGTGTTTTCAGGCAGGGAATCTTTAAAGAACCAAAATAAAGTATTTCCCCCCCCCCCAGACAGTACATATTTCAACTATGTATATTTCCAACATGGAAGGCTTGGGAGGAAGAACCACCTCCTTTGAGGGGATGAAGTTTGCTTAATTCCATAAATTTTGGCTCAAATAGTTCTCTCACAAGGGCAGACTTTGACAATCACATTCTCTTTCCAAGTTGTAAAATATTGTAAAATTCCTAGAGCCAAGCCAAAATTTTAATTCATCTGTTTTGAAAATGCAGATCTGAAAGAAGACTCTAATGTGTTGGAAAACTTCCAACAACTTTAAATAACTGCTTGAGAATAGGAGGTTTTTCCTTTTGCTTCTTTGTCAACCATTACTATGACTGTGGTTTACAGGTCAGGTGAATGAGTTCATCTTTTTAATGTTTGATGTTTTATTGTATTTTTAATATTTTGTTGGAAGCCGCCTAGAGTGGCTGGGGAAACCCAGCCAGATGGGCATGGTATAAATTATTATTATTATTATTATTATTATTATTATTATTATTATTAGGCTGTGTTCTGCCTTTTGTGGTTTGTTTATCAAGTGTTTCCTTTGGACCTTCAACCATTTTGCCATCATCCCAGATTTAGGGATGGAAGGATGTCAGTGAAATTGTGGGCTGTGATGACTGAATAGGCAAAATGACTGAATAGTCTGTTAGACTAGAAGGAATGAGAGAGTCAATTCTCATCATTTTTTGTGGACTAATGTATAATACATAATAAAATATATTTAACTATAGAATCCTATATAATTCTCCTCAGAAGAAAATTCTACTGAATTCAGTGGAACTTACTCATGTGTAAGTAAGTAACAAATTCTAGTCATATTTGCATTGTACATTTTATAAACTGTTTTACACCTGGACAGTAATTGGGACTAAGAAGTATAAAAATATTACATACTTTATATCTCTTCCATATCTATGTATGAAGTAAATTAAATCCCTTGCCATTGTGAAGAAAGGAGCATGATCTAATAACATCAAACAAAGTTGTGCTTTACTGGGTTTCAAAATGGAATCTTGGTGAGAGAAAATTAAGTTAAAGGATCAATACAGATGGATTATTTTAGACAGAAGACATGGATTTATGTCTGTTCTCACACTGCTTACAGGAATGTTCATTATCTCTCTCTGGGTGAATTTTTAACAAAGTATTTTGGTGTATATTTATACAAAACTAGAGAGCAGCTGGATCCTGGAATTAGAGTACTCCAGACCTCTTGGATTAATTTTGCATTGATCTTCTCAGACAATGGGCCAGGATTACCTCCTCCTTTACCAAAAGCAAAAAAAGAGGAAGATATAAGAAAATAAAGTTTGCATACTTCACTGCCTTAATATGTTCATGTGGAGATAAGAAGAAAAACAGAGAAAGGTAAGAAAAGGAAGTTTAGAGGCTCTCCCACCAAATGTCGGATTTAATATTTCAGCACAGGGAGAGTATTTAAATTGTGTGTGTGTTGCTGGTGATAGTGTTACATCCCTTTCCCTTAATCCAGAAGTGCTTAAAGATACAGGAATTCAAATATGTAGGTGGAGTTTGTGGCCTGTATGGGTTTTTTTAAAAAGAAAAGAAAAGAAAAAGAAAAGAAATAATGCTTCTGTAGAAAGTAGTGCTCTGAATCACTCACAAACTTTATGAGGACCACATTGATCAATACTACTTTAGAAATTACCAGGATCAGCAGAAGGAGATGGGCAGAACACAACAGTCATGGGGTTCAAACAGCCACCATAGAGCCATTTCATTATGCGGTGTACTGCCATAGATGCTCTGGTTGCTAGGGACACCAGTTGGAAGTGACCTTAATTTAATAGTAAATTAGGCTGAAATGTCCCCAATGCTTAAGCACTATGGATTTCAGAAGAGTACATTCCTTTTGCAGACCCAGAGGTGATGAATATACATTCCATTTAACATCAACCAGGATTTGCTGTCGCAGCAGTAGCAACTGGCATTTTCTTGTTTCCTTCTCCCTACTCGGTTCCGCAAACTCTGACATGGGTTGTACAGATGGGGAAGTTGAAGTAGAAAAATTGCCCACTCTGCTAGACAAAGAGGGTTGTTGGAATTCAGATTAAGAAGTCATGAGGAACTGATGCATTAAACAATGTGTTAAATCAGTCAGCAAAAACACATCTGCTATGCCCAGTGCAATGCTGTCCATGTGCCATGCGCTCATAACTCATGGGGGTATCCATTAGTGAATTTGTAAAGAAAAGATAAAGTTTGGAGGGGTTAGAATCCTCCTCACCTGTTTTTCCTTTAAACAGGAAAGTGATTTCAACTCACCAGGATGTGACAAAGTATATTTGCTTTCTTTCTTGTGGTTGATCATTTGAAAGGTTTCTGTCAAAAAGACAACCCAAGGGCGTACCCACCATGGGGCAAGTTAGGGCAGCTGCCCTACTCTAGAAGCCAGCTGGCAGCTGCCCCTCTCTAGAAGCAAAAGGACGCAGCGAGGGAGAGAAGGGGAGAGAGCGCAACACCCTCCTGCTGGAGCTCGCCCGGGCTGCCTCCCCACAGCCTTCGCTCGTTCAGCTCATTCTGCTGCTGCTCTTACTAGAGCAAAGAAGGAGGGGGGAATGGAGAACCAGAATTGGAAGAGATGGGGTGTGGATTAAAACACTGTACGTAAAACACCACACTCACTCTGATGTTCCTCCCAGGGATCGCGGTGGGAGGGAGGGGGGAGAGAGAGAGAGAGAGAGAGAGAGAGAGAGAGAGAGAGAGAGAGAGAGAGAGAGAGAGAGAGAGAGAGAGAGAGAGAGAGAATTTGAAGCTGGCTGCTGAAGGATTGAAGTCTCTCTCTCACGCGCAAAGAGAGGAGGCTGGACAGGGCGAGCCTTCCAAAGCTCCTGTGCCAGTATTTAAGATACAATTTGTTTCCTTGTTTCAGGTAGCAAATGGTCGGCACCACAGCTTTTACTCTTGTCCTTGGGGAGGGGGGATCTTTATCAGTTTAATGAAACCTCCAGCGATAATGAGGTGTGAAAGGAGTTCCGTTTTAACTGGGTGGTTTTGCATAAGGAGGCTTGGAAGGCATGGGAATGCAATGGTGTTATATCTTTCCCAATTGTCCTCCCTCCTTTGTGTCTTTTATCATCCAAGCTGTTTGGGCAGCCACTGTGTGATGTGATCTTAAAAGATGTGTGTTAGAAAGGGTGGGCATGGATGTCTCAGTTTTCTCTTTCAGCCTTAAAGGGCCAGCACCCCTTTATTGCTATAAAGCAGGCATGTCCAACAGGTAGATCATGATCTACTAATAGATCACTGGACGTCTGTGGTAGATCACTGGCTCCCCCCAAAGAAGCTCAGCAACTTTGGCTCCCCTAAAAAAAGCTCTACATCTTTGCCCTGAAGCCCCCAAAACAGGGCTTTCCTTCCTAAATAAAGCTAAACTTTGACCTGAACCCCCTAAAACATGGGTGGCTTTCCTTCCTAAAAAAAGCTCAACAACCTCAACCTGAACCCCCCAAAAGGGGGTAGATCAATCACTGCCAGTTTTTAACTCTTGGAAGTTGGCCACCCCTGCTATAAAGAGTCTGCATGTAGCTTCATTGGAAGCGATGGTATGTTGGCATTGACAACAGATATTTTTTATGTTGTTATGTATTACGGTTTTTAGTTTCTTTGCTGTCTCACCAATAGAAAAACCTGGGTGGTCACTGTTAGGGAATTTTATAGGGGGGGCACCCAAACAAGGCTTCATTTGGGAATCAAGATTGGCACAAATGCCCTCAAGGGGACCCCATTTGATCCTACAACACCACTCTAGTATCGAACTAACACGAACCACCTCAAGATCAAGCCCTGTGTAATAAAGGCTCCCTTTCCTACCCTTTCTCTGTTGCCTGAGACTCTATGTAACCATATTTCTTTATGAATGAATACAGTGTATCTTTATTTCTAAATGAAACCCCCTTTTGCTACTCTGGCCAAGGGCTCTCAGGGATGCAGGGAACAGCCATAATCCTTTAAGCAAGAGGTCAGGTAGCCAGGGTGGTGCTCCTCTGCATATCCATAATCCATTCAGGTACCATCTCCTGCCATTCCCAACCCTCCGAAGCCAGAGGCAATACTCACACCTGGACCCATTGTTCCCCCCCCCTGCCAGGTACTCAAGGATCCCCTCCCAGATACTTACTGGTACTTGCTTAACAATGTCCTGGGACATCGTGCATTGTTACCGTATGTTAATCCTGTTTACCTCCTGTTTACCTGTATGCTAATGCCCCTTGCCCCTTCCCCTTTTCTGACGTTTTACCCTGTCACAAGTGATGTATGTACTGATGCTTTCGATGTACATTATGGGATGGTGGTGGGAACTTTTAAAAGTTCTTGCAGCCCTGTTCATGGTGTTCAGTCTGGCATTGAACCTGCTGCGCAGTAATAAACCTTGCTGTTTGCTCCGGATCGTGGCTGGACTCCTTCCTTTTATACTCTGCAATGACCACAGGCCCTTGCCTGATGAGCTGGGTGGCTGAGCATTCTCGCACCCAGAATTTTGCCCTAATAGTCGCTTTTTATCTTTGGGCGATGCTCAGAACAAAACAGGAAGAAAGCAGGTGGTGGACTTTTGGGGGAATTGGAGTCCTTTTACTTCTTCTTCTCTCCTTTAGGAGGAATATAACTTTCCATCTCCCTCTCATAACGAACTTTGCCACTGTTTGCCATGTCTTCAAACTTGCCTATTTGTTTTGCTGACATTGTCCACCATTCAGACGATTGGGTTGCATTTCGCAGGGCAGAAGAGTCCGGACCTTGGTGTATTCAGCTTGCTAGGCTTACAGGAATCCGGACGTATGAAAGGGGTCGGTCTTGCTGTGGGCAGGATTTCTGCATTACTGGGGGGGTTGGACTAGATGACCCTGGGGGTCCCTTTCAGGCCAGCTCTACAGGATTTCTGTGAGGGGTTCGAGTGAAAGGAGCGGCTGTAGATAGTTTCTGTGCTTCAGGCTGCTATCCTATACAGGCTTACCTAGGCATAGATTGATTTCTTAAGATGGTTGTGTGAAAATTATTATGGACAAAGTATAATTCTGTAGCGCCTGTATTGTAGGCTCAGCTTATAAATATGTGTAAATAAGCAATACATCATAAAGACACCACTATCTCCACTGTGGAAATATGAACCCTGGGTAAGTGCCTGAGCCCCTGGAATCTCACTGTTGTGGATATTGGGGTGGCATGGAACAATATTAAAACTTGCAGTTTGCCCCCCCTCCATTCCCTCAATACTTTTCATATAATCATAGAATCACAGTACTCCAGGTGAGGTCTGACCAGGGCAGAATACAGTGGTACTATTACTTCCCTTGATCTAGATGCTATACTCCTATTGATGCAGCCCAGAATGGGATAAGGCAAAAGATGGGATAAGGCAAAAGCAGGCAAACTTTAATTTATTTCTGTACAGCAGGCTTTGCTAAGCTGATTCCCCTCCGTGTGCTTTGGACTACAACTCCCATCTGCCTCTGGCAGCGCAGTTGTGGTCCAAAGCACGTGGAAGGTGCCAGGCTGGCAAAGGATGCTGTTCATTCATAATATGAGTGCCCATGTGCGTAGTATGGGATATGCCTTGTCCTTGCTCTTGCTTGCGTAACCACAGCTGGTCCTCAGCAGGCTCATTGAGAATGTCCCTTTTTATAGCTGCTTGTCCTGACCTTTCTCTGATCCTCCTTATTATTTCCCTGGATTTCCCCCCTTTTGGTGTTATTAGACTGGAGTCAGTTTCACCTGGGCTCTGTAGCCCCACCCATGTCCCCACTTTGTGGCACCTCCCCTCCTGTGCCTTGGCCCCGCCCCTTGCCCCTCCCCTCCCGTGCCTTGGGCCCACCCCTTGCCCCCCCTAGTTTTGATCCTGGGTACGCCCCTGAGACAACCCCTTCCATTCTTCCATTCTTAAGAAATGTGGCAGAAAAACTAATGCAAGTATCTAATAGAAGTAAACATGACACTGTGAATTGAAAGGAGTTATGGATTTTTTCCCCTAAACTGAAACTCTGTGCCTTCTGGCAAACTTCACAATGCTTTCTGATCTGAGTAGTCAATACTTGGTTTGAAAGATATGCATATGTGGGCTTCTGATCCCTCAAAGGGAGATGCAATTGTTTTGTAAATTATTCAGCATTTTTGTTGGATAGACTTTGGACTTCTTTAATGGTGGAAAGGAAATGCAGTGTTTTCAAATGAGACACTTGAGCTTTAAGGCTGGGTAACCCTGCTGTCAGTGGTGAAGTATATATTGATTTTATAGAACATATGTGCTGGAACTGCTTTTTAAACATGTCTCTCATAACTTTGTCAATGTGAAAAAGTCTGGAACTTGTTCGGTGCCAAAGAAGAACTTCTTCCATTTGTGTAATGTGTCAAACATAGTGTTGCAGTATGCAGGGTCATAATAATGTCCTTCATGCCTGACTGTGCTGCTGACAAGACTGAAGGAGGATTCATAAAAGCAGGAACACTATTTTGTATTAGTGTGTGCACCAACCAGAAGATTCAGTTTGAGCTTCTATTTCGTGCTTTGAAAAACACCCCGCCTCAGTCTGAAGCACTTGGGAATGTGCCCAAGATGAGGATTTTTTTCCTTCACATTCACTATTGGGAAACCAAAAACAAGATAAATAAAATAAAATAAAATAATTAAAGGTCTAAAACTCCCCATTGACAGGAAGAAATGAAATTTGCAGGCATAGTAGCCCCTCCAGACTAGAGTAGAAAATATTCCATTTGGGATCCATGGGTCCAACACCTTTAAAGTTGCTCTGTGTGGGTTTAAGGAAACTTTAAATTTTTGGCAGAATAGGATGGAATTTACCACTGTCTCTTCGGGGGGGGGGGTTATGCTGTCAAATTTCAGAAGGAAAACTGCAGTTGTCGTGCCCAATACAACAATAAGGAATCACTTATCTTCTTCTACCATCTTAAGAGCTGTTAGTCTGAAAGTAGCAGAAATGGGAGAAGTAAAGGGAATTAATTTCCCTACCACTATTAAAATTTCTGTGTGCTAGGCAACAATTCAACAGTACTACAAGTGCTGCAGCTGGTACTGAAATTTCAATACCCACCCCACAAAGCATAGGAATTCCCTCTGATTGCACATGTGACCTGTCAGTCACAGAGAACCCCTCCTCCTGCTCTCCCTTAGCATTTATCCTATTTCCCCCTCATATCCACCAATACACTTTCCTTATAAACTGATCTTAGAGACAGTTTTAGCAGACATTTGTCTTGCATTGTTTTTTGATATCTGAATTGCCAGGGTGTCATGAAGTACTTCTGGGTCTTCCGCTTTTTGGTTCCTGGTGCCTCTACAGATTCTGCTTCAAACCCAGACACCCAGAACCCCTCCAAAGCACCCTGCTTTGGCTTGGCCTTCAGGATTCATCTAAATCTGTTGAACACCCCTACTTTGAATACCTCATATATTTGTTGAATTCTCTAAGGGGTGTGCTATACTTAAATATTATGCAACCATGCCCAGTGAGGCAACCATTTATTGACTGGTGCTACATCTGATTTGATTTCATGTGCCCTCTGGAAGTTAATTTTATTCTGAGATTCTGTTTCATCCAGGAAACTTACTTTATAGGACAAGGTAATATGATGATTTCCAAAACAGCTGATAAGAATAAAAATCAATTTTGCAGAACACCTAAAGGAAGATAATCTCTACAAAAATAATTCTATTTATAAAGGTCTTTTTATGAGTAAGAGAATTCTAGTTTTGTCACATTTATGTCCTGGGCACAGTCCATCTTGTCACCAAACTATGTTTCCCCAAATAGATCTTAGCTACATTCCTTTCTTCTTGGCATATATGCAAAATTATTACACATGTAATTTTATTGCCTGCTGCATTAATAAGATCTATAGTCTGTTTATGTCTGTTTCCCCAGGTCAGGAAGGCAAGAGCTTAGAAGAGTGTTGTTGTTGTTGTTGTTGTTTAGTCGTTTAGTCGTGTCCGACTCTTCGTGACCCCATGGACCATAGCACGCCAGGCATTCCTGTCTTGCACTGAGTGCCTGGCGTGCTATGGTCCATGGGGTCACGAAGAGTCACGAAGAGTGTTGTTACTTTAGCAATAAAGTAGATTTGTAGCTTCTGTAGCTGGAAGTTCCACCCATACCTGGCTCTCAACTAGACCCTGATCTGGGCAGGCGTTGCTATATGTTTTCCTCTCCTCACCCCAAGTAGCCTCACAGGAAGCTCTCTAGACACATGAGCAGCAGCCCTGAAGCTGCTGGTTTGCATTCTCCTTGAGCTCCTGTGGACCTGAGGAAGATTAGTAAGGTTATGAGAGCTAGCCAGGAATCTAGGCAGTTGGTGTGGGAACCTCCATCCTAAGGCAGGAATGTCTGAATCTAACAGTTCTTCGGAGTCACTGGAAGTTGTGCTGTTCTGCTTGGGTTCCTACATCCCCTGATATAGTTTGAGGTATGGGCAAGACTGGACCTTGATAATTTACTAAGAGCAATACAGTGGTACCTCATGTAACAAACACCTCAGGTTACAAACACTTCAGGTTACAGACTCCTCTAACCTGGAAGTAGTACCTCGGGTTAAGAACTTCACCTCAGAATGAGAACAGAAATTGCACACTGGCGGCGCAGCAGCAGCAGGAGGCCCCATAACTAAAGTGCTACCTCAGGTTAAGAACAGTTTCAGGTTAAGAACAGACCTCCGGGATGAATTACGTTCATAACCAGAGGTACCACCGTACTGAGAGTACAGTACTCAAACATTTTATTCATATTAACATTATATTTTATTTTATTTAGGGTTTTGGGGAACTTGGGAACTAGGCTACTTGGAACTGTTTGGTCCCTGTTGCTTAACTTGAAATAATTTATTCCTATATTATTTTGACTTATTGTACACTAAGCTTTGGTTCTTCAATCTTAGGTTTCCAGATATTGTTGGACTCAACTCCCAACATCCCTGCAGCCAGGAATGACTAACATGGTGGGGCAACATAGCACTGCTTACCTCCCAGAAAAGGCATAGCAATGTCAAAGTTGAGCATGTGTCGTTCCATGGACAGAACCAATTTGGTACTTCTGCTGCTGCATGAATATACCGCGTTTCTCCCAAAATAAGACACTGTCTTATATATATATTTCCTCAAAACACACACACACTATGGCTTATTTTCAGGGGATGTCTTATTTTTTTTATTAAGTATGGTACAGTTTAACCTACAAGGTTAAACTGCCTACCACTATGGCTTATTTTCAGGGTATGACTTATATTCCTTGAATGCTTAAAAATCCTGCTATGGCTTATTTTATGGCTACGTCTTATTCGGATAAACAGGGTAGCTCTGCCCTGCTGCCCCCCCCCCATCCTGACAAGCAGCAGACATGCCACATTCAGGTGCCAATGTCCCATCATGCTGGCTGTCCCTGCCTGCAGAAAACTTAGCCAATGGATTATGGCAGCTATGGTCTAACAATATTGGAGGACCCAATGCTGAAGAACACTTTACTAAGCCAACTGCTACCAGCACCACAATGAATTAAAAAGAAAGCTTTAAGAGCAGGGGTTGGGGGTTAGTACACCATTTTGGAATTGGTGCTTGTGAGAATAATTACACCTATTTATGCATGCATGCATAAATAAATAAATATGTATTCTTATAATTCTGAGTGTTTGGAAGTGATGAACCATTAGCCTGGTAGAGCATATGCTTGGGTTCCATCCCTGGTACATCCCTTTAAAAGCATCAGGCTGTGGGTGAAGTGAAAGTCTTTTAGCTGAGACCCTGGAAAACTGCTGTCTGTCAGAAAAAAAACAATACTGGCCTAAATGGACTAATGGTCTGATTCAGGATAAGGAAGTTAAATTCATTAGTATGTCCACTAGAAGAAGAGTGACCCTTATGGGTATCCATACATTCTTCTGGAAAAAGCTACGGTAATCATTCCTTTCTCTGAAGATGGTAAGAGACTTTTAAAAAAAATCATTGTTTTATCTATGCTTTCTAAGTAAACAACTTTCCTTAATCACAAGTATCACACTCTTGCTTTTTAATTAGCAGACTAAAAAGAGCTACTCTGGTCAGGAAAGAAACCCAAACCCATTATGAAGCCTGGCAACACAGTACTTCAAGTCCCAGGAAGACGCAACAGCAAAGCAAATATTAATTCACCTTCAGATGTAAAAGGAAGGGATGTTCTGGCCAGCATTTATGTTATATAAATGCTAGTGAACATCTATGGATCCTTTCCAAAGTGACAAAACATCAGCATAAAAAGTAAGAAGAGTCTTCCACCCACCACCTGCTTTTATGTGATCTCCTAGCAGATTTTCAAGGAGTAAGAGACATCCTATAAGTGTATAACAGACTTAATAGACTATCAAATGTGAAAAGAGATTGATTTCATACTGCCATAGTTGGGACTGAGAGTACCAGAAATGACTCCAAGCCATCCGTATGAATATTACTTATAAATTTCCCAGTCATTCTTTTCTTCTTCTTCTTCTCTAAGATGAGGGAATATGATTATGTCTTCTTGTCCAACTCTCACAGGTATTCTTGTGGTAAGTGGGATACTTATTATTCTCTCTATTGACCACTCCACAAAATAGTATCATTTCTTTGGGAAGATGGAAAAATAGTTTCATTGCACATGAAAACAAAACTATCTGAATGCATTGACACAGTATTCTTTATCTCTTGGCTAAGTTACCCAGTGGTGTTTTGTGCCTCCTTCTGAGATGCGGTGGCCCTTGCCTGCTTGAAGGTAGGTAAAGGTAAAGGGACCCCTGACCATTAGCTCCAGTCGTGACCCACTCTGGGGTTGCGCGCTCATCTCGCATTATTGGCCGAGGGAGCCGGCATATAGCTTCCAGGTCATGTGGCCAGCATGACAAAGCCACTTCTGGCAAACCAGAGCAGCACATGGAAACGCCCTTTACCTTCCCCCTGTAGCGGTTCCTATTTATCTACTTGCATTTTTGACGTGCTTTCGAACTGCTAGGTTGGCAGGAGCTGGGACCAAGCAACGGGAGCTCACCCCGTCACAGGGATTCGAACCGCCAACCTTCTGATCAGCAAGCCCTAGGCTCAGTGGTTTAACCACAGCGCCACCTGGGTCCCTTATTTTTTATATTTTGTGTATAAAGAACTACTTACATGATGCAGAAGCAAACACAAAGGTGAGGAGGATGGGTCCAAGCAACTGCACCCAACCTTATTCTTATCCCTAACCCTGCTTCCCCAAATCAGCAAAACCCAAGTTTCTGCTATTCAGCTAACACCCAGTTCATTTGGAAAAAGCAAATTCAGCTAACTCCTTGTATTCTATAGTGAGTTGTATTCTACAAGTGAGTTGCATATGCAGTTGTTGTTATTTGTATGGTGGAGCCAGTTTTGAAGGTGTTTCATTTCATAGAATCATAGAATCATAGAGTTGGAAGAGACCACAAGGGCCATCCAGTCCAACCCCCTGCCAAGCAGGAAATACCATCAAAGCATTCTTGACATATGCCTGTCAAGCCTCTGCTTAAAGACCTCCAAAGAAGGAGACTCCACCACACTCCTTGATAGCAAATTCCACTGCCAAACAGCTCTTACTGTCAGGAAGCTCTTCCTAATGTTTAAGTGGAAGCTTCTTTCTTGTAGTTTGAATCCATTGCTCCGTGTCCGCTTCTCTGGAGCAGCAGAAAACAATCTTTCTCCCTCCTCTATATGGCATCCTTTTATATATTTGAACATGGCTATCATATCACCCCTTAACCTTCTCTTCTCCAGGCTAAACATACCCAGTTCCCTAAGCCGTTCCTCATAAGCTGATTTTAAGCATTGTGAAAGTGTTGGGCTTACTCTTTGTTTTGTTTATTATATAAATTTTCATGTTCTGTATTGGTCCTTTGCACATAGCTTATTTTTTTGTTTTATTCCCCCCCAGATATTTCTTGGCTGTAAAGAAAACCTGTTTCTAAATCAAAAAATTCAAAATGTAATTTTCACTGCCTTGTTTATATGTGTAACAACAGTTGTTTTTTAACAGCTTTAGCTTATCTTCTTCCACTCCCAGTTTGTAATTCCCCTCCTCCTCCATGTCCCTCATTATTCATACCACAAGGAACATTTGTCATTAATCGTTCTGCTCACAATACTTATTTCCCTTTCCCCCCATCCAAGTTCATTGCTAATGAATAATACATCTCTTTGCCATTTAACATCTTACAAGCTCTATCTTACTCTCAAGTAGTTAGGCTAACCTGAAAGGGAAGACAAATTAGTTGCACTCAACTGGAAGCAGAATACACACAACTGAACAGAGCTTAAAAGCAAAAAACCAGCACAAAGGAATGAAATTAAATGATGGGGTTGAAGCCAAGGAAAGCCCTAGTGGTAAGAATTGATCACACACATGGAGGGACAGAGTGTTGTTTATTTCACAAAGAGGGACTGAAGGACTAAAATAGTCCACATTTAAGCATAGATTTGAAATAAAATGTGGAAATGGGCTTCCATGCGAAGAGGAGAGAAAAGAAAGTAAATATAAGTTAATTTAAACAGAATAGTCTAGTGCAGCATTAGCACAGATTCAGAATTTTATCACAGCACTTATTCTATGTATTTATTTAGATGATTTATATAGGTGGTTTACAGCAAAGTCAAATAACATCAAATTAATGCATATAAGTCTGAAAACAATACAACCTCCCTAAAATACATGGCAACTTACAACAATTCTGTAAATACTGATTTACTAATAGCAGCTACAAAATCCGTTTATCTTGATCCTCCAAACACCTGCCAAAAAAGGTGCATCTTAACCAGCTGTATAAATCTATAAGGAGATGGAATCAGATGCACCTCAGTACCTTCCACATGTGAGGAGCCAGCACTGAAAAGGCCCTTCTCTGTGCCCTCAGACCACATGCTTCATCTTGTGTGTGGGCACATCTGATGAATTTGTCTAGGGTGTTGCCATTTCTACTCTTTTTCCATATTGCCTGCACATTTAAATGCTATTAACATTTAATTTAACAAGGATGAAGTAGTAATAGCACCTTCTAGGCGTAATGCCTTTCAGTTGGGGGCTAACAAGAGCCACGTGGCAGTGAGAATCTGGCAGGAGAAGACATGATACCAGACTTTGCACTGTAATTGGGATCCATTTGTAGAGGAACTTGGATTAAGTGTTACTTTTGCATGCACAGGCAGGGAACGATGGCTTGGAACACTTTCTTTCAGCTCCATCTGGCATGTCAACTGTGCCTTACCTGGAGAAGCTGGGCAAAGCCTTGTGTATTTATGCCATAGTCACCTCCAGGTCAGATTACCAATTACTACACAAGGCTGCCCTTGAAGACAGCAAGTCAGTGGGCAAACGGCTGAGGATCTTGTCAGTTGTCATGCCAAGATTGTGTGACCATTTATCCAGGGAACTGTGCCTGCCTTGTAATGAAGCCAATTTTATTTCAACAAGTATTCTTCTAATTTGGTCTCTTGGATTACATTTTAACTGCTATTTTTTGTAGCTTTGTATTTGATGGGGGCATGAGAAAGGGAAAATAGCACAAGGACTGCTCATTTTACATTTGTGTCTAGCACTGAGCAACCTGCTCAAGGCTGTTTCATTCTGCAGTAGTTATCTTTTTTTTATTAAGGATTTTCTTGGTTTACAGAAATATGTGCAATATCTCTCGTAACATTTTTACAGATCAGTTTCATTTATTGAGACATTGGGAGGGAAAGGGGGAAAAGAGATAGATGGGGGGAAAGGTGGTTGGGGGTGGGTTTGGGTGATGATGTTTCCATTTTACTTAATATATGTGGGGGTTTTGTCAGCGTCGCTGACAAAAAAGAACTCATAACCCACTTACTCTCAGCAGCCAGAAACACCATAACCAGACACTGGAAAGATCTGTCAGGAGGAAGCATGGACCAATGGTACCAAATAGTATGGGAAACAGCCTTACTAGAAAAATTAACCAATAAACTGAAACTGACATGGGGACAAATAGAAGAAGACGGCTTCACCCCAGTATGGCTCCCTTTCATCACATACACAGCCCAACAAGACAATGACAAAAATCCACCAACAGCGTACAAATCAATATGGCTAACTTGATTCAAAACACCCACCCACCCCACTCACACATGAAACAAAAACCACCACAGCCAACCACAAATGAACAATCATACCCTAGGCCAACCCCATCTCTCACCACCAAAGGAACACAAGCAAACAGTAGCCTTCTTCAGAAATTATATCTCATACATTTAAAGCATGCAATGCATGATGGCTCAACTCTCAGTCTTGCCTGTCCTGCTGTCCACCCCTGGTGCCTGTTGAAGATTAATTCCCCGTGTCCGCTTTCATGGGATTGCTGTCTATCACATGACGGTGTATGTTTTTCATTCCACAGAGTGGGAAGTGATGGAGACAGGATGTTTGTGTTACTGTGTTCCGTGAAGTGGGACTATTGTCCTTTGTTCTCTCTCTTTGCTGTCTGATGCTAGAGAGGGAGCCATGTTGCAGTGCTCCGTGTGTGTTTATATGTAAATAAAATATATTAGCCAAATGCTGAGTTGTTGAGGTTTGTTACGCAACTGTGAAGACTCTGCGGATCCCTAAGTGTGTTGATGTCTCCAAGGCATCAGTTGCTGTGATGTTCGGGCTGGAGAAAGCTTTTGAAGCTCCATAATGATCGACCAGGAGAGAGAGAACATGCCATGTGTCTTTGCCAAGGTCCTACTCGTGTGTAGGACGACTCCTAACAGCTCCACCCCCATATCTCCATTCATTGGGCAAGTAGTCTGAAGCAGGAAACTATTGCATGGAGGAGCCTGCATGCAGTTAGCTGATGTGTTTTGGGTTTTCCTCCAACTGTTGCAAAAATTCCAGGAGTGATTCCAGTGGGGACTAAGTAAGCTTCATTTCCACATAGCTAGTAAGAACCATGATTTTTGGAAGCAAATTTCAAGTGCTTGACCCCATGACCCTTGAAAACACTTGCATCTTCAGAAGTATTTACATCAGGAGCAGCTCAGAGTTTATTGACAATTTAGCCCAGCGTTTCTCAACCGCTGTTCCGCGGTACACTAGTGTGCCGCGAGAGGCTGGCTGGTGTGCCACGACATGCCGCGGCGAGAAGGGCGATTTGCTGCCTTGTCATGTGCCGCCGGCCTTGGGCAGCCCCCCCCCCAAAAAAAGAGAGAGAAGAGGCCAGGCGCTGTAGGGCGCTCCGAGCGCTCGGCACTTTGGAGCGCTCCGCTCTGCAGCCGCCGGCCTTGGGCAGCCCCCCCCCAAAAAAGAAGAAGAAGAAGAAGAAGAGGCCAGGCGCTGTAGGGCGCTCCGAGCGCTCGGCACTTTGGAGCGCTCCGCTCTGCAGCCGCCGGCCTTGGGCAGCCCCCCCCCAAAAGAAGAAGAAGAAGAAGAAGAAGAGGCCAGGCGCTGTAGGGCGCTCCGAGCGCTCGGCACTTTGGAGCGCTCCACTCTGCAGCCGCTGGCCTTGGGCAGCCCCCCCCCCCAAAAAAAAGAAGAAGAAGAAGAGGCCAGGCGCTGCAGGGTGCTCCGAGCGCTCGGCGCTTCGGAGCGCTCCGCTCTGCAGCCGCCGGCCTTGGGCAGCAAAAAAGAAAAGAAAAGAGGCCAGGCGCTGCAGGGCTCTCCGAGCGCTCGCCGTTTCGGAGTGCTCCGCTCTGCAGCCGCCGGTTCCAGGCACCGAGGTGGCAGGCCTCGGGCAGCCCCCCCCCCCCAAAAGAAGAGGCCAGGCGCTGCAGGGCGCTCCGCGCGCTCCCTGCTGCTACAGCAGCAGCAACAGCAGCCGGTTCCAGGCCCCTCTGGCTGGCTGGGGCGCTCGGTGGTCTCGCTCTACAGGGCATGGAGGTATGTCTTATGGAGGTGGTGTGCCTTGTGATTTTTTTCACGGAACAAGTGTGCCGTGGCCCAAAAAAGGTTGAGAAACACTGATTTAGCCGACCCTTCGAAGCCGATGTGCTTTCAGAGAGGATTCAGAATTGTACAATGTCTTTATGCAAGTATTCCTTGATATATTTGATATATTTGTATCCTTTGAGATAAGCATTCCAAGTAGTTGTAGAGTCTGTCTGTGAGGTCAAACAGGCACAGATATTCATGTGGAAGAATTGCGTACTGATTCTGTGACCTCCGCAGAGTGTAAGGCCAGTGGATGTCCCATCAGCTCTTAACTAAAGCTTTCCTTGCAATCTAAGTTGGTAACTACACACATATCTCAATTTCGCTGAACTGCAACGAGTGACATTGCCATCCTTAGAATAGTTGCCAGGCAACCGCGGAAGAAATTGCATTAAACATTGTGAATAGATTTGTGAATGTTCTTCAATCCCACCCTTGTGTTGGCGAGGGCTCGTTTTTCTAATTTAGGAACTTCCAATTGCTTTGCTGGGAATGAATTAAAGATGGAATAATCGCTAGAGGGGATATTCTTTGAAATCATAAACTTGAAAATAAAATCTTGGATTCAAAATAGTTCTGTCCCAATGCCCTAACTCTGCAATATTTTGCATTGTGAGGTGGGTTCACCTGGGTAAGTTTGGGACCAGCTGGAGCAGGCAGAGCTCCTGCTGAGCCCTTTCCTGGTCCACACAGGATCTGGTCCAAAACTGAGATCTTTATGGAGTAGAAGTCCTTCCTGTCCTTCTGTGCTGCTTTCAAACTTCCCCACACAGAGTAACAGGTCTATACATCAGTAAGTTATCCATGTAAGTTTGCTGCATAGGGTGATAGAACAAGTACTGCTACACTTTATTCAATGTAATTATAGGAGTTATTATTATCAAACCAACATATGCATATAAGATTATTTTATGTGTCACTTTATACCGGTATTTGCTTTTTGTTACCTCTGTCCTAACTGCTGATTATCCTAAAATCATTAAAACAACAATACACATAATAGGCCTTGGGCTTTAGTTATAGCAAAAAATAAAATAAAAAATGAATGGCATTAGTACTTAAAGGGCCACCTCTCCACATAGGTGCTGAGACATAGTCACCCTGGGATCCTTTGGGGGAAAGAGCAGGATAGAAATCTAATCATCATCTTGCATACATATATAATTAATCTATATGTATATTTCATATATAGTTATTTATAGATCTAAACATAAAACAGTTCTGGATGTTTGAAAGGGTATATAAATGCATAAAAAATTAGACATATTTCAAGTATAACTATAGGAAAAGACACAAAAAGTATCTGGACTAAAACCTAGTTAAATATTCAGGGATAAGATTTACCAAAAGACTTAATATTAAATTATGCTCCCTTATATGAAGAATGTGTAAAATTGATGCATCAATGGTTGGAACTGAAATTGTTTATTGTGGGTAAATGACAAATGATATATTGCCCAAGTTAAATTTTCCATTTCAATTCATCACAATTAAAATACCGAATAAGCAATTACAGATATCACAAAAATTATTGTACAAATAAGTGTGTGCGTGTGTGTGTGTCTGAGTTAATTAACTTATTCACCAGGATTTTAAAAAAAGAATTTCCCTCTACCAGCAGAGAGGAGTTCTGTCTTAGGACAGCACTTATGCTTTCAGAAGAGTCCCCATAGGCCTGCAGCAAGCTCAGCTGGAGTAGATGTACCTCCAGTGGTGTCATGCTGGAAGGAAAGATCAAAAAGGGATGCTCAAATAGTTTTTTAGAAGTGAGAGGAAAGCAGGAAGGAGCCAGTAGGGCGTTGGACGTGGTGGAGCAACCAACCATGGGATGGTCCCTATCACAGAACCTGCAAACGTATGGGGCAACCCAAATTGTTCTGGGGAGGAAACACATGGTGAACCTACCACTGCATCTCAGGTCCTACTGGTTAGTGCAGACCAGAGTGGAAGGTTCAGGTGTAATTCCCCCCTTTCCACTATGTAAGGTCTAGGTCCAAGGAGGAACTGCAGGTCTTTGGATCTGGTAGATCAGAAGCTACCAGTGCCCCACCACTGCCTTCCTCCCCAACATTAATTGGTTGGGGGTTTTCTTACTGCTGGTGGAAGGACCAGTGGTGCTATATTTCCACCTACCTGTGGAAAAAGATATCAATCTTCCAGTGTGATCCTATGATGTCTATGCAGATGAAAGGCATTGAGTTCAATAGGACTTACTCCCAGGAAAGTGGATACAGGAATGCAGCCTAAATGGGGAAAAAAATTGGGTAAACTATAAGATTTTATTCCCTCCTTCTCCTCTTAAATTATGGAATGCAATACAAAAGGATAATGGAGGATTAGCAAGTTGCATGCTAGCAGCTGCTAGATTTGGTTTATGGTAAGTATTGGGGACCACTTAAAATTGAAAAGATAAACTAATACATTGCAAAGATGTGAAATTTTGCAGCAAACTGATAAATTATATAGGAATTAGAGAGAACCTTCTAAAATGCGACTGCTTTATTGATAATTCAGCACCTTTTATTAGATGTTGTAGACATAGCCTATTACGCCACAGAACTAATATTAGTTTTAACCTGAATTGAAAGATAACAATGAATTATAGAGAATAATTGGATTCAAGACTTCTGTTTAACCTCCTTGAAATAGATCTTATTTGAAGTAGATTTTACAGATATCACAATATCTGTCATATTTATAGGTGAATGCAGAAGGGGATGTGTGGAAAATGATGCCTACCTCTTCTTCTCTCCCAAAGCCTCCCAAAAGTTTCTGCTGAATGTGGAGGCTGTGGCAATGCAGGGCTGAAGGGAAAGGAGGATCTTGAAAATTGTGCAGAGGAACCTGCTCACTAGTAAATGCACTGGGGATTTGGGTACCAGGTAGTCTCTCTTATTCTAGACTTAAAGTGTGTTGTTCAATATTCCCAGCGCTGTGGTTTTGTTTCATGGGGCTGATGGAAATAATGAGACAGTTTCTACTAGTACAGTGGTACGTTGGGTTACAGACGCTTCAGGTTACAGACACTTCAGGTTACAGACTAGGCTAACCCATAAATAGTACCTCAGGTTAAAAACTTTGCTTCAGGATAGGAACAGAAATTGCGCAGCGGCAGTGTGGTGGCAGCAGGAGGCCCCATTAGCTAAAGTGGTACCTCAGGTTAAGAACAGTTTCAGGTTAAGAATGGACCTCCAGAATGAATTATTCTTAACCCAAGGTACAACTGTATGAGATTATGGATTTAAATCCCTTTGTGGTAAATTTATGTTTAGATTGAATATTAAAGGTCTGTGATTGATTACTGAACTTGACTGTCATGAGTCTGATTTAATCTAATCTCATCTAATTACAAATTTTACTTGCTGAACATGGCTGCGTCATATGCCTCAACAAGGCATTTTCAGCATTACACCTGTATTTTCCTATACAAATGTTGTGGAGTTCAATATACTCCATTGATCATTTTTTGCTAGATCAGTCTTCATTCCAAATATAGAGAAACTATAGATTCTAACGCAAGTTGCCACTGATTCGCTATTCTACAACTTCCTAAGTACTTGAGCATCTACTTCACAGAGACCCAATAAGAATTTATAAAACAGCAGTTGTGGGATTTAGCTTTCTAAGACGATCCAGTAATTCCCTCTAACAATTTAGGAGATGTTGAAGTACTTAGAGCAGATGGTTCATAAATAGACACCAACCAGTGTCATAATTTAAGTTTTTGCCCTTCAGCACTCACCAGTAAATGATATTCAAACCGCAATATAGAGAATGACAAGAATTCTCTATTTGATATATAAATTCCACAGTTAACGTATTTCTTCTATATAAAAGGCTGTATCACTTTCTACAAAGCTTGGTTGCCGCATTAAGTTAATGTGGCACAAGCATATGAGTCAAATTGTAACCGATGAGACAATATACGCCCTCTCTCTCTAGTTGCTAATATTGTAGGTGGTATAGTTCCTCTCCATTTTTATACTTAGACTTCAGGGTGAAATGAGGGATATTCTTATACCATCATTGAATAAGTTCAATCTACCCGCACTTGTGATGATCAGCCACAGTTCTTGATGTAATATTAATAAAATATAAGCTTTAACCAAATGCTCTGTGTCTCGGTTCTTCTTCCAGGTATGTGAGCAAGCAATTAATGGAGACCATATATTTCCCTCCCTTTTGAAAGAAGGACACTACCCAACTATACCTTGTGAATCACGGTAGCTGCTCTTTATTTCAAGATCAATTCTGCTGTGTTACTTTAAATTCTTGTTGGTTTTCCTAGTGGCGATTTAACACCCAATTGCTGAGGTCAAATGTGACTCCTGTAGCAATATTCACTTTTTAATTCTGTGCTGTTCAGTTCTGGTGCCCTGGGCCATGAGTTTTAAAGCTTTGTTAGTTCATTGCCTTTTAAAGTTTTTGTAGCATACGGTGATGTTCATATTCTCCTATGTATAAGGTTTCAACACTCTTAATTATGTTTTCCTCCCACTCTGTCCTCATAAAAGGAGCAGTTAATTAATGCTGTACTACTAATGGATGTAGGTTTGCAGTTCATGTTCCACAGAAATCTGAAAGCACGATGCAAAAGGGTTGGTGCAGATTGAAGGAAAGTGAGCTGACTTAATTTCTTGATGGTATCACCAAAGCTCTACTCAGGCATTCATTGTGGAGCTTAGATTTACATATGAGTAAGTGAGAGTATACACAGCACACTAGCTTTGCCCAGTATCCAGGTCACCCACTTTCTGTTCAAGGGCAACTGTTGGATCAAGATTGCTTTGTTATAGTGTTTTATTAGTACACACACTAGATATATATTGGTGGGGAGGTGCAAATGGAACTCAAGTTAATGTATGTTATGCTGCTCTGCACATCCCAATTCTAGAATTAATTGTTGAAATGCTTCTAAACCAGTATTTAGAAGGAGCAGAATGGTTCTTTGGCACTCTGCAGGAATGTATGCTAAACATTTTAGAGTCTCTATAATGCATGCTGTTTGGGACTACAAGGGAAGCTTTACGTTGCACATATATTGCAAGAGAATCAGATTTTGAAGTGCTTGGGAAGACCAAGTCATTTCTTCTTGAATGCCACTCCTGACTAGCAGTGTCCAGGTATTCATTCCAAGATAAGCATGAAAAGGTTGGGTCGGTGGCTGCAGAATGATCAGAATGAGCAACACACTTGCCTTTTAAAGGCTGATAGTCAGCAGTGCTGCAGTTTGGCAACGCTTTCCCCTTTTGGAGTTGGTTAAGAATTTTGGGGTAGCTCCTAAAGGGAGTGTTGCTACCACCACCACCCCCCGCACTACACAACACAGCAATGGGCGGATAATGCAATTGGGTTTGTTCAGCTTTAGAATGCATTGGTCAGAGCAGGCAGATTCATTGCAACTTCAGAGGGAAATAGCAATAACAATGAGCACCCTAAAACTTCTTAATGATGAAGGGTCATTGACAAAGCCACCAGCTTGCAGGGATTTCACAAGAGAGCTTCTCTAAGGCTCTGGCAATTTCATCCCACCCAAGGCTTATCAGCAGGGATGGTAGAATAGCTGCTCAGCAAACCATTTAAAGGGAGCATGTAAACCACAGCATGGAGAGTTAGTTGGTTGCTCCCTTCACTGAACATTTTCATTAGCCACATTGACTAGAGTCGATGGGAGCAGGAGCTCAATAACATCTGGAAGGCTGCCACTCAATGAGATGAGGGTGTTCCATAAATTAAAGGTGCGTGCATTGCAGATCTTTGTACAATGTAATGAAATGGTGGCCCCTCCATTGAAGTCTTGGGTCTTTGTTCCAGCATCACCATCCCCGCCAAAGCAGTAGAGGCAAATGGTGATGCTGCCATCACGGCAGCTAGAATAACTGGAAGCATATTGAGCATCATCCACTTCTAATAGGATAATGGGTGGCACAAAATTGTACCCTTGATTTCTGTGGGTTTTTAAAAGGGGCGGGTGGGATTTGACATCATCTATCCCACACCATGGGTGCAGGTGGTTATCATACTTGCCTGAGACATTAAAGGTCGCCAGTTAGAAACTAAGCAAACAGTGAAACTTGATTTCTGCATTGCTGTGGGTTGGACTAGGTGACCCTTGGGGTTCCTTCCAAGTCGACAATCTTATGATTTGTCCATCACACACACACACACACACACACACACACACACACACACACACACAACCTCAATCAGGTGTTGCTGAAGCAGAATTAACATGTGTGAAGTAGCTCTCATTTAAAGAATAGAATTATCAAGTTATTTGCATCCTTTGTGTCACAAGTGTCTTTTTCCTTTTTTTAAAATAAAATAAAAAATCCCCCTCTGCAAAAAACAACTTCATAATAATCCCTCTATTCCTTTGTTACCCAGTTAAGTGGAGGATGCTTATCCCCCTGCTTTTGCAGGCACTGGTAATCTATTGCAACGTTATATGAATTCCATTTTTTTCCTAGTGTGTTAACTCAAAAATGCCTTGAGCAGAATGCCTGTACCCTGGGACAAATATGGTCAGTGTTTGTGAAAGTGAACTTATCAATAGGGCCATAGCTCTCTAAGATTTAATGGATTTCAAAGTCATACAGGTATCGAAAAGATTTCCCCAGGAAGTTCACTAGTTATGTCATTTTAATGAAACCTTTCACAACTAATGTCCAATGGGAAATGGTCTGGTTTCTGTTTGCAACAATCAAGGGCAATAAACAGTGGGAGAATGAAGAGCTTTGCAATGGATACCAATTCAGGGATTTAGAAAAATGATCTGGCTTCGGGCTTACTTTATTACAATCCTTCTGACCTCAATTTCCCCCTTTCAGTGTTTCTGGCAGCTTCTTGCTGCCTTCTTGAGATTAGACAACAATTTATTAATTTTCACTGCAATGCAGCACATTTTAGTTTACTGAAAGGCTGCTGCTTGCTATCGGCATAAAGTTTCATGGTGTTTGTGATCATAAGTGCATGCTTGCACACAAAGCACACACAGTTTGGTTTATCTTTATAGTAGTATTTCTGAGATAGTGTACCTGGCTGTCCCCCACCCCACAGGCCTGCCCCAGCACACACCTTTTAAAAAGGTGCCAGATACTGGTACAAAACAGAGAACTAATAAATTATTATACAAAGTTTTCAAGTTAACTCCTGCATATGTGTGCATTTCTTGAAATTAGCATATTTTTGTGCCCAGTTTTTGGAAGAAGTGAAATCATTTATGTTGCTCCAAAATGACTACAAATAATATTATAAGAGGAAGCAATGTTTACTGATTCATTCTTCCACCTGCACCCCCTAAGTCACCACCCACCTTGATCTGGAGGTAGTGGCACAGCAGGCATTGCCAGCGCCCAGGGCAATGCAAGTATTGTGCACCATAACCTGTTCAGGGTTTGGGTTGTTTGTGTCGAGGATAATTCACACAAACACCTCATCACATGAAAATCATAGGACAAAAGTCACACGTATTTATGTACCATAAACCCCTTTGAAATCAGTGTGCTTAACTGAACATGACTCAGTTTGTTGAAATTGGATTTTGAACATTTCCCGATTGACGCTTCTTTTGTTGTATATTTAAACCTCAGCACACAGAGGCTTTCACTTAAATGGTTCTTGAAGTTTACATCTTCAAAATGGTCACAATCATACTTACATTTAATGGAGGCTTTGGACACAAAACAAATCAATGTGCTTGTGGGGGGTGGGAATCTGTATAACCATGTATGAAGTGGTTTATGTCATAATTCTCTAACAACAACAACATTGTGCTATATATTTAACTAAATGAGAAAATCCATATCTATTTTAAGAGATGGAGCAGCAATGCACTTGGCTGAGAGACGAGGAAGAAGTGCTTCAGTAATGGCTATGATTCCCCATCAAAAGATGATATATGAACAAAAATAGGGAGGTTCTAGTCCTTAAATCCAAATGGGCATTAACTAGGAGAGCGCAAAACCCTACAGCGTGAAATCCCAGTATTAACTAAGCATGATCACCCTATTTCCCTTCCTTTTGGCACGGCCAAATCAAAAGCTTATTGAATGAGTGCCAGCTCAGCAGCTCTCAGAGGCTTTTGCCATCTGTGAATGAGTGGTTGTCAGCCTTTTATTCACTCCCTGTGCATAGGCCAGGAATTCAATCCATACCTTAATGGCAGCTGAGTAGAATGACTTGTGGTTCCTGCATACAGGAGCAAAGTGAAATAACAGGTCTGAACAACATGCCATAAAGCTGTTTATGATGTGGTCACAAGTGTCACTTTCCATGAGGGACAATGTGATAATTCAACACCTTTAAATTATCACTTGCTGAATCCAACATGCTGCAGAATACTCACGAACAAACATCAGAGTTGTTTTGGAGATAAAGCCAATTCTTCTAAGTATGTATTTGAATACGTACAAGTATATTTGCAGTGTATTCGGTGGGCATAGCATCAGAGAGAGCACAATGATGAAAAATGGAAGTGTCTCTGGCAAATTACAGCTGGTTCACTTGGGCCCCAGTATACTAATTCCAGTCCTGTCCTTATGGCTGGGTGCAGGCACCTGCTGGCCGACACAGTAGTGGCGCACAGTAATGTCCCACAATATTTCCATATTCTCCCCCCCAAAAAAAAGTGGCGCAAAAAAGGAATACAGAAATTTGGGGAACATGCATACAAATCTATGCTTCCAAGGATTACCACCTTTGGTCAGGCAAAATATAGGGCAGATTGGGGGTGGGAATTGGGGGGCTAAAAATTACAGATGGACCAGTCCCATGCAACACCCTTGCTCTCTGACTCTGAGTCTCCCACCTATGTCCACACCAAAACTCCCCTCCACCAGGGACATGCAACCCCTGCTTCTCTCTGATCCACCCCCCTCCGTCTGCGCAAAACCCGATACTTCACCATAGCAGGTCCACACATTGGGGGGAACCCTCTCTTGCTCTCCACAACTCACCCTCTGTCTGTGCAAAGGCTGCCCCTCTCAGACTCCTCTTCCTAGCCCACCCTCTGCCTGCATCCTGCAATAACTCTCACTTTCACGGCTCTCCTTCTCATGGACTCGCCCCCTGCCTACACAAATTAGGCTAAAGTTACCAGATTTTTTTCAATGAATCCTACTAAATAGATGGATTTTGTCAGGGGACTGATTTGTAAATCCGAAGGAAGTCTGGTAACCTTAGCTTAGGCTCTTGCTCTCCTCCTCCCACTGGACCCATCCTCTGCCCCCACAGTTTGGAGGAGGAGGAGGAGCTTGAATACATGAAAAGGGCTTCCTGTTTGAAGTCCAAACAGGACACGGGACACTTTTCTCCAAAAAAGGGACGATCACATTTTTCTAGGGACGGTTAGCAACCCTAATGCTTCCTGATGCCCACCCTACATAGTATATGTGTGCTGTGACATGTTTTCCTCTTTCACACCATGCATCCAGCATTACTAGCTGTGGAGGATAGGAATTGTATTGAAAAGCAGAAAACTTCCAAACCCTCATACTCTTCACTTCCATTTGCAACACTGCAAAACAGTTTGGATATGGAATTTTGACAGCAGATCAAGCTCCATTAAATTTGGAATTGGACGTGCTTTCAAAGCCAGGGCTACAAACAATTTGCCTTTGCTCAGCTCCTTTGCAAACCACCACCACAGACCCATACGCCAGCGTAGCTCCAATTGGAGACCTTTCTCTCAACTGTTAGCTGTAGCTGTACTGTATGTATGTACGACACAATGGGATGTGTGACTCAAAAGCAAGCTCTTTAAGCCTCCACCAATAAGTACAATTATGTTTTTTTTATCAATATGACTTTGGAGACATACAAGGGACCACTGCAAATCCTGCAGTGATTTCATACATTTTGTTCAACTGGTGCCTCTTGTCAAGCTGGTGGCTGTATTGATTAGAACACAAGTGACTTGCCGCAGTTTCATTGTGTAGCTTCCTGACTTGCTTTTTTCATAGCAATTATGATCAAATCTGAGATTGGACTAGGTGTGCACCTTTTATGATCAGCTCTTTGAACTTTTTACAGGCACACAGAAGGTAGAAAGCAATGATGATGCAGTAACTTGAAAAAGAAGAAAGAAATCATTCTTTTGTCAGCTATGGCAGTTGATTCTAAGGTAAGATTCTACTGCTGCTTTATGTATTAGTAGCAGCCAGACTGCTGATATAATGCAATACAATGCATGAATGTTGCATTACAGGTTCACATCAAACAGTTTTGTTTTGTTTTTTAGTTTTGTTTTAAAAGGTAAGAAGAATCGTGTCCTTCTTTATAATCTATACAAATGAAAGTCAAGTCTTGCAGATCCTGCCCCTCCCCACAGGTAAAAATACTTTTTTTAAAAAAAAACCTCCAAATTAAGGGCCAGAAGTCTGGGGAAAAGAAAAGGTTTTGCCTGGTGCCTGAAATTAAATTAAGATGTGCCAGACAAGCCCCCATGGGGAGAGTATTCCACAAGCAGGGGGCCACCAGTGAAAAGGCTGGTTCTCATGTTACCACCTTCTGGACCTCCAGTAGAGGGGGCAGATGAAGAAGGGCCTCGGGTGATGATTGCAGAGTCTGCGACGATTCACATGGGGAGAGACGGCTCCAATGGTATTGGGGTACCAAGCCACATAAAACTTTCTAGGTCAAAACAAGAACTTTGAAGTGAGCCCAGAAACCAGCACACTGAAGCCTTAATATCTTAAGGAGCCCTGTGTTTCAGCACCTCATTTACAGCATGCAAGGCTTTATATGCTGCATGTCACTTTATGCGCCATCTTCACCCCCTGCTCAGTGCTGCTGGGTGTGGTTAGGATTAGGCAGCAGTGTCCCTCCACTGGGCTCTGTCTATAGGGAGCACTGCTGCTACGGAGGCCCCTTCAGTGCCCATTGATAGCATGGACGGTGGAGAAACTGATTCAACGTTGCTACATATCTCTTGGGAAGATCCAAGGATCCAATCTATGCTAGTCTGGAAAAAGTGAAACAAGCAAGCAAGCAAGCAAACAAACAAACAAACAAACAAACTGCACCATGGCCAACAGAAGCTGACTGGGTTTTAGATGGGGCATCTTCTGCTCTGTACTTCCCAGCCCCTTGTTAGCATCTGTAAGTCTTCAATCACATTGTTTGAGGTATACATTTATTGTGTTGTCCGATTATTGGATTAGATGGCCTTTGTGACCACAAAGGCCATCAACAATTCTATGTAAGCATTTATGACATTTTCTGGACATTTTCTTTCATTCAAATGTACGGAAATTAAGACACAGATGCATGTTTTGACATTACTGAGTTATGTCTTTTTAATGTGAAATTGCCCCACCTCCCCGTTCCTCTCCCTTCACAAACCTTGCATCAAGTAAGCTTGTGTTTCTATCATGACTAAGTAGGTCAACCTTCAAAGATGTAGACTTTGGCTAGGTTCCTTTGGAATTCTCAAAGGAACAATGGCTCAAAATAATTCTATAAACAGTGTTTATTGAGAAGGTTGATCTTTTTGAAAATCAATGAATAATCACCACAAAGTGCTCAATATTTTTTACCAGCATAATATCAACAGAAATGGTAAATCAATTCCAAATCTGAAATAGCAGCCATCAGTTAAAATCCATCATTACTGCAGTGAATGGCTTGATTTGTTGGCACATTAACCTTTTTCTCTTTCTTAAGGTCATTAAATAATCAACTGGTGATTAACTCCTGGTAAGCACTGCTTTTGAGTGGATTATATTCACCTAAGGTCAACATTTCCCTGCCCCCATTACTTTGAACAAGGACATGTTTGAGATACGTAACAACAAAACCTTGAGATTATGCAGCGATTGATTGGATACAGTTCCAGGTAAAACAATATCCAAACATTTAAAAGGAATTTCCTCACAAGGCCTAGTGTGAATTACCTTTTGCACAATTCCTTCTTCAGTCTTTGCTTTTGGCTGACAAAGTTCCAGTTAGTCTATAGGATACAGGGACATAGACCCATGGCCAATATAAACTAGGGGTGGGGAAAATTCTGTGTTGTCCATTATTTTAATGACCAGATCAAATCCTACACTGCACTGCACCATGAGCAGATTTGTGCTGGAACACAACAGACAGCAAAGGGGAGGCGAAGAGTCCAGGCTAATAACCTTGATTCACCCTGCCCCACCTTCAGCCAGAGGCATGCCTAGGGCCACCTGCACCCTTGGCAAGGAGCTGTCTCAGCAGCGCGAGACACACCCAAGGGGGGGGGACACTTTACTGCAATATTCAGTTTAGATATCACTTCATTTTATGCATCCCAAGTACAGTATTTGAAACATCCTGGGCAAGCCAAGGAGGAAGGACAGAAAAATCCCCACACCTTTGTGCCAAGGCATGAGAAGGAAGGAAGTTTTCCCCACGTTTGATCTCACTGAAACAGCAGCGTTGCATCACCACACACGGGTCATACACTCCTCAGTCTCCAGCAGTCTGACTTGCCATTTCTCCTACTGCTCAGCTCCCAGCTCTTGTCTAAACTCACAATCTTACACAGCAGAGGCAGGCACCATCTTCTGAAGCACATTGAGGGGGCCCAACATGATGTCCTGACATCAGTCTGCACCCAGCTTCAACAATGGGGGCCTCGGCTGCCTCCAAAAAACTCCACAAAAGTAGAACCATTGTGGGGGTCCACAGTGTCTCAGCCCTTTGGAGCTGGTGCCTATGTTACACAGATAACTGGAGACAGATTTCTGGGGTGATTTTTGTACACACACCCCCATGGTCCTGCACTGCCAGTGGGGCCTGGTTTCATCAACCCCTAGCCCTAGGGTATGCCTCAGTGTTCAACCACACAAGTAGGGATAGAAGAGAAATTTGATTGGTCCACATTTTGAAGCAAACTAACCCGGGCTTACATGTATATTGGAACTCATCAATCAGATCCTGCTCTGTATTTTGCAGCACAGTTTCAGTTTTCCAAAAGTGTGCTCTCCCTCTCCCCCACAAAAAAGTATGTTATGTGGAACTGCATCTTTTTACAGGGAATGCATTCTGGGTAAATATCGCATATAATTTACACAATATAATGTATAGAATTTAAATGTGACTCTTTCTATAATTATGATGTCCACTGGTCCATCCAAAACTTCTGTTTGTTTTGGGGAGTCCATGGAACTGATATCAATAGCCCTGCAGGTGGACTTTGGGTTTACCTATGCGAGTTCTCAGGGTGAAAACTGAGTTGGAAAGCAATATGAATGAACCATGCATCAAGTGCATGGTTCAGCCCTCCAGATGTTGCTGAACTACAACTTCCATCATCTCTGGACATTGGCCACACTTGGTAGGAAGTTGCATCTCAGAGAGTTTTGGAGGGGCCATCTTGCCCTATATAGTGAATTATTGATTATTAGAACATAATTTTAAAAATTGTGGGGGAGAGGAGTGGGAGTTTGTGGGGGTAAGTGGAAAAAGTAGAAATTCTGTTCTTAAGGCAACCAGGGAAGTCTTTGATTTCAGGACCATGTAGAAACCAGCAAAAAAATAAAGGAAAGGAAAAGCTTTTGCCTAAGAATGAGCAAGGGCACAATATGACTGAACTCTTGCTACTATTAATTTTGCTGAAAAACTAGGAATAAGAAGCAACTATGGTAAGTAAATTAAAGAGAAGTAAATGAATGCAAGCAGCAAATGAGACAATTTGTCCACAAGCCTTATGAGAAGCATTTATGAAGATATTTTTTTTCTTGCAGTGCTAGCTTGTATTGATTTTTTTTCCAGAGAGGAAATTCAAGCTAAGACTAATGTTAGTAATATTGCACCATCCAGCCCATTCCATTAAATTGCAGGTTGAACTACATTTGCCATTTATCTGTAGCATTATTTTCAACATTTTCCACACACTGATTTCATTCTGAAGTTTAATTCATACTGGAACTTGCTCTTTCCCAATATAGCATTCCAATTCTATGTGCTTCTCCCAACATATTTTTTTGTTAAATACCATCAAAAAGCAGCTTTAGTGAATTTGTTTCTCTGGTGGCACCATGTTGTAGTGGATGTACTTTGTAGAAGCAGGCATGACAGAAAGCCACTTAAACATGGAACCATTTCCCTTTCCCCAAACAATTTCTGTTCCCCAAAACAACAAAAAAGGGTTTTAGTTTTAGGACCAGATGGATGGCAATTGTCACTTAAAATATTTGCAAGAAAGAAAGAGAGAAGTAGCCCAACTAGAGAAGAGACTCAGCACACAAAAGAGTTATCAGTCAGGTGGTTCATCGAGAAATCACCCTGATCAAGCAGTAAATCAACAACAATTTTGGAAAGTAAAAGGTTTTTAAATGGAAAAACTAGGGCACAAATATGTGGGATACACACACCTATGTGACGTGGAACTCCATAATATAAAAATTGATTTAAAATTATCTGTCCAGTACCTTGAGCCACAGATTCCAAGTATTTTAAGTGGCATTTAGATCTTTCTTCACAACCAGGCAACCTAGTCTTTACCCATGGAGCTACCTGTTCTATAGTCTCCAAGAAGAAGGGTGTGGGGGTATATAAAAGGAGGGGGGAAATAGAGGGTGTTTATCAGTGTTTCCCCACCCTTCTAATGCCAGGTGAAACATTAAAGATTCTTTTGAGGTTCCATGAGGAGATTATCTCCTGTTAGTTTCTGGTTTCCCAGAAACTGTATTGTCCTGCTTACCCAGATGTCCTTATTTACATTACTGTTACAAGTCACCCCCATCTCTGTCAAGGAGTAGCAAGATTCCATAGGTCTTGGAACTTAAACATGGTTTGTGTTTCCTTGAGGAAAATGAGGCACAATGGAGGCTAGTCTGTTTATGAAATAAGATTTATTCACATACATTTACACAAGAGTTTTCTGGATAAAGTGTTCACAGCATTTACATCTCCGCCCCCAGTCAGAGTGGTAATGCCAACTTTCCCAGGACCAAAATCCAGTAAGTCTTTCAGGGAGAAGGGATCAGACTTGCTTGTGTGTCTCATGCAGCCAGCATACCAGTAAATGGATCTAGAAGAAGTTAATGCCAGACTTATAGACATAGTCACATAGTTTCCATTGCTAAGGTTGCTTGCTTGCTTGGCTTGTCCTTGGTCCTTCATATCAGTATTCAAATTGACAGCCAGCAGGACCAAAGCATAATAAACTAGACACATTCTTGTCCCCCTTAATGATCATAACCCCTGAGAAAATGCAAATCTAGATTATAAAATTCCCTGACTTTCATTTTATAGACAGTAATTTAATGCCGTCCTGTTAAGACACAGGAAAAGAGGACAAAATGGCCATAGTGTGAGATAATATGCTCTTTGCCCTATCCTAAATGAGAAATATAATGGGATTATGAACCAAACAATCCCTTACTTAGTATCCATTAAGTCATTTTATTGCAAGTCATCTTGATACACAGTAACATTTTGCTTCTCTGCTCCATTTTGCAGCAAAGCAGTTTTGAAGTAGCAGAGACCTAGCGAAGCTATGTTTTAAAAGGTTTGTGACCAATGACTGTGCAGGCGAGAAAAAGCCCTAATCATATCCGCAGCAACATCCCGATTAGGAATTAGAGACAACCCTTTTGAGCACAAAATTGAGGTACAACGAGCAGATGAAAAGATCAGCTCCGAGTACTTTCCAAACTATAAAGCAAAAAGAAGTGATTCTTCTTATGATCGCCAGGCAAATTCCTGGTAGGGGCCTTGGTGATTGTAAAAGTGCTACACCAAGGAGCCTCCAGGAGGCTGTGCCTGCCACTGCAGGGAACAGCAGCAGTGGCGGCAGGCAAAGGTACGAGGGGGGAGTGAGTGAGGGGGGGGCTGGGAAAGCAGCAGCAGCGGGATGGTGGCCGGGGTGTGTGTGAGAGAGAGAGAGCAAGCAAATGGCGGTGGCATGGTGTGTATCAGCACTTTTTTCATAGAAAAAAAGCACTGCTTTTAGAAGCCTTGTACAGAGACCCAGATTTCTTTCAGCTTCAGTGCAAGGAAATGCGTTCTTATAATATGCTATGTTATGATGATTCTTCCCACACTTTGCCCTAAGCTCCTGGTTTAAAATGACTTACAATCACAGAAATAAGGCGGGTCCAAAAAAATACAAACTTCAGGTGTCAAAAGGCAGGGTAAAGAAGTAAGTCTTCAGAACTCACCAGAAGCTGTATAATGAAAGTGTCAGGATCCCCTCTATGGTGAGGGAGTTCTGCAACATAGCAGCTGCCACAGAGGATGTCCTCTCCCAGCCCACACATAATAACACCCCTATGCTTCTGAGGGCGGAGGAACTGCTGATATTAGCACCCAGGCAGGTCTGTAGGGAATGGGGCAGTCTTTCAGGTATCTTGTCTAATAGAGCTTTAAACATTAATGTGAGCACCTTGGATTGGGCCCAGAAATGGACTGGCAACCAGTGCAGTTGTTTTAAAATGGGGATTGCATTACATCAAACTGGGATCCCAGCAGGGAATCTGGTCATTGCATTTTGAGCCAATTGAAGTTTCCAAGTCATCTTCAACAGCAGCCCTTTGTAGAGTGCATCGCAGTCATCCAATCTTGACTCCCAGTTTATGAAATTCCTTCCCTCATGAGTGTTCATTGAGAACTGAAGACTTGCTTATTTGCACAGGCTTCTATGTGAATTCATCCGCATTGCTGTTTTAGTCTGGTGGTTATATGTTAGCTTGCATCATTTGATTTTAATGTAACCCATTCTGAATGCGCCAGAAATATTGCTTTAAAGAAGTACATTATTTCTTTTAATCAAGGTCTGTGTCTCTTTCTTACAGTCTATCATGGTGGATGGTTGGAACAACAATTGGATTTTAATATATACCCGGAACAGTATTTCGGTTCCCAGCATCTACAAATTGAACAAGAGAGTGACATTGATCAGGGCCAGGATTTGATATTAAAAGGAATTTCTTTCCCTTTGGTACTGCATTAACCATATCAGCAATACTGCCAGGGGTGAGGACTTAGTACCTCAAAAACAAAACGTGAAGATTCACGCATTGCCTTCCTAGAAGTCCTGCTTAGTTACCTGAAATATGCAGCTGCAGTTTCCTTGCTGCTAGGGAGTTACCGGTGCTCAAGTCCCATTTGGGAAAAACACAGTAAAGGTATCAAAGTACTGCTTTAAGAAGAGCTGAAAGTGCAAGTCTCTACAGAATACATAATGGATAGGCCTTTCTCCTAAGAACTCCCAGCACTTTTGTCATAATAAAATTAATTCCCCAGAACACTAAAGGGTTTAGAATCTGGAAACATATTTCCCCCTTCCACATTGAAATATTAAGGTGTGAGTTGCAGGAACATGTCCTACTTTGAGTTATTAAATCTATTGACCTCAGTCACCTCTTCTGGGAATTGCGACATTTTTTTGGTCAAGAAGAAAAGACATATTATATATGCCACTGCATGTCCTGAGTGTTTCTTTGGTGCCATTTTGTGGTATTTGCCGCCTTCCCTGACATTATCAAATGGATTGACATTTCAAATATTTGCGGTGCTCAGCGGGCACTAATTCAATGAAGGTGAACCCTGGGCTCCTCACATTGTGGCACAGCAAGTGGTGTGTGTCTTTTTAATCACAGCTGCTGAAATAAGATCAAAAGGCAATGTGTTGTGGAACCCTTAAAGCTGCTGTCACAGCAGAGAAGCCGAATGGGAGGGGCCCACGCAGGAGGCAGAGTGATGGAGAGCACAACTGAGCCGCGAGGCTATTGTACACTTCTATTACCATAGCCAATGCCTCAATGTACATAAGTTATTGTATGTAGATGCTCAGAGGAAAGGCTGCTCATATTGCTTCCAGATAATAAGTATGTATCACCTAGCCAGCACTGCTGCTGCATTCGTGTCAATAAATTGAATGAATTCCTATGAACTGAAACAAGCCGAGGTCATGCGTTCATGGATTGCATGCAATATAAATTAAAACCCAGAAAAGAAGATATTTTTTCACACCAACTTCTATTGGCTTAGGAGCCAGGATGGGGAAGAAATTTGATTCTGTCTGCATTTAAAGGCAAGCCAGCATAATTCACAGTTCATGAAACAATATATGAACCAGGATACAGCCATCCTTTGAGTTTTTCACTTCTCCAGATTTTGCTATGCAATTCTCTATCCAAGTAGCGTGTGCAAAAATGCATGTCTATGTATAAATGCACATATTACTAAAAAATAACACAGGGTGGATACTCTGTGCAAGGACCTCTGTTTCTGCAATGGGACATTTCTCCCCCTCCCCCTCACATTTGCCCCCCCTCCCCAGCCCTAAATTGGAACCACTGAGAACAACTGACTATATGCCTTGGTGGAAACCTAAGGTTTATAGGAATCTCTTGACTCCAAACCTTTTTATGAAGGGACTTCACCTTTTAAGAAACAACAACATATTCTATAACATATAACCCAAAAAGGCAAGCTTTGCTTTTGAGGGAAATACAGATACGTCAACATAAATCAAAACCACCTCACTTCATTTCATTGGAAGGGTTTCCTGATATATTCTGGTATGTCTGAAGGCAAAACTTTGCTCTTAAATTACATTGCCATATCTCCAAGAGCAGACATTGATTATAATAAGAACGGGGAGTAGAGGATGCTCTAATGAAAAAAAAAACATTTTGTTTTCGTCTACCCTTGTCTGTATTTCCTGATTGTCTACTTTTGTTCCTAGCAATCTAAGAGTCAATTATTGTTCTAGCAAGATGTTCAGCCTTCCTCCCTTATTATCTGCCAACCAAGAGCCTTGTGGTGCCTTGAGGACTAACAGATCTGTTATCTTTAAGATGCCACAGGGCTTGTTCTTGTTGTTTTTTTGCTACAAATGACTAGCCTTTTGGTATCTGCCAGCAGTATCTTTCATACCCATCCAGCACTTAAAACACCAGAGAGGGATTACATAAGCAGCTTCATTTGGAAATTGCATCCGCCATGTGCATAAGCACTGAAAAAGGAGAACAAGCAAGCAGAAGAGCATCAAGCTCTCAGGAGTTATGTGTATTGCTGGATGAGTGGCTTGGCACCTGCAAGGAAGCCTATCAGCTAGAAAACAGGTGTTGTAGCCCTGCTGCTAGAGTACCAGAGGACATCCTTATTAAAACTAGAGGCAACAAAAGGCCTGTTGTAAGGCAAGCAAAACAAAAGACATGTCACTGGGGCTAACATATGATGTGATGGAAGATCAGCCAAATCCCACCGATTTCCTGAAAGAAAGCAAATATGTTACTGTGGGGGGTGCATAACTGCATCCATTATGCACTACTCAGATTGGAATTTTGCTCTGTCTCTTGTGGGGCTCTGCACAGCATGGACTGCTTAAAATCAACTTGTTCAATCTCTTAAGACCAATATATAAGGAACAAATTTGCATGTCAGCTTCACTTGCACATTATTTGGGGGGAGTGCATTCCTTTTGTACTCAATTCATTATTATTTATTCTCTTTCAGTAACGTCTTTCCTCTTCTCCCCTCTTACAAATTTATTGACAATTTCTACCCTGTCTGCACTTTGAAGACTTGAAGTATTTTTGCCATATCCCAGATGAAATTCTCCCCAGTGCCTGCTGGGTTTGTCCTATAAAAGCTACTTTTATTCTTAGCAAACTGGTTCCATTGCAGCTTAAGGGGAGCCTATCTTAGCTTATCCCAAATGTTCTCCAGTGCCTAACAAATCTTACTACCGTGTTTCCCCCTTTTTAAGACACCGTCTTATAACTTTTTTCCCTCAAAAAAACACAGGGTGGCTTATTTTCGGTGGGTGTCTTAAGTAAGATGCAAAGTGGTAAACAAAATAAGGAAAATATTAGGTGTGTGCAAGCAGTTTTGCATTTATTTCTATTATTAAAAGAAATTTATTTCATTAGCCCTTCATTAGAATTGCAGTTGGTTCATTCATCATTTGTTTTATGATGAATGCTCTTCTGTTACCCATATTCACTTTGATTGCTTGTCTTGTCTTTTCTTACTTTCTATGCCTGTGCCAGCCAAACTGATCCTGAATTTTCCCAGGCATCATTCTGAGATTTTCAGAGGAGGTGTGTGTGTGGGGTGTGTGGAATGCTAACCATCACACCAAAGAAATGGCAGCACCAACTGAAACACGCCACCCCATTCTGCAAAATGTTCTGGGATGATGCAGGATCTGGAGCAATCTGGGGGGAATAAAATGGCAGCTGCCAAAAGGCAGTCTCCAAACTCTGATTCTGCTGCTGAGTCTAGTCTTTTTACAACACAAGGAGGCGGCTTGCCAGGTCATCACCCAGCAGCGCGCGCAGAGCGCCCCAATGCTCTATGAGCCGGCAGGAGGAGGAGGAGGAGGATTGCCGGGTGGTCACCCAGCAGCGCGCACGGAGCACCCCAAATCCTATGGGAGCCGACAGGAGGAGGAGGAGGAGGTTTGCCGGGTGGTCACCCAGCAGCGTGCACGGAGTGCCCCGAGCCTCTGGGAGCCGGAGGAGGAGGCTTGCCGGGTCGTCGCCCAGTAGCACGCTCGGGGTGCTCCGCCAGCCCAGACTTTGCCCTCTTCTCACTTGCTGAGGGAAGCGCAGAGCAGCTACTGGCTCGGTGGCAGCGCTTCCTGTTCAGTAGCATCCCTCAGTCCTCCGCCTCCTTCCCCACCCCGGTTGTCTCCTTTCCTCCCTCCCGCCTTTTCTCTCACACACAGAGAGGGAGAGCACCGTTCCGTGCACACGGCCGCTCAGCCATTCTTTCGCGAGCGTGTCTCAAATGCCACTCTCCTCCTCCCCCCACCCATCCTTTCTTGTGTGCGTGTGCGTGCCTCCTCTGTGCTTCTAATGCTTGGGTGTCAGGTCAACAGCCCGGTGAGCGCGAGCGCCGAAAGAGGGCCGAGCGCGCAGTGCTTGCGCCTCCTCCTGCTTCTCTCCGGGTGCCAAGCCGCGGCAGAAAGAGGAGGAGGCTTGTCGGGTTGGTGCGGAACAGCGCCGCACGGAGCGCCCCGAGCCTCCGGGACCCAGCAGTGCTCTGTAGCACTTTGAATCCTCCTCCTGCTGCTGCTGTGGCTTGGGGCGCTCCGTGCTGCACTGCTGGGCGCTTTGTCGGTCCCGCTGCTGGGGCGCTCGCGGTCTCGTTCTAAGCGGCGCTGCAGCAGCAGCAGTAGCCAGTTCCGGGCACCAACTCAGCAGCCCTCCTCCTCCTCCTCCTGCCACGGCCGGCATGCTGGGTTCTGCTGGCTCGGGGTATGGCTTATTTTCGGGGTATGGTTTATAATCCGCAAAAGCATAAAATCCTGCTACGGCTTATAAAATGACTACGTCTTAAAATAGGGGAAACACGGTACTCCTCAAACCACATTCTCTGCTTGTTTTACTGACCCTGCACATAGCATTTCTGAAAACTAAACTTCAACATTCTTCAGTCACTAAACTTTAGTGGGCCCTCGGCAAAGTTCTACCAATGCCAACTTTTGCCATCCTGGATGCTTGCCCATCAACCAGTCACTCTCCCCCTCTTCCCAGGCTTGTTCACTCAGTGGGCACTGGCACATTTCAGTGGACACTGCATCTTGGTCAATCTAATCCACAAGGGCCACTTCCACCCACACCAAGTACACAATTCCAGGGGCGGTGGTGAGTGACTCCCTTCCATTGCTGCTGCTTGCTGCTACTGCTACTAGTCACTCGCCCATCACTTCAAGATTTGTTTATCCTGTAAGTGACAGTGCTTGGGGTGCTACCCAATCTGTGGTGGGTTGCAACTATGGAAATGTGACCAGGAGGAGGGGTTGAGTAACTGACCGTGGCAGCAGTGCCAGGTGGGACACCGACAGCACTGCCAATGCCAGGCAGAGGCCCTGATAGAGGAAGAAGGGCTGGTGATGAGCCCTTCCAAGCCCCAAGGTTGCCAGCAGGTGCCTGTATCAACTTCTGATGCCAGGCTTCAGGGCGTGGTGCAGAATTAAATCCTTTCCCTCTGCCTTGATCCCAATGAAAATACACATGCACTGCTATTTTGGCATTATTAGAAACAAATAAAGCAGTTAAGATGTTTAAAAGTGCTTCTCTCATGTAATGTTCCGGGGGGGGGGATACTCGTTACGCAGCTGCTGTTCAGATGATTAAGTATATTTTCATCTACAGCCTTGATAAAAAATAAAATGCATTTTGCTTTTCTTTCGCTACCCTGCTGCAAAATTCCATTTCTTTCCTTCGTGGAATGAATTGCCATTGACCTATTTTTATCCCTCCCTTATCATGCACAGGAAGAAGCTGCATTACTTGAGCAGGCATTGTTATGTTCAGCTTGGTGGCTCTCAGCCATCTGACTATGCTGTCTGTGTCTTAATAATAAGCATTGAGGTCACACACTGAGGATAGATTAACTCTGGGAGGAAGTGACAGAAAAAAGTAAAGTGATATAGTGGCGAATGTGCTAGAACGCTAGAGGCAGAGCAGGGTGCCTTCCAGCACAAGCACTCAGATGTCATGGTGATGAGGATGATATAAACAGATAGATGGAGTCGAGGCAGAGGCACATTGCTGGGCAAGCATAGAAACACCTGTGGCAACCAAACTTTTCCAGGGTTATGGGCTGCTATTTATTTTTGTTCTGCAGTCTGTTGCTTAAGGGGAAATGTATCGCCACTACCTAAGTTGCATAGCAGCTGCTGGCTGCCTAGTTACTGCATTTCTTTTCATACTGCTTTTAAGATAGTTATAGGTGGTAAACAAGGGATCTCTCTCTCTCTCTCTCTCTCTCTCTCTCTCTCTCTCTCTCTCTCTCTCTCTCTCTCACACACACACACACACTCACACACACACACACACATGTCTGTCTGTCTGCCTGTCTCCCTAGGCAGAGATGATATAGGATATGATATATGTGTATATATGTCTGTATATATGTATGTGTGTGTATATATATATATATATTGGAAAAATTGATATGTTCATCCATTGTAGTGACAGCTGGTGCCCATTGGGACGTTGGGATTGGTGGGGCAGAAGTCTGGGAGACCAATAGAATGTGGAGCCAGAGCATGCAGAGCCAACTGATTCTAATTTTGCTCCCATAATCCTTCATGCCGAGTTCTACAATGGCAACACTCCACACTTCTGCTTGTCTCACGCCCAGAAAGCATGGGTCTGAGTGGTTTCCTGCTTGTCCTGTGCCTTCTGGGCATGGGTCTAAGAGGTTTTGCCTTTGCCCCTTCACTTTCCCCCAGAAAAATTCGCCCTTTGGTGTGAGTAAATGGCAATTCATTGAAAAACTAACTGCTGTTTGTTTGATGCCAGGGCTAAACTGTGGGTTTCCCCGGGGGAAAGTGGTGGGGCAGACGGAAGTAACGATGAGCCCTGTGACACACCCTCCAACATTTCTCCGATGAAAATAGGGACGTCCCATTCCATAACAATGATTTTACTATCTATACACCACACATCTTGTTGGGTTGCCCCAGCACTCTGAGCAGCTACCAACATATAGAAAAACATAATAAAATATTTTTTTAAACTTCCCTATACAGGATTGCCTTCAGATGGCTCGAGGGTTGGGTAACTCCATACCCTCTGACATTTTTCCAATGAAAATAGGGACATCCTACGGAAAATCAGGACATTCCGGGTTCAAATCAGAAACTGGGATGGCTTCACTAAATCAGGGATGTCCCTGGAAAATACAGACACTTGGAGGGTCTGCTGTGACTAAGGAGGAGCAAGCTGACAGGCAGGTGTGCAAGCAGGGTCTAGTTGCTGTCAAGATGAGGTAATGGGGCAGTGCCTCCTTTGCCCTAATGCATCAACCTCCACTGAGCCATATAGTTTGTGCAAGACTTTGTGTACAAATTGACAATGTGTGTGGGCGGAGATGGGAGTTAATAAATCCCTCATGACTTTATTCTGATCTGCAATGAATGTGTGAGCTGGGATACTGCCCTGCAGTTGCTCAGTCTGTGTATTTGCCTGTAATAAAATTCACCAATAAAATGGTGTCCTTCTATACTTGCAACATCCAGTTGTGGCTTGCATTTGAGAAGCAACCATCACCATCAAACTCTGCAGACAGATGGTGAGCGCAGCCCTAACATTTTAAGTGTAGTGGAAGTGAATTGAACACATATTCACTCCATTCCAAGGCATTTATTTTCAAGGCAACAAATGTGCATTCAATTCACCTCCACCATACTTAAAGAATCTTATGCCCGCCTCTACCCAGAGATTCATAGTACTATATTGTTATTGTTATATATATTGCTTTATTTTATGCCCCATCAATGTACAAGACACTTTACAAAACAGCACAAGGACTAGTCTATGCTAATAATTTGAATCTGCAAAGAGAACAGGAAAGAAAGGGAGGGAGAAGCACACCCAGAGATGAATGCAATAAAAATCAAAACAAAAACACAGTTGCTTACAATTGAGCTTTGCTTCAGTTGAGTGTACGTATAAGAGAATTAATCCAAATGTTAATTATTTTTCATTTTTATCCCTGTCTTCTTCCTAAAAGGAGAACATATGGATCTCCTTTTTATTCTCCCCACTTTAGAAAGTCAGAATATAAGAAGATCCTTGCTGGATCAGAACAAGGGCCTGGGATCCCTCTGAATACCAGTTGCTGGGAACCACAAGTTAGTAGAACACTGTTTTGCTCAGGTCTTGCTTGCAGGCATCCAATGGTTGTCCACTGTGAGAACATGGTCTTTGACTAGATGGATCTTTGACTTGATCCACCTATCCCTATCTAGTTCAGAATCCCAATCCACACACACTGACCAACCAATAAGTTGGAGACAGTGACCAGCTCACAGTCACACATTGGACTTCAGGGCAGATTAGTAAATTGGGCCCAGGTCTTTTGGCAGTGATCATCCTGCAGTCTCACCACCACATTGGACTAGCCGTCAATGAATCACCATCTCAATCAATACTTAAGCTTAGGTGATATTGTCACACAGACAATTGAATACAGCTGTGTGGTGGCAAACTAAGCTAACCCACCATGAAAGCAGTAAATAGACTCACATCATCTGAGGTTACCTACCAGCCTCTTGAATGTGTGTTGCAGAAGAACAACTGTGGGGCTGCATGATAGGTTTCCGGGCAGGGGTTGATCACGGTGAGGGTTTCCCAAGTGTGCTTTTTTTTAGAGGCAATGTTGATGGAATCTTTTGAGGATTTGGAGATGGCGTTTATAAGTGGTCAAGTTTCACAAGCATACAGTAAGGTTGGTAGTGCAATAGCTTTGTAAACAAGCATTTTGGTTTCCCTGCGAATGTCCCAGTCCTCAAACACTCTGCACTTCAATTGGAAGAAAGCGCTCAGGCTCAGACTCACAGAGCTCAGGCAACGCTGGATTTCGGCATCAATGTCGGCCCTTGTGGAAAGATAACTGCCCAGGTAGGAGAAGTAATCGACACTTTCTAATGTTACACCATTGAGTTGGGTTTGTTTTGTGCTTGTTGCAGTACTTTGGTTTTTTGGATGTTGATTGATAGGCCATGCTTTTAAAAGCTTCTTTAGGATATTTAGGATAGTTTGGAGGTCATCCTCTGAGTGTGCACACCCTACGTTGTCATCAGCATATTGAAGCTCTATGACGGAGGTTATGGTAACCTTACTCTTTGCTTTCAGCCTACTCAGATTAAAGAGCTTTCTATCTGTTTGATATATAATTTCTACTCCAGAGGGGTAGAGTTTAGGATCAAGGCAATGAAAATAATAGAGTTGGGGCAATAACACAACCCCGTTTAACATCTGATCCCACTGTGAATGGTTGACTTTGAGAGCCATTGTTATCTGTGATTGTTTCTGTCAAATTATCATGGAGGAGCTGAAGAATGTTCACAAAATTATCTGGGCAGCCAATTTTCAGAAGGACAGTCCACAAGGCATTACGATTTAGTGTCAAAAGCCTTAGTCAGGTCAATAAACGCCATATACAGGGGTTGGTTTTGCTCTCTGCATTTTTCTTAAAGCTGTCGAGTGGTGAAAATCATGTCCACTGTCCCCCTAGAAAGCCGAAAACCATTTTGGGATTCAGGAAGGATAGCCTCAGATACTGTTAGGAGACGGTGTGCTAAGATCCTTCCAAGAATTTTGCTGGCCACAGCTAAGAAAGAGATGCTTCAACAGTTTCCACAATCTAATGATCTATGGGACCCATGAGAAATATATTCTAGTGTTGTGCATGGGTCTCTGCAGAATTGCATTGAGAGGAGCACCACCAGTTGGTGCAGCCATGAGTCCCCAGCCCCACTGCCCTGACTCATAGCAGCCCCATGAGGTATACACCTGCAAAACCAGTGTCTAGTGGGCAGTTCTGCACTAGACAGTTCTGCACTGCCATCTCAACACAAGATTGCTGTTGGTTGGAGTCCAGAAACATCTGGAGGTCCCCAAGGTTTCTTACTCCTATGTTCAGATACATAGGGGCTTGTGAGCATATGCATTTATTTCTACCAAACTATCAGGTATTTTCTGGTCCTTTTCCAGATGAAAGTGGGAACTGCAGCCACAAAGAATTGTACAGAGCCACAGCAATATGCTTGCCTGACTTTACATATCCTTAAATAAGCTTCATCAAGAGACTGAAACAGTTTATGAGCAGATATTTTCTTCCCCATCTCTCGGGTTTTCAATTTCATTTCACTGGAAACTGTATCCACATATGTAACAGTCTTATTATTTTTCATCATTTTCGATCGGATATATATATATATATATATATATATATATATATATTCCTCTCCAGTGGCAAACCTCACCATGCAGCATGTAGTGTTTATTGTAGTGGTAAATGAAGCATGCAGAGCAGCATCTGAAAACAATTAAAACTAATTGAAATGAGCCATGGCCTCTAGTACTCCCATTAAGTCCCCCCCTCCCCACTTTGAAACACAACCTTAGCTGGGAATTAAAGAGAAACCACCCCACTTCCATCTTTGTTGAGGACTGGCTGAGGAGCTCAGCCCCTTTCCTGAGGATCAGATTAGTTTTTCTGCCCTTCTTTCTTTCTTGAAGGGACAAAGATGATGCCGTTGACTAAAACACGCCATGCTGGAGTAGAGGCAGGAAACTGAGCAAGGGACACACACACACACACACACATCTAGTGTGGGGCGGCGAGGAAGCCTCCTCTCTGCAGCAGCAGCTGCTTTATGAATTAATAAAGAGACATCAGCATGATTATGCACACAAGGTCCTTTCATTCATAATTCATAGGACCATCCATCAGGCAGCTGCACGTTCAACGCAGGAAATCAAGGTTAGGCCTATTTTGCTCAGCTCTTTGAATCGCAACTGAATAGCAAGGCTGGCGGTGGAATTGGGAGATAGGATATTTATCAAATAGGGAAGAGTAAGGGGCGAACGTCTGATGACCAGGTTGGAAAGGAGCATGACAGGGTGCTTTTAAAATATATTGTTGTACACCACCCCAACCTCTGAGTGGTGCGAGATTTCAGAGGTTCCAAATGCTCACTCAGGGTTCGTGTTTCCTTCAGAAATGAGGCGCAGTGGGGACCGTGGTGTCTCCATGATAAATGGTTGATTTACACAGAAATATAACCTGAGCCAAACAATGGAAAGGTTCATAGCATTAACACCCCAAAAGGGTCTTGTTTCTCCCATAGCCACAGCCTTGGAGTCAAACAGAAATCAGAGATTGCTCTCAGATGTTGCTCTGACTCTCTCTTGCTGCTTTGCTTCTCGATCACTGCAAAACTCTACTCCAAACTTTGTCTTTGTCTATTGAGGGCATCCCACACACTTGCCATCTAACACTGAGCCCTTTACCACCAACCCCACCAACTCACCAGGAAACTAGCTTGGCTATATTTGGAATTAGAAGGTTTGATTGACTTTTAACACATGCTAGATCCAAGGATTAGAGATGCAGCTTAACACCTCAAACCCATAACAATCTATAACCTGGATGGAAATTGGATTGGCAGGACAGTTAAATACCAAATGCCTTCTCTTCAAGGTGTTTGGTGCATACAGATCACAGTATTGTTTAATAATGCACGTTCTAATCTGATGTTTTGGAAATACCGAAGAGGCCACAGAACAAAGATGAATGCCACCCCCTGCCCCAAACATAACAGGTGTGACGAATTCTTGTTCCCATTAACTACTCTAGATAAATAATTACTGACCCAGGAATAATTACGTAATTATGTTACATGAAAGAAAACTTTGCTCAGCTTCTGAGGAGTCAATGTAAGCTACTGAAGTCAGGGTAGCAGCATGCCTGCCATAAGAGGTGGTGCAGGAAGCCTAGGTCCAACCCATACCTTCCAACTCCTGGTTAGAAAAATCCGGGATCAGCAGTGCCGGCACCGGAAGTCGCTTTCAGACATGCGTAGAAGCAACTTCCGGTGCCGGCGCTGCCCGATTTCTGGTGCCCAGACATGGGCAGAGCACCCAAAATTGATTCTGTGCATGTCCAGACATGTGCAGAAGGAGTCTCCCTGGCAGGTACTGAAATCTGGGGGATTTACGGGATTTTTCCCAATCCGGGCTGCCAGCGGGAAACGGTTTAAAATACGGGGGTTTCCCGCAAAAAACGGGAGACTTGGCAGCTATGGTCCAACCACAGACTCCATAATGAATTAATAGGGACCTTTTACTCATGCTACTAGCTGGTTTGTTTTCCCAAAGCACTCAATAGTGGGATTTGCATCGCCCAGCTGAACTGATAATAGGTGCCAAAACACTTCCAGATTGGCCCCATGCTGGGGTGGCCCAGGGCTGATTTCAGCTGTGTGCCTATGCCCTTTGACTCTATTAATCTTGCTTACGCACATACGCAATATGTAAATATCGGTGCTCTGCAGTGAAGAGTGAACTTTCAAATTTAATAAATAAATAAAAAGAAAAGCTAGCCAAATGCACCAGCCATTGTGCTGCAGCAATCCTTAGTTATAACCGCGACCTACTTCATACCTGAAATACGACTTCCTTTTCATTCTTCCTGGTTCACAGTCTTGCACGCATCTCCAAAAGCTTCCATAGCACAAACAAAATCCAAAATAAATAAACAAATAACTTGTATCACCGAATCTGTATTTTGTAGAATTGATTCTAATAGTTCCAGATTGCACCCATTGTCCTCTGCTCACCAGTCAATTGACGTCTTGCTGTGCTTCCACAGACTATAAATAGCACCAAATCACTTCTAGCCTGGCCCCATGCTGGGGTAGCCCAGGGCTGATTTCAGCTGTGTGGCTGTGCCCTTTGACTCTATTAATCTTGCTTATACACATACCCAAACAAACAGCTGGAGTTTTCACTTGTCCGTTTAAGCAGCTTGCTGCCTGCTGAGTGTTGACATCTGGAGCTGATTGTTACAATGCTTCCCTACCCCCTGCTCTCTCTCCACCATCATATCTTCACTTTGGATAGGAGTGTCATTTTTAGAGGTTCGGATCACTTAAAAAAAAGAAAGTACAAGTTACCAGTTTTCCAAAACTAATATGTATTTGTAATGATATACAAAGACAAAGCTGTGCCTTTCAGCCAAATTAGATACTTCACCGATTATGCATTTGCTGACCCAAACTGAAGTCGTACATTGAGGTCCCTTTCAGTAACATCTAGTATAATTTACCCAGATAATGGCATGGCATGCTACATTTCCTCTTCCTAGTCCACATCATTCATTTCCACTTATGCTGGTTGAGGGACTGGAACATGGCAATGTGGTAAGTGGTGATGCTGTGTCATGGTGCCTTCAACTAATGTGATGGAGGGGAAACTAAATGTATGGCTATAATGTATTAGCAACAGCCATAGCTCTTCAGCTCAAGAGATTTGAGGGGATACCATGAAGGTAAAAGGTAAAGGACCCCTGGATGGTTAAGTCCAGTTGAGTTCAACTGTGGGGTGTGGCACTCATCTCTACTTTCAGGCCAAGGGAGCCGGCGTTTGTCCTCAGACAGCTTTTCAGGTCATATGGCCAGCATGACTAAACTGCTTCTATCACACAGAATACTGTGACGAGTGCCAGAGCGCACAGACATGCCGTTTACCTTCTCGCCACAGAGGTACCTTTTTATCTACTTGCACTGGTGTGCTTTCAAACTGCTAGGTTGGCAGGAGCAGGGACAAAACAACGGAAGCTCACTCCGTCATGCAGATTAGAACTGCCAACCTTAAGATTGGCAAACCCAAGTTAGCATGAATGGTCATATGGCTGCACCTCTGCAAGATTGCTATGTACGTAGCACTTCTCTGCATGATAGGATCTCTACAGAAGCAGGGTTCCAGAATACATGGAAACCCACCTAAATGTATCCAAGGGTAGGTGTGCTGTAGATGTGCAGCAGATGTGCCCATATGACGAGAGCATAGTCTGCAGTGCCCTGCTGTATTAAAGATCATTCAATGTGCCCAAATAAGCACCTGCACAGGACTTGTGAATTCAGTCTACCTGGTTCATCATTTTATGTATGGAATATGGTGTATGGTTCATCATTTTATGGAATAAGTCACACCAGCTAGAGTCAACAATGGGTGGTCCTTGAGAACATGTAAATCTTCAGGCAGACTGATGCAGTTTGTGAGTGGATACCTCCTCACAGAACATAGAATTGTAGAGCTTGAAGGGCCTCCAAGAGTCATCTGGTCCAAACCTCTGCAATGCATGAAGACGTATCCTGTGGCCATCACAATTTCTAGTCACAGATCCAGTGTTCTGAACTGCAAAAACCATATGCCTCTCAGAAGCCATGCGTGCAACCCCATAGGAAGGTATAGGCCATTCACACAAAGAGAATCTCTATGGGACTGAAGCCCAGCTACAAGCGAAGGGACTAAAGTAAGGGCCACAAGTGAACATGCACCACTCCTATGATCATTTAGCACTTTCTCATTCTTACAGCATTTTCTTTAACTGACTACTTCCTACTAGGCCTCTGATTATGAGGTGCTGGGAATCATGAGCAGGAGAGTCCTACTGCACTCCTGTGGGCTCCCCATAGACATCTGGTTGGCCACTGTGAGAATAGAGTGCTGGACTGAATTTGGTCTAATCCGACAGGGACCTTCTTAATATTTCCTATCCAAATTATTTTATTGGTCCCTTGAGATGTCACTGGAAACATCCTCTTTTTGTTTGATGAGCATGGACACTCACATTTATCAGATGCATTAGCTATGAGAACAATCCACAGGACCTGCCAGAATCCTAATTGAACAAGTCCTGGCGGTGTTTAGAGATCTGCTTCTAATTGCCTACTGTGATTGCTCAATTCTGCTTCAGAGGCTTCAAAGTTCTATACTTATCAAGCCTGGTCTCACCTGTAATTTTTACAGTATTTCATTTCCCCACAGCAGAGAAAGTAGCAAGGGTAAAAGTATTTCCTTTTGATTTGGTAAGAGACCCTTGCTGAGAAGCCTGAAAGAACCAGTTATTGCTTTTGACAGAGGAGAGGGAGTCAGACAAGATTCTCTGGCGTACGAAGCTGCTGAGAACCAATTCCCCCCATTTAAATGACCTTACATGGTTCAGTAACAATCTGCTGCAGGAATCACTGACATGCATGATCATCCTGTGACTTTTAACCCCAAGGTAATAGAGATTAAGTGCTAGTCGGATGAAGACAATGTTGTTTGCTATTGCCACTTTAATAACTACACTATATTATATAGTGAGGGATGAAGGGGCTTACAGTGCTAAGCTGCCTTTCTGTTGTACAACTAAGATGCCTTCATAGAAAGTTGATCTTATAATGACGATGAACTACTACCACACATTGCTGTTATTTCCCCCCTTTAGTGCATCTCAGTGATAATAAGTAGTATCATAGATGAGTAACACAATAATATTTCACCAGTAATTTTTCCAGAATTCTACAATGGTATATTAGTATGATTTTATAAACAGGAATTAGGCAGCAATAACAATGGTATATAGGACAATGGAAGCATTGACAACTTTTATGATTACCGGTAAATGTGGGCCAATATACAATCTGCCACTGATCATTTTGCTATCTTACTACTATCACTTTTGGATATCATTTGCCAATCCAACCCTCACAATTTGGGGCTTTGTTTGTCTACTTTGTGTCAGTTTCAGCCTCTTCCTACTCCTGCATCGCACTGTTCATTATCTTTTGAGTTTCATGTGGGGAAACTTTACTCCCCACTGCATTTGAGGGTTGGAGTTATTTCTCATCCACTTGGCCTTCTTTTATCCTTCATACCTGATTTTGATTCCTGGCTTATTGTTTTCTCTCAGATAATACCCCTGCTTTGGTACTGGGGGACTTCAATATTCATGTGGATGATCCACCTGAGTCTACTGCTTCGTATTTTCTTTCCCTTATTGCTTCTTTTGATTTGAAGTCTTGGATTAATTTTCCCACTCATACTGGGGGTCACCCTCTTGATCTTGTTTTTGCTCAAAACAGCTCTATTTCTGATCTTCCTGGAACTTATTTTTTCCCCCACCACTGTGCTTTCTTTCTTAGTGTTGCTTGTGTCCCTCCTTAATGGCGTTCTGTCCCTATTCCTTTTCGTGATATGCAATCTATTGATGTGGCAGCTTTTTTCTGAAGTATCACCCTCTTCTATTTCTTCTGTATTTTCTACTGGTTCTAAACTGGCTTACTTTTTATTTGTCAGACTATTTATTTAATATTTCTATTGGAGGTTGTTCACCATATACATATCCTCTTGCTGTTGGGGTCCCCAAAAGCTCTATTTGGGTCTGCTGCTGTTTTCTCTTTACACTTTATCATTGGGCCAACTTATTAGTTCTCCTAGATTTCAATATAAGGTTACCAGATTTTTTTCAATGAACCTGGGGACACATGTCAACTTCAGCTGGAATGGATGGATTTTGTCAGGGGACTGATTTGTAAATCCGGGGACTGTCCCTGGGAAACGGGGATGTCTGGTAAGCTTATTTCAATATCATTTGTATACTGATGGTACTCAACTTTATCTGTCAACTCCGCATGTTTTCTCCAGCATTCAGACCTAGATTTCAAACTGCTTCTCTGATTTGGAGCTTAATTGGCTAATACTGATCTACTTATTTTTCCTCCTAAGAAATCTTCTTCATATACATTCTCTATAACTATTGACAATGTTATTATTTCTTCCCTGGAGCATGCATGTAGCCAGAGTTTTATATTTGATTCATCTTTGTTCCTTGCTCCTCATGTTCAGGCCCCCACCATGATCTGCCATTTCTTTATAACATTTCTAGAATACATTCTTTTCTTACTGTCTCTTCTGCTGAGACTTTAGCTCATGCTTTGGTTATTTCTTGTTTAAACTATTGTATTCTTCTTCTGGTTGGTCTTCCACAAACACATATTAACTCTCTGGTTTCCATTCAAAACACACAGCAAAGTTTTCTTTTCTTGGCACATTGGTCAGACCATGTTTCTCCTTCTGCAGTCTCTTCATTTATTTTATAAGCTTTTTGTCTTTTCTTTTAAAGCTCGTAATGCTTAGTCTTCTTCCTGTCTTTCAGCCTTGGTGTCCCACTATAGCAGACCATCCAAGTGTCTCTATTTTCCAGGGACAGTCCCAAATTTACAGTAACTGTTCTAGTTTCTGATTTGATCCCATAATGTCCTGCTTTTCCTTAGGATGTCCCTATTTTCACTGGAGTAATATTGGAGGGTATGGAGTTATCTGATCCTCGAGCCATCTCAGTCCTGTATAGGGGATTTTTTAAAAAATGTTTACTATATATATATATATATATATATATATATATATATATATAGCCTCCCAGAGTTAATATTGAAATATACTTTGAGTTGCGTAGTGATTTCATGCTCTTGATTTCAGCTTGTAAACAGTGAATGAATGAATGCTCCCTCAAAACCTCAGGCTTTATATACATTATTTACACAATGGGTCCGGTGTGATTGGCTGACTCTGCTTCCCTCCTGGAGCCTGATTGGGCTGCTCCTGCAGGCCAATCAGTTGTTACATTCTAGGATCGTCCCTACCTAATAGGCTGATTAACTTCCTCCTGGGGCCTGTTTGGGCTGCTTCTACAGGCCAATCAGGTTGTTGCATTCTAGGATCCTATCTGCCTATTGTTCTAGGATCCTAGCTCAGCACATAACAATTATTATGGAATAGGATGTCCCTATTTTCATCAGAGAAATGTTGGAGGGTATGCTATAGGCCTAGCTGGTTTCTTCGTTCTTCTAATTTTATGCTTCTTCCTGGTCCTAGGTTGTTGTTTTTTTTGTTCTTTATCATGTCTTCATCCTTTTTCTCTTACTGCTTTGATTGCTTGGAATCACCTTCCATAACATTTGTGGGATTCTCCTCACTCTGTATGTTTGAATCTCTCTTGAAAACTCTTCTTTTCTGTAAAAATGTTATGCGAGACATTGCACATATCCTTGTAAACCAAGAAAACCTTTAATAACAATAAAAAACTCTTATTTTCTGAGGCCTTTGGGTATGGTTAGCTATTTTTATTATACCTAATGGAACAGTGTCTGAATTGTGCATGTTAATAAACCATTTATTTTGTTGTTGTACAGTTGCGTATACTCATTGTTTTAGATTGTATGCTCCCCAGGGTACAATTTCATATTTTAATTATGTACAGAGCCACATGCATAGATGGCACCATGTAAATAAATGTTAACAACTGTCATCATTTGCTAGTGAGAAAGCTCAACTTTAAGATGTCTCTGTGGAATGCCTGGCCTTCATCTTTTGCCCCTATTTGAAAACTAGTGGGGAAGGAATATTAGAAAGAGAATATCTAAATGACCACAACAATAACAATAATACAAAACTAAGGGGCAAAGGCAATTGTTTTGAAAGGGTTGTTTAATATTAACTTCTCTTGCTACATTATTGTGTTCATCGGAGCCTCTATTCCCAAGCACCATTAAAAATAAAATAAAAAACCTACCCTGAGAACTTTTCTGTTATACATTTCTGTTATACATGCATTTTCTGTTTGTGTTTTCGAACATGATTACAAACTTTCTATGGAGGTTGTGCTTGGCTATTGTGTACTTTTCATCATGTGTAACTCTGTGTTTTCATATACTTATTTCAGGTAAGTGTAAGGTAACGCCTGATGTTGAATAGCTGTTTAAACATCTGTGCAATGTTTTGATCTTCTAGAAATAGGCTGTTCTGACATTTCCTCTCTGTGGTTTTATGCTACTTGCTTAAATATGCACCATCTGCTTTTTTATTTTACAGTGTAACCTACTATAAGTTTCATGTATAATTGTCGGTTGCTTTTATCTAGTGGTCACTTACTTCTTGTTTTCACATACGTTTTAAAGTTTTCATTCTCCGTCCCTATGTAGTAAAGTAAATAATCTCATAGAACCATGAAGTCAGGCTCTTTTCAGGTCTCATCTTGGTATATTACAATTATTATTTTTTAGAGCTTGCTTTTCTCATTGTTCTTATCTTAAGAGATCCTGTGGAGTGTCTGGCACGGTTCAATATTTGGTAGGACTGCCAATCAATGAATTAATTTGAAACCTCTTAGTTACCTGGTCTGGGTTCTGGAGGCTGAGGTCTTTACCCAAACAATGGCCATGTCTATGACAGTGGGACATCTATATGAAAGGCAAACTGTAGCAGAGAATAGAGTGCTTGACTTAAGAGTGGGGAGTCCTGGGATGGTATCCAACAAGGTAATTCCATTGGCACAAGGGCTTCTGGCATCTATCTTCTTTCTACAGTGGTACCTCAGTTTAAGTACACAATTGGTTCCGGAAGTCTGTACTCAACCTGAAGCATACTTAACCTGAGGTATGAGTGTAATTGGTTCTGGAAGTCTGTACTTAACCTGAAGCGTGCTTAACCTGAAGCGAACTTCCCCATTGAAAGTAATGGAAAGTGGATTAATCTGTTCTAGACGGGTCCGCGGAGTACTTAAACTGAAAGTACTCGAACCGAAGTGTACTTAAACTGAGGTATGACTGTATATGCAACCTCCATGTACCCTAAATCTGTTTTGGAGGGTTCTCCCAACCTGCTGAAGGAGATTTTGGGACAGTGTGTGGGTATGCAAGGAGAGGAGGGCAGAGGAAGGGGAAGTTCTGTTGCACAGCTAGATATCCTTGGGCTGATGGAATAACCTTGCTGAATATTGCGCTGGTTCGGTTCCTCTTTCAGCCATGAAGTTAGATGAGCTTGGGCCAATCACCATCTATAGGCTACCTATCTTGTAGGCTTGGTGTGTGAATAAAATGGGGAGGCCCTTTACTGTACCTTCTTGGAAGTAAGCTGGGGTTACCTCCTAGAAACGGATGGTTCTAAAAAGGAAGGTCTGGAAGATACTTTATCATTCCAGTGCTTTTTCTTTCAAGCACAACAGCATGAATTCTGGCTCGCCATTCTGCTGAAATGGAACACAGAACACACCTCCTCTTTCCCCTCTTAAATCAACTATTAGTTCATTTCAAATTCATGATGGACAAAATTTCTTGTTCCAGATTGCTGACCTAGGGTGAAATCTGGCCACAGGAGATTAACTTATCTTTATTCTACATAGTCTTGTACTGGCAGGACGGACCATTGCATTATCTCATGTTGCCATTTCCCCCTCACCCCCACGCCTGCACACAAAGGGCATGATAGCGCAGCAAAATGTTAAAAGACAAATTGTTAGGATCTGATGCCTGCTATTCCCCTAGCACTCGTATATTGAAGATTCAGCATTTCTCAGGTGGCTGAGCTGGACTACATTGGAAATCATCGTCGGTATCTGCCGATCAGCAGAAGACACACTTCACTACCCTGCCGGCTCATTTCCCAGGTTAACATACTTTCTGATCCATAAATCTCTGCTTTGGTAGATAGACCAAAGGAGGGGTGGCGGAAGGTGATGTAAATGCAAAATGTTTCTGCTATGTAAGCGAGACACAGCTCCATGGGCTTGGAAGCCATCTTTTGGGGGGTCAGTTTCACAGGATGACAAAGATCTAAATACCAGCTGAGTTTTATAGAAAATGCTCTGCTGACACTATCAAGAGGGCAGCCCAGGGAGGGAAGTGTTGTTTCCATGTGGTGTGTAAAAATAGAATTGTCCTTCTTGTCGGGGGGGGGGGGAGAACCTCACTGATGTCCTGAGAGACAATAATGAAAGAAATAAATCAATGGTGTAAAGGAAGACAAGAAAGGATGAGCCCATAAAACAATGGATTTCTGCCCATCTCAATCCAGAGTACAGTAGCACTAAAGCCATAGCTCAGAGAGGAAATAATATTACTTTTGCTTGCCTAAGTGAGAGGAGGAAACTCAGTTTGTTGTCAGCTCTGGAAATACAGTATAGGAATATTTGCCGATTCCCCAGATTGAGTGCAGAGTATCTAGAATGGATATTGCACATGAAAGATTTGCTAATTTGCTCCCGCCCCCTTTTGCTCATGGTGGGAGAGATGTTATTGATCAGCTGAAATTTCCACAGCAGATTAAAAATGCCATCAGCATTAATATGCAATACAAGCTCTGGCCATTTCAATAAAATTCAACCCTGCTAATGTTACATTGACATAATGTCTACCAACACACAGTCCACATAGGGGAATGGAGGGGAAATATAATACTCGTACAGTCCTTCACTATACAATATGAAAAGCAATAAAATGGGACATAATGGTGCTAACCAAGAAACCCTTGCTTCCTCCCTTTAAATCCTGTTGCACATTTTAAAGACCAGCAATTACAGACAATTTGTCTTGAGGTCACATCCTGAAGAAGCAAATAGTAGGAAAGGACATTTTTATTGTCATTTGGCACAGACCTTCTGTTTCATTGCTCCTGATTGAGTGCTTTTGAAACTTCGTGACTTTTTCACAGATGTGGGCACAGAGATATCAGAATGCCTATGTTTCTTCCATGAATAGCTCTTAAGCCGGTAAATGTGCCTTAATGGAACCAACAATGCAGCAATAAGGTGTGGAAAGAGAAAATTAAGAAAGAGCTTGTCCCGAGTGTATGATTTTGCTGTGTTTTGAGGAGTTCTTCTTAGGCAGGTGTTTGAGTTTGGAGTGGCCTAACCTTGTTTTAACAGGGACCCAGGTGGCGCTGTGGGTTAAACCACAGAGTCTAGGGCTTGCTGATCAGAAGGTCGGCGGTTCGAATCCCTGTGACGGGGTGAGCTCTCGTTGCCCGGTCCCAGCTCCTGCCAACCTAGCAGTTCGAAAGCATGTCAAAGTGCAAGTAGACAACTAGGTACCGCTCCAGCAGGAAGGTAAACGGCGTTTCCGTGCGCTGCTCTGGTTCGCCAGAAGCAGCTTTGTCATGCTGGCCACATGACCCGGAAGCTGTCTGCGGACAAACGCCGGCTCCCTCGGCCTATAGAGCGAGGTGAGCGCCGCAACCCCAGAGTCGGACACGACTGGACCTGATGGTCAGGGGCCCCTTTACCTTTTAACCTTGTTTTAACAGTGGAGAGTTATGTCTTCGGGATTCTCTCTGTTCTGCTTTTTGCTTTTCCAAATGTTGCACAGAGCACAGTTGTTTTTTTTATTATTTCCTTGAGTTATTGCTGCCATTCTCACTTCTACATAGCCAACCTGCATTTGCACACTGGTAAAACTGTGTGAGAGAGCACACACCAACTTCAAGCAATTGTACACATCAATAATTCTTGATACAACGCTGTGTGAACTTTTACCAAACCTGATCCCAAGGCCTTCTAGATGTGGGACTCCGATTCCCATCAGCCCAGTCAGGATGGCAAGTCAGGAATAATGGGAGCTGGAGTCCAACAATATCTGGAGGGCCACAGGTTCCCCATCATTGCCCTAAAATCTTATTTGCAATGCTGTCTTATTGGTTCCTTCTTGGTCCCTTCTGTCTGGTCCCTGCTGCACTGCTTTCTGCCTAGCTGCGTTTGTCACACAGAACCCACTACTCATTTTGTTAGAGCAGAGAATAAGCTGCCTGGGTTGCGTTGCGACCAGAGTCCCTGATTTGAGACTTCTGGTACCTTACAGATTTCTGCGACCACAGAAGTATCTCATCCGCTCATTGATACAGCAACTAGGAAAAAAATGCTGTCACGAACATGATTGCCTGTAGTCATTGCCTCTTTTTCATCTGCTGCATTTACAAAAAAAGAACACCTTCGCAGGGCACAAGCTCCTATGAGACTCCTTCCCAATAATCTCTTCCCCAGTTTACTTGGCTGTGTTGTTGATTTCAGTGAGGGTGCATCACACAAACTTTGTCCTGGTGTAGCCCAATTGCAGGATTTGCCTGTGTGTCTTTCTATTTGAAGTAACTGCACAGAAAAAATGGGGGTGGGGAAGATTTGGGGAAAAACCAGCACCTTCCTGTACAGCTTTTTGGGAGAAATACTATCGTGTGTCAGGGACGCGGGTGGTGCTGTGGGTTAAACCACTGAGCTTAGGGCTTGCCAATCAGAAGGTCGGCAGTTCAAATCCCCGCGACAGGGTGAGCCCCCATTGCTCGGTCCCAGCTCCTGCCAACCCAGCAGTTTGAAAGCACGTCAAAGTGCAAGCGGATAAATAGGTAATGCTCCGGCGAGAAGGTAAAAGGTGTTTCCGTGTGCTGCTCTGGTTCACCAGAAGCGGCTTAGTCATGCTGGCCACATGACCCAGAAGCTGTACGCCGGCTCCCTCGGCCAGTAAAGCAAGATGAGTGCCTCAACCCCAGAGCCGTCTGCGACTGGACCTAATGGTCAGGGGTCCCTTTACCTTTACTATTGTGTGTCACTTTGAAAAGAACACAGAATTTCTTCGTAACTGTTTATGGTTCCCAATTATTTCTGTTCCGCTTTTGTTAATTATCTGCATTGAAGATATTTCTCCGATGCCCAAAAGTTAAATGTTAATGGGATTTATTTGTCTGGCATTTCCCTCTTTTTTTTTTTTGGTTAAGCTTTTGCTACCAGGCACAAGCCATTGTTTTAGTCCTTTTAAATGGTTACTTAATGTATGTGAAGGAACAGCTTTTGAAAGGTAATATATCATGGAAAAGTAGATCGAGCCACCGTGTTTTCCCCAAGGGATAACAGGCTGCTCTCACATTACGCTGAAAACGATGGCGCCTATATATATACAACAGGAAAGTATGAATGCCTTATTTTATCAAGTAGAAGAGGTAATTCCAGCTGGGAAAAGTTGGTATCTTCCCAGGGCTTAGAATCTACACTGCAGTTTGCTTCAGAATCTACACTGCAGAAAAAAAGAATGCTCTTTATAAGGGGATAATGCCAAATGATACTGTACTGTACAATATAAAAACACCATAAGGCTTACTAAAGTGTCCCAGAATTTGGGTTGCAAACATAGATAGGTGTCAGATGGGGTAAAACCATTTCTGGAATTCCTTGCCCACAACTGTGAGCTGTGACGAGGGAAAGCATAGAAGAGGCACTGCCATCACAATGGAAAACAGCCACTGCAGTCAGAACCATAGCTGCCAAGTCTCCCGTTTTTTGCGGGAAACCCCCATATTTTGTTACCGTTTCCCGCTGTTATCCCGAATTGATTATATCCCGTAAATATCCCGTAAAGCTCCTGCCAGCGGCCATGTCCCGGCTCCCGGCTGTCTGTGCATGTCTGGACATGCGTAGAAGCGACTTCCAGTTGCGCTCTGCCCATGTCTGGGCACCGGAAAACGGGTAGTGCCGGCACCGGAAGTCACTTCTACGCATGTCTGGACATGTGTAGAAGCGACTTCCGGTGCCGTGCCGCCGCTGATCCCAGATTTTTCAATCCGGGAGTTGGAGGGTATGGTCAGAACAAGTAGGAAGAGCCATCGTGAATCCCCGGTTCTCTGGAGTCTCCTGGTCCTTCTGGCTTTCCTCCTTGCAGCTGTTCCTGTTAACCTGAGCCCAAAGGGTCCCAGGTTCAATCCCCCGCATCTCCAAGGAAGGTTAGGAGAAGGAGCTGCTTGAAATTCTGGACAGCTGCTGTTATCATATGAGCCAGAAGGACCAATGGTTTAACTCAGTCAAAGGCAAATTCCTATGATCCTCTGAGCAAGCGAACAGTGAGAAGACAAAATTGAGGAGCAAAGGAGCAGAAACCTGCACACATACCCTGTTCTCTTCCTTGTGGATTCAGCCCAGAGATGAAAGAGATGGGCACATGAAGGTAACTGTTTACATATCACCAAAATAGAGGACCCATAATATCTGCATAACATCTGCATGTTAAAATTCATAGGAACAGATGCACATTTGAAAATATTTCCATAATTTGGGTGGAAAACAATACATAGTGGGGAAGACTGTGAGCTGTGTGTTCTTCAGAGCAGACTCATTGAAATTAATGAACTTAACTTAATCAGGTTCATTCATTCTGTTGGATGTACTGTAATTGAATGTAGCAATAATACAAGTCTTACACCAGTGCAAGTATTTCTGATCGCCCTTCTCCCTCCCCCCAATGCTGTTCTAGGGGTTCTCCCACCCACCTTTGGGATAGGGGAGGAAAGGGATAAAGCACCATTGCGGTAGTGGAAGTCCTTGTGCTGGTTTCTACTAGCGTAACGGGGTACTTGAATCCAGCCCAATGGGTCTGCTGTAAACAAGACATCATTGAATACCATCCCATGTGTGCATTACTGAGCTCCATGAAGAAAGGATGAAATGCAACAAAATGCATTTGGATCAGCTCTGCCAAACAATAAGCAGAAACAAACCCGCCTTCTTGGTTATCCCCCACCCCCACCCCCAGAACCCAGCTGCTTTCAATTGTCAGAAAGGTTGCTTGTCCATCTAACCTGCAGCTGCATTTCAGGAGTTCTGGATTAAAATATCAGTTAAAATTTTCCCATTTTTAATTGATTTTGTCTGTTTGTGATTTATCCCGTTAAATTGCTTTGAAAACATCTTTGTAGCAACTAAAAATCTTTTTCCTAACAGCAGAAACCAGACACAAGGAGTTCTTCTTGCTCAACAGGACTTTCCCCCTCTACTCTCCCCCATATTTCCCCCCAATTGCCAGGGGGAGGGTCAGGAGAGCCCCTAGGGAGGAGAGGGGGAATTGTTTCATCCGGCGCTGATCAGACGAGTGGGATGTTGAATTCATCCCATTGATAATAGTTGTCGTCGTCATAATCTTCGCTGACTTCAGCAGCTCTCTAGATTCTCAGGTCAAGGCACCATCTGATCCTTTAACTGGAGCCACCAGGAATTGAATCTGGGTCCATCTACATGCTAAGCTTGCACTCATAGCACTGAGCTTGTCCCAACTTCATCCAGCGGGATACAAATGTGATAAATAAACACTGACATAAAACAAAAAGCCAGCAAGGAACCTTTTTTAAAAAACCCGGCACCTTTAATTCATCACTGATTCCCTCCTCTCCATCTGGAAACAGGAATGCTTTATTTTAAGAGTGGCCTACAAATGAGTTATAAAGAATTAATAACATATAAGCGCACTAGAGAGAGTGTACAGCACGGCATAAAGTACCTTAGAAATTATTTATGGTATATTTACAGGGTGGAATAGTTATAACACATCAGCATTCTTGCACTTACTTTATTTTAAGGGGGGTACATTTCATTATAAATGCCTTGTTAAATAATTATAGAATGCTGATATCTGCATGGTTGCGAGGAAAGGTTTACCAAAGAGTTATAACTGGTCCGGAACCATTGCAAATGCATTTACTGTATTTTAAGAGGTGGTGTATTTGATTATAAGATGCTTACAGAACATAAACACACCACTTGGAATGAAATGTGAAGCCTGCTTTTAATAGTAAGTGCATTTTGTACTGGAACTGTAGATTGTGTTGTGGGGCAGTGGGTGAGGGGAGAAGCTGATGAACGCACCAAGGAAGCCTCTTTGTATATCTGCCCCATCATGCAAGTAATATGTGAAGAGGGCTGGAGTTTGACTAGACCAGTGGTTCCCAACAGGTGGTCCGGGGACCCCCAGGGGTCCGCGAGCTATGCCAGAGGGGTCCGCAAGATGCTATTAGAATTAAAAATATATTAAATATATTTCGTATGATAACAGATTTTTTGTTTTGGCCGCTTCTTGCATGAGCAGAGTCTAGCGCAAAACTAGAATTAGATAGAGGCAGTAGTTCTGCTGTATGCCGTTAGGTGGCGCTTTACAAACACTACTGTTTTGCAAAGAGTCAGCGCACACATTCTACTAACGCTCACCTCCCCAAGATGCTTTGCGCGCAACGGCTTCATTTGTGCGCTACTGCGCAGGTACCCTGTCTTCTCCATTCCCCTCCCTCCTCCCTGGCGCGCGCTGCCTCTTTGCAAAACAGTAGTGTTTGTAAACAAAGCGTTGTTTTTCGCGGAAGCTACAGTTCGCGTAGTTAAAAATGGACCGTTGGTTAAAAAGTGGTTCGTTAAAACGACAAAGGCCTACAGATGAAGCGGAAGAACTGTAAAAAACATATAAATATAAAATAGAAAAAGACTCTTAATTTGGCTCTCACTTGTTAATTTTAGGATTAGGAATTAATGGGGGTCCTTGTCACAATAGCGGCTTGATGAGGGGTCCTCGAGAAATTTCTGTTGGGAACCCCTGGACTAGACATTCAATCTAAAGATCCTTGAATGCATCAGCATGCAATTGCATTCAACCCCTCCCACTGGCCTTCAGCCGTGGAACAGATTATTGGGAAGTAGCAAAGGAAGGGGAAATAAAACAATATTGAGAAATATTGCTGTTTGGATATAGATCGGGTCCTCCTTCAAATAATTTCCCTTAAGAAAAGGGAGAACTTGGCAACTATGGTAAGATTGGTCAGCCACGACACCCAATAGGTAGGTTCCTCGATGTTGGATTCAATCTGGCCAATGGGGCGCAGTACAAATGGATCGAGGGACCTATATATGCCCATGCACGTGACCCAGAGCTTCCTCTTTTGGTGCATGCATTTGGAACAGCAACAGCGTGTCCTCTGTGCAACCAAGAGAGAGGGATTTACCTTTGATGGATCGTCCTGGTGATCTTTTTCCTTTATTCCCCTCTTCCCCCTTGATTCTCCCAGTAGTTATTCTTCCCTCCTTGGTTAATTCCCTTCTTTTCCTTGCCTTTCCCTTCCCCCCAGAGGGGCTTTCGCCCCATGGGGCTTCGGCCCCTAGAGTGCTCCTGGTTTGCGGAGCTTGCCGCTGCCTATTTAATTTGCCGGTGGGCTTTTGTGCAGCGGCTTTTCCTTCTCGGTTCCGGCTGCGGCTGCAGCTTTGGGGCTTGAAAATTTTATTGGTATTTGTCTGTTGCGATATTTGGCATTCTGTCTAGATGATCGCTTTGGGGCATCGCAGAAACTCCCTCTCTGAGCGAATTGCTGAGTTTTGCCACTGTTCTGCTTGGGGGCTAGTGGGGAATATCCTAGGGCTGGGGGAACCCCCCCCCTTATGCAATTGCCATTTTGTACCTTCTTTTTAAGAAGGGGAGGTCTTAGCCCAGCTAATTTTGGCGTGAGCACCATCTTGTTTTGGCGGGAGAGCCTTGTTGATTGCGGAGTGCCTTTTTATTTCCATCTGTATTTTCTGTAATTCCCCCAGTTTAATAAGAAGGTTTCAGGATGCCTATTGAGAGGAATCCCTGTCCTGCTCTCCCTTCCAAAAGGGTGATTAGAGTTTCAGTCACCCCGTTCACTGCCTCCCCCAGCGCCCAGCATACGCTGGATTGCTTGGGTGCAATTATGGCTGATATCGGATCAGATCCTGTAGCCATGTCAAGGTTTAATACAGAGCTGGAGTTTTTGGCTCAGCAGTTTGGAAGGCAGCCTGTTTCTCAGCCCGGCCCTTCCACGTCTTCCACTGTTTTAGAGGCTCATGGTCCTTCACATGTGAGCGAAGGGAGCAGGGCATTTGATTCTTCTGGTGCCTTGTTCTCCCAATTTCAACCTTCCAGGATCCTGGTCCCAGCTAGCCCTAGGGGTCGTCCTAGGAGTATGGGTGCCATGATGCAGCATGAATTTCAGTCTGGACTGCCTTGTTCACAGTCAGCACCCCCGGGGCCTGGGAGTTCAGGGCCTCAGTTTGCACAGCATGTGTGTGTGGGGGGGGTCATCTTCCCAGCCAAGCTCCTCACATGCTTTTAGTTCTGTGCAGGTCCGGTCTGCTCCTTCGAGGGAGGCACTCAGCATCCAGTCTTCTGAGGAGGATCTCCCAGTGCCTAGAGTCCCTTCTTCTGGTGGCAAGCGGCAGAAGAGTTGTCGCTCCAAATGCAGTGCCAAGAGGCACAGAGATGGTGATTCCTCCTCTTCTACTGGTATGTCTTCTCAGACCTCCGATGACAACTCAGACATGGCTCTGGGTCTGTATTAGGGTCACAGCAAGGGGGCTTTGGGCTTCCCAGCTGGGCGTGGCAGTGTAGAGCCCAGGGCCGGCCCTAAGGCAAGGCTGGGTGGCGCAATGCGCCAGGGCGCCCACGGCAGCTGCGCTGCACCCGCCAGACAGCCCGGCCGCCCTCCCACTCACCCTGCTACTTGCCTCCCTCCCACCTGCCACGGGTTCGAGTCCCGGCCTCAGTCTGGCGGGTCGGGTTGGGTTGGGGGCATGAGGAGGTCAAGAGGCCGGGTGCTGCGTGGCACCACCCCTCCCCAGCAGAGACCTCCGCACAGGAGGAGGTGGCGCCCGTGCCCCAGAGGACAACCAGGCAGCCCGGCCCACCCGTTGCGGCGCCCCTGAGCCCGGCCCACCCTCAGCGCCCAGCCCACCCATGCCATGTCCCTCCTCTGCGTACGCAGTGAGTTGGGGGGGGCGGCAGAGGGACCTTTGTGCCATGGCGCTCGATGTGGTTAAGACAGGCCTGGTAGAGCCAACACGCACAGGGCCAGGTACGGCCTTCCTCTGTAATGCATTGATGGTGAACCGGTCAAAGACGTTAAAGTTCTGACCAATGCTGTCAGGGATATTGTCCCAGGTGCGCATTTGCCATCCAGGATGTGAAATAGGATACTTAACAGTCGCTATGTGGATATTTTCAAACTCCTTCCTCCTAATGAATGCCCAGACAAAGATAAGCAGTGGAGAGAACCTTTGAGAAGTGGCTTGATGCTTTTCAAGTATTTGGTGGGGTTATTTCTGCAGCTTACTCCAAGAAAAGTTGGCACCTGTGGATTTATCAATCGTTGCTGCATAAGGCCTTTGTGTTTGCCAGTGAGGCGGCAACTATAAGCTACGACCAGAGTTGCCGTTGTCGGGCCGCCAAAATCCCTTGCAACCAGAGCCTATGCAACCACTCACTTTCTGTAATCAATAAAGTTGTGGCCTAAATTCTGCCAAAAACCAAACCAAAATTTGAGTCAAGTCTGAATTTATTTAGGGGGGAGGTCTCTGGGTCTGAACACGCATGTATCTTCCGGGTTCCATGCTGCAGAATTATCTGCACACAATTTGCACAAATACTATGCACTATAAGATACATTCATGTGAGATATGTCTACATAGTGATCAGTTTATTTGTATCTGGAGATCGAACCATCATGACACAAAACTTTAACAGTATAAAAGTAAGACAGGAGGTTAACTCATACTGCAACATGGGCTAACTTAAAATGAGGAATTTCCCTGGCAACATGTCCTATTAAAAGTGGGGAAGTCCCTCTTTTAACAAATATTGAAATACAGTTAGATGAAATGAAATGAATTTATGTCGATCTGCATAAAATTATGTGAAACCCAACTCCATACATAAGAAATGGGCTGTTAACTTGTTCAGCTCTCAGTCTTCCATCCTGAGGTTCTTTTAAATGGACTTTCCCATCCAGCAGAATACCATTGCATGGGAAATCAGTTAGAGAGGCAGAAAAGCAGATATAAATACCGGTAACTTGCAGGGAGGAAAAAAAAATACCCAGCAGCTACTTACAGAACAGGCCGAAAATGCTGTTAGCAGTGACAGATTACTCTGTCAGAAGAGTGTGTGATTCACTCCAGACAGAATTGTTTTTGTCTCAATCAGAATTGACTGAGAATTGACTCAGACAAGTCTGCAACATTCTGAGAACTGTTTAACTCAACACTGCAGGCTTCCTTTCTGGTTAAACACCTAGGCTGAGCTGTTTTTCCTAGGGCTCTCCAAACCCACCTGTTTGTATGTTGCTGAAGTATAAATATTTCCATGAACATAATCTACCCTTTAGATTATGATCAAATGTCATGATTGTGTTTCTAGTGGTGTTTTCTTTAAATATTGTCAAATGTAAAAAAAAGAAGAAGCAAAGTTGTAGTAATTTATCTGATTCTTCCATTCTAGCATGAATACCAGATGATAGCCCTATTCAGGTGGAAACCTGAATGTGTGGGGGCTAGAAGTAGCAAGCCCTGCCCTTGGTGTCCCAGCATGCACCAGCTTCATTTCAGAATTCTTGGACTGAGAGGGAAGGCCTCCAATTGGCCAGAAAAGCACCACATGACTCTGCAATGGGGGAAGTGATGACATATTCAAGGCACTGAAGCATTTGTGTGGAAGACCATCACAACAAAGAGATTTCTGGTACTGCTCATCATGTGGTAGAAGATGATGCAACAACAACTAACACGGTCATAAAATGTGAAACCTGTGCAAATCTCATGGCTGGCTGCACTACTAGACAGCTCACGGTGCAATTTAAACTAATACATGTAGCATCTATATCAGGGATATAGAATATGTGGCTATCCAAATGTTATTGGAACACAACTCCTATCTTCCCTGGCCATGACAGCTGGGACTGCTGGAGTCCAGCAGGCTCCCCAGCCCAAATCTACATGGAAGTTGTGGTGTGTAAACCAGAATATAAGGAAAACACTGCAGAATCCAGAGCAAAGGTCTGTCTAGCCCAGTATTCCTTTTCCAATAGGGGCCAGCCAGGTGTTTCTGGGGGCTCAAAACGGCTTTTCTACATCCTTCATCCCCAAGATCTGCTTAGAGGTCTTCCACCTTTGAATTTGGCAATGGTTCTTAGTTGTGGTTCACACCTTACACAGAAGCATGCTTCGCCTCTCTCCATTGCCAAAGCTGTATGTCTCTGAATTCCAGTTGCTGGGAATTGCTGTTGCTCTCTTCTCTGGCTCTCAGGTTCCCCACAGGGTCAGTCATGGGCTAGTTGGGCTTTTGGCTTGATCTTATGCTCTTTCTGCACTTCTGTTGTAAAATGAGGAAAGCTATGGTCAAGACAGGAGTGCCTGGCGTGCCCCGGTCCATGGGGTCACAAAGAGTCGGACACGACTAAACGACTAAACAACAACAATGGTCAACATGGAAGACATTTTGTGCTGCTGCTTCTTTTACCCTACAGGGTCATTAACACAGAAAAAAAGCATTGCTTTATAACCTTCCCCACCCCAGGTATCTTCATTTGCAGTTTTGCTTGAGGAAAGCCACTGAAAGTGGTCCAAGTGTATGAACACAAGCACAATTGCACCAACCAAACAAGAAGTGTTTGACCACGCAAACTGCGTATTGCTTTTTGTTTGGTCAAAATACAAATGAACATTTATTGCACAGAAAAACCAGTTGGTATGTGGAGACTTCCTAATAAAACAGTTGAGAAAAGTAGAGCAGAGTGAATTATTCATAAGTAATAGCAATCCCTGAAGTGCTGTGGAATGGCATGGAATATGCCTGAGCTACTACAGTATTTCTTTTTCTTCTTCTGGCTAGTATGGAAGGGAAGTGGGGGAGAGCTGCTTGTCTTTTCTCATTTGGAGAGAGGATTGACATTCTAATAAATATTATCCCAGTAGTTTTAACACTGCTGAAGTATATGGAATTTTTCAACTGAACCCAGTGTTTCCAGAACTTCCCCTTACTGATTCTGTTTCTCTTTCCATTCAGGAGAAATGAGAACATCCTGTTGTGCGGGACCCCCATAGTTACAGAAACACTGAGGGGGTCGGCAAGGGGGCTTATTCCAGGCCGGCCATCCCAGATGTTGTTAGACTACAATTTCCATCTGCCTCAGGTAGTCCAGAACAGCTTTGGAGAAGACTGTGCCAGGATCTCAGTTTTAATTGCAAGGTTTTATTTTATTTTATTTTATTACTTTTGAGAACAGTTAATTTAAAAGATAAAATACTCAGGCTGGTGGTATAAAATATGAATTCCTATTCTGTTTGGTTAAAAATAATCTGATGCTGAAGCTTTGCTTGCTTGTTTATTTTGCCACCTCATATAATCTGGCAGCATTAAATTATGCCGGAAACCTCCCAACAACTTTTCTGTAACTCGAGGTTGCTTATTAGAACGTTTGGAATCAATTATTTCTTTGGTCTGTGAAATAGGTTTCTAGCTTTCATGCTTTCTAACTATATGGTTTGAAAGTGTGATTATGTGATTGTAAAAATGCTAAATAAGGGGGGGGGAGTTTATTAAAATATAATTAAATTCCAGGGCACATCAGTGCTCATTAACTGATATGACTGTCCTAACTAGACCACGTCCCTTTTAATCCATATTTAATCAATATTTTTGACAGCCTTTCTGAGGTATACAATTTAACCAGACACATCATTTAATGGGAACTGTACTTTCATAGGCCCATTAAAGCTCATTGTCCCCTGACCTCCCCCCCCCCGCCCCACTTTTCTGAATCACCTCCTTCACCTTTATCCTCAGCAGCAATGCAAAAATCACAAAAAAACAAAACACCAGAAGCATTTATTTTATTTCATTTCACCTGCCTTA